>NC_059392.1:24431131-24764774 GCF_019703515.2 Myxocyprinus asiaticus | reverse complement strand
AAGAGGAAAAAGGACTTGAAGTAGATCAGAGATGTTCCAAACGACGACAGAAAAACCTTGTGTAAATAAGTTCTGTAAAATGTGTGGTTTATACTTGAGGCTAGTTCAGTGTGACACATAGTGTAACATACAAGCCTTTTAATATATCTCACTTTTTAAAAAACATCATACGAAGTGATTCAAAAAACTATATAACAACAATATGTGACCCCCAGGGAACTGCCCAAAAGTGGAGATGTAGCAGTTCAGATAAGATAATAATGACATATCACATGTAATTCTTCCAATTGTGTCTTGCCTTTATAAATATGTGTTCTAAAAGTATTCTTGTCACTTTTTATGTGATGGATTCAGAATACTTTACTGAAAACATTTAAAAAAAGAGTATTTAGTATTCAGCCCAGAATACTTTCGTAAAGTAATCCGCCCAACCTGGGAGTTGGAAATAGCGTGAACAGTGTGGTCAAAGCAAACTTGTTTTAGACTTCCTCTAGTTGATGTGGGTAAAATTTTTCCTCTGCTCGCAAAAACAGAAGCAGAGTTCATTAGTCAAGTGTTTTAATCAAGGGAACAGCATGAAGATTATTCAGCTTCAACTATGTGAGTTTATTACATTGTTTCATAGGCTTTATAAACATTAAATGTATTTGATGTCACTGGTTCACAGCTGATTGGCAAATCTTGATTATGTGGGGTTTTTTTTTATTCCACAGATCTATTTATATGCTGTCAAGCTGAAACAGATCATCTAACAGATGTGGGACAAAATGTGACAATAAACTGTGATTTTGATGGAGAGATTTATTGGTTATTACAGAAGTATCCAGATCCTCCAGTGATGATATTACGCACTTTGTCAAATACCTTTTCACGCTTCAATAAAACATTCAGACACAAATATTCAGTGCAGTCTCACCGTCATCTGTTTATAAATAATGTCACCACTGATGACTTAGGAGTTTATTACTGTATGAAGACAGATACAGTACCTCCAGAATTCAGCAAAGGCACCAGACTCAGATTCATTGGTAAGTGCTCCTGCAGTCATCAATGTGAGTTTGTATTCAGTTTTCAGACACAAGAATTTTATTAATATGCTTTAATGGAGTAGACTGGCAATCATAATACTGTAACAAATTGCACACTTTTTCTTTGCAGAACCAACTACAGAGAGCACATTAGTGTCGTGTACTGAGCAGAATCAGACAGAAGTGAAATGCATTCATCAGAATCAGACATGGCAGACTCTTACCCTCATATTTGCTCTGTTAACTGGTGTTCTGATCATTGTGGTCATAGGTGAGTGCTTTATTATTGTTGTTAATTGAAGCTCTTTAACAGTAGAAATATTAATATATTGTTCTATTGGCATGGCATTGGTAGGTCGATAAAGTTGTTTTAAAAGTGTGAAGACATTTTTACAGTTGGCATGAGTGAGACATTTAGTCTTTCCCCTAATATGATTGTTTTGGAAATGTTGAATCTGATTTCACTGTGTCATTCTTAGGACTACTAAAGGTATTTGTTGTTGGAAACAAAAGATCTGGAGAGCAACATCATAATGTTGATCTACAGCAAACACAAGTTATAGAACAGCCTCAAGATCCAAACCAATTACAGGTAAAATATGTAAAGCTTAATTATGTGAAACTCAGTTATGTAATAATTAGTAATTTATTACTGAAATGTCGATATTTATTGGAGAGTATTATGAAACATCTGTGCTGAATATGCTAATACAGTTTTCCCAATTGCTGTTTCAGTATGCTGAGGTGAACTTTTCTAAGCTGCGTAAAAAGTATCGGTCCAGCCAAGTCAACAGCACCTATGCTGCTCTACAGCTGCCCAAATAATGTACACAAGAGTACGAATGACCTGATACATATTTTATGGTGCCAAAGATTGTTGATTGAGAGGCATTATATGACCTCACTTTTTTATGAAAATAATTTTTATACTACGCAATGTCATACCGGCAATCCTAGCACTTTATTATTTGTTATAACAAGAAATGTTTCAGTCTTAGTGGGTCACTAATTTAAGTAAATTATTAGTTGAATTATTCACTTGGCAGCTATGACAAATGTATGATGACAAAGTTCTTTATCGGTTTAGGATTCTTGTGTGTTTTTTATCGATGTGCTATAAAATTCCTTAGATGCCTAACATTCAGTATTCTTCAGATAATATATTTATGTACTGTATTTTAAGAAGCACTTTGTATATTGGGAAGCCTGTTTCTCTTTAACTTCTCCATTGGAAGATGTTATGCAATAATCATTTACTTAGAAATGACTGGTTGAAACTGGTTCTGTTTCTGTTGACATAAGTATCTTTCTTTCTTGGCTTATTGTGTATATTTACACCAGTATCTATCTTTAAAAACAACATCCAGTGACTATAGATTGATAATGTATATTAAGTTTTTAGTCAATAAACAAGTCAAATATTTTGGCCCCTTGTCCAACTTTTGCAAACAGTTCACAGGTACAGTATGTGCTGCCGGCACTTGTCTGTGGTTTGGTTGTCTTCAGTAAAGTGGTTTAACAAGTTTAAATATAAAGTGCTGCATTGCGGTCTGGCTGAATATTTTAGCATTTAGAATTAAGCACAAGAAAACACATTTTACCATAATGAAGACCAAATATAGAACAACTTTACATATAGAAAAAAAACATTCCTTAATGCAATGAGATCTGTTTAATAGTTCAATTTTGTAGAGCAATTGTGAGGACTATCATTACGATCATAGAGAATAAGTGGGTTGGATAGTGCACATTTTACTTTAAACATGCTATGATCATTAAAACATTTTTACTCAGGAAAACAAACTGTGAGAAAGGAACTGAATGTGCATTTAACTTCCTCTCATTGCTGTGACTTTTATGAATTTAACTTGTGTTCATGAAACGATTAGCTATGCAGTAGTTTAATTTCAAAGTCCATGAAAATGGAAGCAAATACTGTAACACATTAAGTGTTATTAATAATAACAACATTTAAGTTCAGCATTTTAATGAAAAGTATTTTAAAATTATTTAAAGCAGCAACATCAGCACCACACAGCTTGAGCTCTGAGTCTATAATAAAAATATCATGTGGTTTATCATGTAGTTAATATACTTCATACTATAAGTTGCTTTACAGTGTAATTAATCTATATTTAGAGATTTTCTTTGTGTTTATTTTTGTGAATTCATACAGTATCTACTGATTTGGTGTCACCATTGAAAAACTGATAAATGTATTTTTATTTCAATGCCCACAAAATATTCAGTGCAATTTAAATATAATTTAACAATACAATTAATGAATTAGGAATTATATGTGTATGAACACATTAAGCATCATTATCAGATATCAATTCTTGGGTAATTCTTGATCTGATTCAAATATGATTTGCATGTAAAATTACATTTGTTCTTGATTCAAATTTCACTGGAAAAATCAAAGAAAGACTTGAGTGATTCCTTTAAAATAGCCTTAATCTGGTGATAAAATTTGATGGCCAGTCTGTTTTCCAGAGACAAAACTATAATATACTGTTGAAACAAAAGCAGCATTGATGTACAACAGCGGGGCATGACATGCACGTGCAGTATACAAAAGGGTGCACAGTATGGTTTAACTTAAACCAAAACCAGAAAGTGTTCCATTGGTTTGGTCAGTCAGGAACCAATGACAAACAGAGTTTCACCCTTGTATAGACTGGAGGTTTAACATGAAAATGATTGCAGAGTTTTTCTCTGCCTTTATACATTTATGTATCTCGGTTCTCACCATTTTCTTAACCTCAAACGGAAAGTGGCATTGCAGTTTGTCTGCTCTGCAATGATGCTCTTCGTTTGTGGTCTTTTGCTCTTTTGTTTAGATCTAAATGTGGGGTCGGCAACGTTAGGCACATGTGCCACCATTTGCATGTGAAGGGTTAATAATTGGCACACGGGCAATAATGAGAGATTAATACAAAAAAGCCTATTTATTTGTGTATTTTAGAATGGCTTCCTCGGACATGTATGCCAATCTACCTTGCAGTTGACCCCTTCTCATATTCACTTTGCCTATTTTATATAGTCATTTACAGAACCTAGGGCTACTTAGGAGAAACATTTTTGAGAACCCATAATCTCTGCTCACAAGTTTGTAATCTGCACTCTCAATCATAAGTCAATTTTGACTTTGCAGCAAAGTCATCTCTGCATATTATGCTAGAATAGGAGAAATCAGTGAATGGGATGACATTACATGCATTTCTGTGTTAAATACTGTGGTGGAAATTAATCATCAACACCTGTTCTTTATTTAGTATTTATTCAGAACATATATGCCTGCAGTGTTTCTCTGTCTTTGTCTCAATATTTCAACAGTTAAAACAGCACCCCAAATGGTCAACATTGGAAGTACCAATGCACTTACAAAAAACAAAAAAAGCTTTACAATAGAAAGTTATTTCATAATACTAAATATTGAATATTTGTATTTGTATAAAACTGAAACTGACACATTTTCATTATATTTCTTTATAAAATATTCAAATAATAATATAACTTCCTAATTCAACTTCTGTTGGCTGTATAAGAGAGAATGTGCACATGGTGTAACAAAACCAGCAAACAAAAATGATCAACAATGCATCTTCAGAAGATGCTGGTCTGACTGCAGCACACCATTCGAGTTCCCTTTCAAGTCGGTCTCTCAACATTACGCCGTTACCCAGATGTGCCCGTCGAGTACATATCCTTTAAGAAGTTTTGTGTTAAGCAAAAAAGAAATAAAAAAAATGCTCGAATATACGACATCTTTCATTTTTAAGATGGATCATAAGTGCCTTCAACCTTGCGAGAAGACCATTCCTCCATTTGACAAGCATGAACGCTGTCTTTCTTGCAGGGGCCCCACTCATGCCGAGGAGGTGTTCACGCTTGACGCTTGTGCTCACTGCGAGTGCACAAGCCTGAAAACACTGCGCTCTCGCTTAGTTTTCTTTTCAAAGAAAGCCACTACATCGACATCCTCTCATGTTTCCCCTTCTGTGGCTCTAAAGCAAACACATGAACGGGACAGCTGCGGCTTAGACGAGGAGCACATGGATTTTGAAGAGGATTTAACGCCAGCGCAAAGCTTGCATCCCTCCTGCTCCCTCAGGAAACATTTTCACCTATAGAATTTATCAAAGAACACATCTGCCCCTCTCAGGAGGCGCAAGGGACGTTTTCTTTCGCCGTTCCTCAGTAATTGGATGTTATTTCTCTCACTGCATCTTATGGCGAAATGTGGCTAGGTTGATGATTTCGCCGACCGCCTCACGGCGGCCGAGCATGCTTGTAAATCGGATGCCGACCTGATCCGTGTGCTCACTCGGGCAGTCGAAGAGCTGGGTCTTGAGTGGCCTTAACCATACGAGCCTGGTAATTATTGGCTGGATGAATGGTATCTGCACACAGGCCGCTCAAACGCTGCACAGGTGTGCATGGTACCATTCTTCCTGGAGGTGCATGAGGAGCTTTCTAAGGCGTGGTGCGCGCCCTTTTCAGCACGTGCTCACATCCAGGGAGCTGCCGCATTGACGACGCTGGACCAAGGGGAGCAAAGAGGATATACTAAGTTACCCCAAATCAACAAATTTGTTGCTGATCACCTGTACCCAGCCTCTGCGCTCAGCTGGAAGGTGCCTCCTAAGCTCCCGTACAAACCATGTAGGCTCACGTCTGTCCTACAGTCCTACACGGCATCCAGACAAGCAGTGCTGCCCTTCACGTAATGGCAATACTGCAAGGATTTCAAGCTAAGCTTCTCAGGGATTTAGATGAGCAAAATCCTGAAAAGCACTATAAGGAGTTGCGCACTGCAACTGATTTGGCATTACACATGACCAAGACTACAGCCCAAGCTCTAAGATGCTCTATGGGCAACTTGATTGTGCTGGGAAGACACTTGTGGTTATACCTGTCTGACATGCGAGAGTCCAACAAGGTGAAGCTCCTTGATGCTCCAGTCACCACTCGAGCTTATTTGGTGACACAATCTTGTCTTTCTCAGAAAAATTCCTTAATGCAAGAAAACAGATAATGGCAATGTAGCATTTCTTGATCAGACGGGGGATGCTGTGCCCAGATCACCATGCTCACATTTTTCATCAGGCCCAAGACCTGCCAAGGTGGCCCCACCTGCATCGCCTGCACCCCAAGCCAGGTCCAAACTAGCCATGAGACTTCAGCGGCAATGGCTTAGATGTAAGGTGTACCTGCCCGGTCCGCACCACAGTGGAAGACCATGCAATCAAAAGAACCCCTGATTGTATAGAACTGAGGAAGAGAAAAGCGGAGCTTCAGCTGCACTCCAAGCTGGCCCAGAAGATGGCTTGGCAGACTCACTCCATCCCCATTTGCCGGAAAGAAGTTTGTGTTATTTGCAATGTTTCCTATACAATTTTTTTTAGTACAAATATGTTAATAAAAATTACCCACGTTTTGCAGCTTCAGCGCAAAGGGAGCTTACACAGTCACAAAAAGAGCTCTTTCCTTCTCACTCCGTATCCAATATAACATATGTCAAACGAGTATGCTCCCCTCTAACGAGAAGCAGCTATCATCTCTGTCAAAAAAATCGCTCCCTGTATTACAGAAGCAGCGCGTCTTTGCTCATGATCAAGCATATACAACCACCCGTGAGTCATGTGCGGTATGCATTACTGGTCAAAAGAGTATGCTCCCCTCTTATGAGATGCAGCGATCATCTCTCTCACTGAAATCGCTTGCTGTTTAAAATCCTTGTTTTAAGCAGCAGCATTTTGCAGTTCATGACCGAACCTTTACAGACACTCGCGCATTATTTGGACAGGTGGTGTGCATTGCCAAATGTTTCAATATGGGTACTGAGACGTCCATGAGACGTCCTCCTAGTTTCAACTGCTTTCTGATGTCAGTGGTAATGGAACGCGTAGCTCTGCTTCTTCGTGTGGAAATACAATCCCTGCTTTCCAAGGATGCAGTAGAGATTGTTTCCCCGAGCAACGCTCAAAGAGGCTTTTACAGCCGGTGCTTCCTCATTCCCAAGAATGACGGCAGTTTACGACTGATATTGGATTTGCATCTCCTGAATCTGAGCCTTGCAAGGCTTCGTTTCGAAATGCTTACGCAGAAATAGACACTAGCTCAGATCCATATGGCAGACTGGTTTACTTCCCTGGATCTAAAGGATGCATACATTTATGTCAGCATCACCCCTCTACACAGGCCCTTTCTCAGGTTTCAAAGGGGTATCATATCAGTACCGTTCAGTCTGGCTTTGGTGCCTTGCACTTTCACAAAGTTTGTATATACGCGGCTCTTGTTCCGCTTAGGATGAAAGGCTGAATTACCTCAAAGATTGGCTAATCTAAGCACAATCACAGGCGCAGCTCTGCAAACACAGATATTTAGTGCTTTCACATCTGTACCATCTGAGTAAACTGGGCAAAAATTTTTCTAACACCAGTACAGGAAACCTTATTCCTAGGAATTAAATTATATTCGATGGCCATGCGAGCACGTTTAACAGACATTCGCATCCAGTCGATTATTGAGTGTTTCAAGTGCGGGAGCATGCTTTCCCTGAGAAGGTTTCAGAGGGTGCTGGGCAGCAGCTACTCATTTGGATTAAACCCAGGGTATGGCTGAGATAGACAAGCATCTCCTTTACACTGAGAAGACATCCATGCAAGTTGGATTGCCCTGAGCCAAACAGCTAGCTTAAACATCTAAGTAACTTAATAATATAGATAATTGGACAAAACCTAAATAAGAAAACTAAACCATTTTTATGCCTAAGTGCGGGAGACGGAAAAGGCCAACCCCAAGCAATAGAGAAAGTACCTCAAGGGAAAGCTGAAAGAGAAATGAAACAACCCATATAAGCATTAAAAAGCAGAGGCTAAACCTCGTACCTTTTGCATCATGATTTAGCCAGAATCCTCAAGCAAAGAGACCTTATGAAATTATGAGTCAGCAATAGCACTGAATGTATTTTTAAATTTATGAAAAAAATATGAAAAAAATATGAAACAACTAAAACGCTTACAGAAAACTCCTGAAGCAAAAATAGAATTTGTTCATTTGAACTGTATTTATATAAGTCAGTATATTTCCATATGATTGAACATAAGCCTTATTGGCGTAACCGGGATAGCAATCCATTTTGCAATTGAGTTAGTCAGTCTCTCACAGTACACGTTCCATATGTGCTATTTTTAATTGATGTTCTTTGCACCTTGTGTTGTCTTTGAGAGCGTCACCTGTGAAAGGCTGCTCTGACTGCCCCCTGCTGACTGTGGATTTGTAAAAAACATCAAGGCATTACTTGAATTGCAATGGAAAATTTCTTAATACGGCTAATGATGATGATGTTGATGATGGAGTTTTCTGATATGAATCTGGGATTTCTCTATTTAAAAATGAAGCCAATCACGTGCAGTGTAGGCCTATTATTGTTGCTTTACTCAAAGGCTTGCCAAGCCTTATATTACTATAAAGCTATATAGTAAAAATGACTATTACTAGTTACTAACTGGAATGTGCTCCTTTATTTAAAATAATCTGTATGCATAAACATTAGAACAAAGGCAAATACAAATTTTGTCTGAGGACTTATAGGAAATATGTTGTATGCATTTATTAGTGAATAAGACACTTTGTGTTGCACCATTGGCTACTGTATGAATCAAGTTCATGCTTGCATGCATACAAGCCTTTGGATCTGCATCCTTATACATGAGCTCACTGATACAAATCTATATTCTTTCCTGTTCTCTGTGATCTGACACTGTGCACTGATTGGTGTTAGAATCACAACAAGGCAATCTAGAGCCATCACACTCACTGTTCCTTATGAGGGCTGAAAATAACTAAATTAATTGTTGGAAATCGAGTCCTCGTGCACAAATTGAAAATGCAAGCAGTGATAAAGCACTAGCTGATATAGAATTGATAAAAGCATGCAATAAAGTGCATGTGAGTGCAATTAAAAAATAACTGATGCACCTGATTGGTAAAATAAAATCCACTGATTTAAAACTATCATCAACCATGGTTTATAACTAGAAAAGGAATGTTCGTGGAAGCAAAAATTAAAAAGATTAAAGTTAAAAAGTTTAATGCCTTAAATGTAAAGCCATTATGTTCAAAGGTTGCAGAAGCCTTATAAACGTTTCAGGGGCACAACTGCTGTTCGACTGCCCCCTGGGTTTACTTAGCGCCCCCTTTGTGTGGTGCCCTTATGTGTTGCATACAGTTTTTTGCACCTCTAGAATACTTTACATTATAGACAATGATAGAGAGATAGATAGGTAGACAGATAGACAGATAGATAGATAGATAGATAGATAGATAGATAGATAGACAGATAGACAGACAGACAGATAGATAGATAGATAGATAGATAGATAGATAGATAGACAGACAGACAGACAGACGGATAGATAGATAGACTCGATTTGATACAGTATGTATCCCTGATCCATCTCTCTATCCACCAAGGGGTCCTTGGTCCTTTCACCTATTTAATTTAAGGAAAATTACATTGTTTCTGGGTACATATTCCTGAATTAAGGATATACTGAACATTGTTCAAAACTAGTGTGATTTGTTTTACAAAAATCTTCCAATTAGAATAAAATATCTACAAACCTTTACTGAAATATATTCATAATTTGACATGATATGTGATTACACACATATTACAATATTACAATAAATAGCTTGCACAAATGTTGTCTATGCACATAAAACAGATTTTCCACTGTTTTTATTTTTAAATTTTTTTTCCAATAATAATCAATTATAACCTGCAGAGGGCAGCAGAGTGCTTTGCTACAAATAGAAAATACCATAAAAAATACAATATCATGCAAACTGTCTTTACAGAATCCATATAGCCTGTCAGTGTAATAAATAGGAGTGATATCCTTGTGCAGAATTGAATAATTAGGCAATATTGCTATAAAAACTTTTCTAAACCATCTGGTCTCAACGTGTGGACTACTTTAATATCCAGTAGGATTGCCATCTTTTCCACACAAATATCTCCTATTTAGCCACCCTGAGTGTGCTTAAGAGTAAATGTATTATTTCTGACCTTCCACAGACATGATGACAAATGACTGCGTCACATGATAACAAATACATAATAGTTTTAAGATATCTCCGTTTTCTTTGTCCACAGAAGGCTAAAACATAGCTAGCCGCTGCAGAGCTCTTTTGGCATTCTTTGATGGCTGCGATTCTCTGATTGGTGGATCGTTTCCCTTCAGGATCATGGGTAGTGTAGTTCTTCATCAGGAATCTATACCAGCGTATACCATCAGAGCGTACAGTAGGTCTGTCTTTAAAGGTTATCATTATCATTAAAAATTCATTCACCAATGGAAAAAATGAATGGGATTTTTACTTCTGGAACCAGACTTTGACCTTGCTGCTACTGTTACTGTTAAAACATCTGCTATATTATGTTGAAATATTTGCAATACATATATACTGTAAATATACAGTATTTCTGTAACTGCTCCTGGGATTCTTTTGATCGCACAATAGCCTCTAAAATTTGCTCTGAATGTTGCCAAAAACTAAAAACATTCAGTGAGTGGCATCCTTGTTGATGAGAGAGGTCAACGGAGAATGGCCAGACTGGTTCGAGCTGACAGAAAGGCTACTGCTGCCACACGATTGGCTGATTAGATAATTGCATGAATAAGTAGGTGTACAGGTGTACCTAATAAAGTGGTCGATGAGTGTTTATATATGTTTCTTGTCTTTTTTTTTTTTTTTTTTTTTTTTTTTTTTTTCAGAATAAGTTTTGAATGGCAGTCAATGGAGAAAGATGATTTTGCCCACAGAATGGTGTTGTTACAGCATCTACCAGCAGGGGCGAACTCACTGCAAACATGCTATACCAAGTAAAACATTACCAACGTCCCACTGGCACAGACATCACAGAATGAATCTTTATACACTGGTGATAATGAGGCAGTGGCATTCCACGTGGCAGACAAGAATAATGTAAATGTAGCAGAAATGCATTTCAAAGAAAATGTGTTATGAATCAGGGATTTTAAGATCTAAGATTCTAAAAGAAGCACTGTAGCTCTGACATTATTGTGCATTATTTTTTATATACAGGTGCATCTCAATAAATTAGAATGTCGTGGAAAAGTTCATTTATTTCAGTAATTCAACTCAAATTGTGAAACTCGTGTATTAAATAAATTCAATGCACACGGACTGAAGTAGTTTAAGTCTTTGGTTCTTTTAATTGTGATGATTTTGGCTCACATTTAACAAAAACCCACAAATTCACTATCTCAACAAATTAGAATACGGTGACATGCCAATCAGCTAATCAACTCAAAACACCTGCAAAGATTTCCTGAGCCTTCAAAATGGTCTCTCAGTTTGGTTCACTAAGCTACACAATCATGGGGAAGACTGCTGATCTGACAGTTGTCCAGAAGACAATCATTGACACCCTTCACAAGGAGGGTAAGCCACAAACATTCATTGCCAAAGAAGCTGGCTGTTCACAGAGTGCTGTATCCAAGCATGTTAACAGAAAGTTGAGTGGAAGGAAAAAGTGTGGAAGAAAAAGATGCACAACCAACCGAGAGAACCGCAGCCTTATGATTGTCAAGCAAAATCGATTCAAGAATTTGGGTGAACTTCACAAGTAATGGACTGAGGCTGGGGTCAAGGCATCAAGAGCCACCAAACACAGACATGTCAAGGAATTTGGCTACAGTTGTCGTATTCCTCTTGTTAAGCCACTCCTGAACCACAGACAACGTCAGAGGCGTCTTACCTGGGCTAAGGAGAAGAAGAACTGGACTGTTGCCCAGTGGTCCAAAGTCCTCTTTTCAGATGAGAGCAAGTTTTGCATTTTATTTGGAAACCAAGGTCCTAGAGTCTGGAGGAAGGGTGGAGAAGCTCATAGCCCAAGTTGCTTGAAGTCCAGTGTTAAGTTTCCACAGTCTGTGATGATTTGGGGTGCAATGTCATCTGCTGGTGTTGGTCCATTGTGTTTTTTGAAAACCAAAGTCACTGCACCCGTTTACCAAGAAATTTTGGAGCACTTCATGCTTCCTTCTGCTGACCAGCTTTTTAAAGATGCTGATTTCATTTTCCAGCAGGATTTGGCACCTGCCCACACTGCCAAAAGCACCAAAAGTTGGTTAAATGACCATGGTGTTGGTGTGCTTGACTGGCCAGCAAACTCACCAGACCTGAACCCCATAGAGAATCTATGGGGTATTGTCAAGAGGAAAATGAGAAACAAGAGACCAAAAAATGCAGATGAGCTGAAGGCCACTGTCAAAGAAACCTGGGCTTCCATACCACCTCAGCAGTGCCACAAACTGATCACCTCCATGCCACGCCGAATTGAGGCAGTAATTAAAGCAAAAGGAGCCCCTACCAAGTATTGAGTACGTATACAGTAAATGAACATACTTTCCAGAATGCCAACAATTCACTAAAAATGTTTTTTTTTTTATTGGTCTTATGATGTATTCTAATTTTTTGAGATAGTGAATTGGTGGGTTTTTGTTAAATGTGAGCCAAAATCATCACAATTAAAAGAACCAAAGACTTAAACTACTTCAGTCTGTGTGCACTGAATTTATTTAATACACGAGTTTCACAATTTGAGTTGAATTACTGAAATAAATGAACTTTTCCACGACATTCTAATTTATTGAGATGCACCTGTACTTTTACATACATACCCTATACATATCCTAAAAAAATAAATTTAAATATTTTCTTTACTATGTTACCAAACACTTACCCACTTACACTTACATTTTTTTTTTTTTGTTTTTTTTTTTTTTTTATAAGCCTTTAATTTGGCTATTCCACTGAAATAGGAAATCTTTAAAAACACTCTCAGAGGTTGAAGGATTAAACCTTAAAGAACCGATAGTGTCACAAAAAGCAAATGTGTGATGAAAATTGCAATCGCTGAAGAAACCATGTCATTTTGTTGCGCTTATGACACTTTCAGCTCATGTGTCAACTTGTATCGTGATCTTTTGAATCTAAAGTGCAACACTTTATCATTTGAGCTTCCACGCAATTGGATCACATTAGAACACCCTTATAAATGTAGTTAGTTATGTAATAAAAACGTTAAAATGTATTGCTTTGCAATTCATGTGCTTTAGTAAAAGTATATACATGTAGATGTCATAAGATAGCATTGTGAAAGGGAATAAAATTCATTGTTGTTTTAGCTTGTCTAGTGTTAATTACACGAGGAAGCTGCTGTAGTATGTTCAATGAGGCATTCAAAATCATTTTACAAAAATGTAGGTATAGTAACGTGATTCTGTGAGACCAGGTTGATTTTTGTTTCATTTATATTTAATTATATGGGACATTTCTTAAGGCTTGTGGTATATTTAATAAATAATAACATTTAACTTAATATCATTTCATAAATAGTATCATAGTTCTTACCTCTATTTCAAATCTTTTATAATTACAGTCATAGGTTAGTACCTAGCTCAGATAATGTGAAAATAATCTGTACTATATATTTATTTCTTGCAGTTATATTCCTGTAACTTCAAATAGCATGAGCACAAGTCTCTATTATTATAATGGATATGACAAGTTACATACATACAAACTGTCTCCTTGAAGCATATCTAGACAAGTAGTGTAGGGGAGGAGGAGGGTTTTAGAGAGAAAACTTCTAGGTTACTGTTGTAGCCCCGGTTCCCTTAAAGGAGGGAATGAGATGTTACATCATAAGCTGACGTTCAGGGCATCCCCTTGAGCCCAATCGTTCTGATCTATATAAAATCATGGCAAATCATTGGCAGGTGATCCCGCACAAAACCCCGCCCTCACGCGTGGGTATATAAGGAGGAGCAGGATCACCCACATTTCAGGATTTTGACTAAAGATGCAAGGCAGTCTCAATCTTTTCAGTGACTGTCAGAATTGAGGCTGACAGCTCCATTCAGGGAACTGGGGTTACAACAGTAACCTAGACTTTTCCTTTCAAGTTGGTCTCTCGTATAACATACACAGATTGTCAGACACTGTACACAGAAATTATCTCGGAGGAAACTGACAAGATGTCTAGATTATAAAATCTAGCAAAGGTGTTTGGAGAGGCCAACCAGCAGCCGAGTATATGTCCGACATGGACACGCTGCATATCCATGCCCAAGAGGAAGCCATGCCTCTGGTGGAGTGTGCTCTTAACCCAAAGGGGCACTGCAAGCCCTGTGATTGGTAAGCAAGGGTTATAGCATCTACCACCCAATGGGAGAGTCGTTGCTTAAAAACGGCCATACATTTGGAACGCCCTCCAAAGCAGACAAAGAGCTGGTCAGTCATTCTGAACGGACCTGTATGCTCAATATAGATGTGCAATGCTCGCACCAGACAGAGCAGCTTTGCAGACTTGTCTTCTTCAGGGGAAGGAAAGGCCTGTAATGTTATAATTTGAACCCTGAATGGGGTCGATTAAACTTTTGCCACATAACCCTTCCTAGGCTTCAGGATGGCTTTAGACAGTCCCGAGCTGAACTCCAAACAGGACTTGTCTATAGACAAAGCCTGTAAATATCCTACACATTTCACAGAAGCCAGGGCATTGAGCAAAGTAGTCTTCAGAGAAAGAGTGCATAGGCTCGCAGAGTCCAATGGCTCCTGTATGAAATCCAGCACCGCTTTCACTGGGCAGCTTACTGGGTCTACATCACGAGACGAGCACCAATCAGTAAAAACACGCCACTTTAGGTTATATAGCTGTCTCGTAGAGGGGGCTCTTGACTGAGATATGGTGTCAATCACAGCGTTAGAAAACCCATCTAGCTCACATGAATACTGTTCAACGGCCAAACATGAAGGCTTCATAGCTCTGGCTGAGGATGCCAAATTGAGCCCTGAGCTTGGAACAGCAGAACTCACAACCTCCTGAGAGGGATTTTCTGAGGAAGGTGTCCAGCAGCTCCACCAACTCTGGAAACCAATAACTTTTGGGCCAGTATGGTGCCACCAACAGAGCCCTCACTTGTTCCATTCTGACCTTGCACAGCACTTGGTGAAGCAGATGAATGGGGGAAATGCATACATGCATTTGTCAAGGGGCCACGCATGTGCTAACGCATCCATTCCCAGTGGAGCCTGAGACAGCGCAAACCACAGAGGGAAATGCGTGTTCTCTTGGGAGGCAAACAGATCTATCTCCGCCTTCTCAAACATTTCCCAGATCTTCAGCACCGTTAAGGGGTGAAGTCCCCATTCTCTCACTTTGACCCCGACGAGAGAGCAAATCCTCTCCGCAGTTCAGGTGTCTGGCAACGTGCATCATATGAATAGACTTCAGGTTCCTCTGACACCAAGGAGCAGGTGACGTGATAGTTTAAACATACAGTGTGATCGAATCCCACCCTGACAATTTATGTATGATATCACTGACGTGTTGGCCATCTGAATCAGCACATGGTGGCTTTGGATGTCTGGTTGAAAACTCTTCAGAGTCAGAAACACGGCCAATATCTCGAGGCAATTCACATGCCAGCTAAGTTTCTCGCCTTTCCAGGCTCCAAAGGCTGGGCGACCGTTGCACAGAGCTCCCCACCCTGTGCCAGATGCATCCCTTGTCACCACTTTCCATCTGGTCACCTGGCCAAGCGGAACCCCCTTGAGGTAAATGCATGTTCCCTCCAAGGTGCCAACACATTCAGGCAGTGTTGTGTGACTAGAAGTCGCATTCGCGGCAGGTGGAGAGAAACAACAGTCCTTTGTGAATGTCGGAGACACTGAGCACATTTACATGCACTTTCTTACACCGATTATGCTTAATAAGCCGACAACATGTGCAGTCATGTAAACACAATAAACCGCATTCCTTTATCAGTACAGGCCATTAACAGCTTTTGAATAACCCGATCGACACGGATAGATTTTTGCCCATTACGCTGATTTTGCGTGCCATGTAAACATCACAATGTTCTTGTTGACTCATCCAATTTGTGCACGTGTTGAGCGCATGCCTCTTCACAGTTTGACGTCAAAAGCAGAGAATAGCACAATTATTTAAAATGTCATGTAAACGCAGATTTCTTGCCTTGTCAGATTTTTTTAAATAAGCTGATTTTAGAGAGTAATCAGCGTATTCGTGTGTATGTAAACAGCCTCATTATTACTGAAAACAAAGCAACTTTCTTTCCCTTTGAATGGACGTGATGTGAAAGGCACAGCCTAATTTTTGTCTAATTTTTGGAAACATTTAAGCTATTATTACATTACTCCTACTATACTCCTACTAAACTGAGGGACAAGACAATTATTTTCCATGCCAAATGTAAGCATTGTGGTGCAACCCCCTTTTGGAGTAACTTTTCCCCTTATGGAGTAACTCCGCCTTCTTTTGGAGTTTCCGCCCCATTTGGACGTCTCTGGCCTGCAACTATACCTACTTGCATACCGCGGACATCAACCAGAGCAGCTCCTGTCCGGAAGAGCACGTGAAGCACTTCCCATGCGCTCTGATGCCACGCCGTCAGCAGAGGCTCACGCCAAACTCTCGTGAAAAATATAAACTAACAATTATAAACTTTGATAGTGAACGGCAAGTACGCGATTGGCTGCTGCTGTAACCCATCATGCCATTGGCCACTTTTTTAACCTATCACGCAACTGACCACTGATATACTTTCACATGATTGGCTGCCACTGTAATTAATCACACGATCAGTCTGTGTAGTCATTTGTGCGCCCGGTGAGAGTTGAGGCAGTTTGACATGAATAAACCCATACACAATGTCAAAATCTTACCTTAATATTTTATAAATTTGTATACTTATACTGGGGTGGCAGATGGGGTGGCAATGCCTTTTCTTAGGGTGGCATTTGCCACCGTTTGCCACACCAGTAGATCCGCCCCTGTGCTTAAGCGAGGAAGCACAGTTGCATCCTGTGAGAAAGACTTATTTGTGGAAGCACCTGTCACATAAATTCTCCTCCCCCTTCAAATCTGGCACAACTCTTTTAATTAAAGACTCACATTGATTTGAGCTTAAATGTTTGTTTGTTTGTTTTTTTTTTTTTTACTTATTTGTAAAGATCACAGAGCGATATGAGAAGTTGGAAATATGACTTGCAATACCTGGATGACTGGTCTAATATCATTTTAATCACCAGATGTGAGGTTGTTATTCAGAAAAATCCAACCGCTAGATGGCGCAATTGACCAATCGAGTATTCCAGATAGCCTGGTAAAAATCCAATATATTTCTCCATATAGATCTTAGCACATCTTTACATCCATCCAATTAAATTTGTACATTTCAGGAATTGTACCAATAGTGATGTTGTGTTACTTCCTGTGTCTTCATATTATATATTCCTCTCCCCTGCTCCTAAAGATACTCCAGATGAGTTTTCTAGTTCAATGTCTTATCTGCATAAACGTAACCTAAACATGTGTTTACAAGTTAAGGTTCACCTTATCATTGACACAGTAACATGGAAGCTAAATGGATAGTGTACTTCTACAGATTAGCAGAACTGCATTAATCCCACTACATTTGCTCAAATGTATTTAGCAAAAATTTGTGGTTGGTCGCTGCACATGTTGGTCGGGTGGTCTCTTCCTGTCTAAACAGGTGGTTCTCCAGAATAAGATGTGATGTGAACAAGACCTTTTGACGTTTGGTCAGAGGTATGGCTACACAAGACTACCTCTGAAGCAGTGATGAGATGGTTTTAAAAAAGAGTGTAGATGTGGCCAGAGCCAACTTGACTTCCTCTGCATTATGTGGTTAAACCTTTTCATTTCTTTGCTCAGCAGTAGAGTTCAGTGCTGTTTAGAGGGACTTAATTACCAACAAGTGCTTACAAGTGCTTTTTCTTTCTTTCTTTTTCTTTTTTCTTTCTTTTTTTTTTTTTTTTTTTTACAGCTACAATATGAAGATTATTTAACTTCAGCTCTGTGAGTAGCTTTTTATGTGCTTTCTAAAATATTTTTAGTATTTAATGTATAGCCTATATTGCTTTACAGTTGTTTCACAATGGCACCATGATGGTTTCAGGAAGGTACTTTTGATTTATTTTTTTTTATTTTACAGTTCTGCTCAAGCTGATAGATTTTGGACAAACTGTAACCATAATCTGTGATCTCAATGAAACTGAGGTTTATGATATTACATTCTTTCTCAATCTCAAAAATTCCTTATCACTACAAGGAACATTTCAGACACACATATTCAATCTTTTTATAAAAACATCATCATTGATGAGTAAGGAGTTTATTACTGTATGAACACAGATGCACCTCCAAATTTCAACAAAAGCACAAAACTACACATCACTGGTAAGTGTCTGTTCAGTGACCAAGTCATATTGTGTTCAGTATTGATTATTTATGACTGTTTCAGTTTTTGAAGACTCAGATTAAAGTCTTTATTCATTTATTTAAATCTACATCTGTTCTTTGAAAATATACAATCGATGTCAGTAAATGAAGTAGACTGACACTAGAGTAACTGTACATTCATTCTATCTTTACAGAACCAAGTCAACTAACTGAGGTCATAAAGTGCCGGAATAATACAGTAGTGAAGTATATTCAGCATAATAAGACACCATGGTAGACTCTCATATCTGCTCTGCTTAATGGTGTTCTGCTTATTGTGGTCATTGGTGAGATCTTGTCTTGAGCTTAAACTTTAATATAAAATATAAAATAATAATTAAACTAAAATATGAAGATGATGCTGTTTTCTGTAAGGGAAATTGTTTTGTTTGGAATTGTATAAAGATTCATTAGCCATACTGACCACTCACTTAACCATGACATTAATGGAGTCAGGAAATAATGTTGAATTGTTCCATTCTTAGGACTATTAAAAGTTTTAGTTGTTGTAAATAAAAGATCTGCAGAACACTTGCAACAACTTTGTGATATTGATCTACAGCAGACACAAGTTTTAGAAGAGCTTCAAGACTTAAACCAATTACGGGTAAAATTTGTGAATCCATGATTAACATCCATCCATCCATCCATCCATCCATCCACCTGTCCATCCGTCCATCCATCCACATATCCATCCATTCACCTATCCATCCACCCATCCATCCACATATCCATCCACCCACCCACCCATCCATCCATTCACACATCCACCCATCCATCTGTCCATCCATCCATCCATCCACATATCCATCCACATATCCACCCACCCACCCACACATCTATCCATCCACCTGTCCAATCCATCTACTTATCTATCCTCCCATCCATCCAGCCAGCCACCCATCCATCCATCCATCCATCTGTCCATCCATCCATCCATCCATCCACCTACCCACCCACCCATCCATCCACATACACACATCTGTCCATCCACCCATCCATCCGCATATCCAACCATCCACCCACATATCCATCCATCCACCTGTCCAATCCATCTACTTATCCATCCTCCCATCCATCCATCCATCCATCCATCCACCTGTCCATCCATCCATCCATCCATCCACATATCCATCCATCCACATATCCATCCATCCACCTATCCATCCATCCACCCATCCATCCACATATCCATCCACCCACCCACCCATCCATCCATTCACACATCCACCCACCCATCCATCCATCCATCCATCCATCCACCTGTCCATCCATCCATCCATCCACATATCCAACCATCCATCCACCTGTCCAACCATCCATCCATCCATCTACTTATCCATCCTCCCATCCATCCAGCCACCTATCCATCCATCCATCCATCCATCCATCCATCTTGTTAATAATTTTGGTACATATAAAATGCTAACTGCATCTTAAATGCTTATACTAGTTTCCCCATTGCTCTTTCAGTACACTGAGGTGGATTTTTCCAAGCTGCATAAAAACATTTGTCCTTGCCAAGCCAACAGCACCTATGCTGTTCTTCAGCTGCCTACATCTCAAACCTAATGGCGAGTTTACACTACACGATTTTAGGACCGATTTTCACTCGCCGACAGTTTTGTGGAGATCGCCGACAAAAGCCCGAAATCATAGGCAAATCAGAGCTCGCACCTGTGAGCGACGAACGCAATGTATGAATTATCAAAGACGCGATCTGAGAGAAGCGCTGATGCGTCGCCGATGTCAGCGAGATATTTAGCATGTTAAATAATTGGACCTGTCTGCGACTCCAAATTGCACAATGTAAAATGTGTTTTGACTGAATACAACTGCAGCGCTGACCTACAGCCAATGAGAAAGCAAGAAACGGGGCACGGGAAGTTTCAGTGGGAGGAGTCCTGATGTGCCTGCAACAGAACATCAACTAGCATGGCTGCGTTATCAAGAAAGTCTCATTGGACCTAAGAAATGGAGGAAAAATGTGTGGAACATTGGCAGGAGCACCAGTGCCTATTTGATGTTTGCTCTGAACTGTACCACAACTGGGTGGAGAAAGAGAAGAGTTGGAGAGATATTGCCAATTCTCTTGGACAGTCAGGTAAGCAAATAGGTAGATTTTTTAGTAGGAAGTACTTTTTCATATTGTAACCAATAAAATAAATGATGCCTTTACACATTATGTAAAGGTGATTAAAAACATACACATCATATTCTGAAATGCATAACACATAACAGCAAGCATTTGTTTTCGTATCTCATATCACTTCTCGTGTGTACTCTGTTGTGAAACGTAATTTGGAGTCCAGGCAGAGTCGTTGGGGATTTTGTCAATAGTGAAATGTTTTGTAATGTGTTCACACCTGTTGCCGATTCCTCGTGTAATTTGAAAACCCTACAACTTCCATGACAAGACAGACAGTTGTGTAATATGAACCACAATCCGACATCTTTGAAAGTCGTGTAGTGTGTAGGAGGCATAAGTGCACAACTTGTCAAGTGTACAGCTGACCTCATAGTGTTTAATAGAACAAAGAACTGAAACTTTATGGCTCTCCAAGTGCACATGCTTACAAGTAGGTGATAGTTGTGCAGTGTGGTATGGTTTGCTTAAGATGAAGTTACAAGCTTGAAGTGTCCCTGTTTACAAGAGAAAAAAGTGAGCTCAGTGGTAAAAGATGCTGGCTACCACCCCTGGAGTTCACTAGTTCGAATCCCAGGGTGTGCTGAGTGACTCCAGCCAGGTCTCCTAAGCAACCAAATTGGCCCGGTTGCTAGGGAGGGTAGAGTCACATGGGGTAACCTCTTCGTGGTCACTATAATGTGGTTTGTTCTCGGTGGGGCGCGTGGTGAGTTGAGTGTGGATGCCGCGGTGGATGGCGTGAAGCCTCCACATGAGCTATGTCTCCGTGGCAACGCGCTCAACAAGCCACATGATAAGATGCATGGGTTGACGGTCTCAGATGCGGAGGCAGCTGGGACTCGTCCTCCGCCTCCCGGGTTGAGGCGAATCACTACGTGACCATGAGGACTTAAAAGCACATTGGGTATTGGGCATTCCAAACTGGGAGAAAAAAAAAAAAACGAGAAAAAAGTGTTGCATCAGAGGGTTTAAACTTCAACCCAGAGAAGAGTTTTATTCTTTGACTTTTGTGAAAATTCTGTCATCATTTACTAGCACTCATGTTGTCCTGTGTAACTTTCTTTCTTCTAAAGAACACAGAAGGTTTGATTGACAGTCACCATACACATTCATTGCAACTTTTTTCCATACAATGAAAGTGAATGGTGACTGAGGCTAATTTTCATCATTTTCGGTTTTTGGGTGAACTATCCCTTTATGCAATAGAGATTTTATATGAGGATTATATGAAGGCCACAAATAATTAGTTAATGGACAGAAAAACACATTATCTCACTGCAAGACTCTTCTGCTTTGTGGCTTATATGGAGTATATGAGAAGTCTATTTTTGTGCATTTAAATTGAAATGAAATCTGATGTAAAAATGTAATCTTACATGAAGTCATGCTCAACATTTTTAAATATGTCTTGTATTCAAGTGTGCTTTCAGACCTGGCAACTGCCAACTAAGTTTACAGATGTATTAATTTAGTTTTAGGGAATTACTCACTGTTTTCACCAAGTTTCCTGTTGACTTAACATGTCATGAAATCCCCTGTTTCTGCAAAGGGTCTGTTATAACCACAATTGTGTATAATGCACAAAAAGGTGTAAATTTGCAGAAAGGAACATATGGAGGTGGGGGCAGCCACTGAAATGTCTAGACACTTCTAGATTGTTATTCTGTGGAGTTACAGTGCTATCTTACCTCCCAGAAATGCATGCATCATATTAAAAATGGACAATATAGGCCATTTAAACCATTTAAAAGCTTACAGTACAATCAACATATACAGGCAGTCCATTTGTATTTACATATTTTATTGTGTAACGGGGTAAAATGGAAAGGAGGAGGCGAGAACCGGATGAAGAATCAAAGTAATATTTAATTAAACAAAAACACACAAATATAAACACATACAGGGCAGCTGCCTGTAGCTCTCTCTCTCTCGAACTGCTACCTCCAGTGGTCTTTGTCCCTCTCGTCGGCTTGATTAGCCTGATTAGGGGCCAGGCGTGCGTCATCACAGCCCGGCCCCGCCCTCCTCCTTGCCACATATTGCAAAAATAAATGTCAAACAATTTACAAGGTTACAAGAATCGAGTTTGGATTGGCTAATTCTTCCCTAGTGGGGTCTTTATCTTCTAGAGAAGCGTGTAATATTACCAACGTATTAAGATAAAGTATATTTGAAAATATAATATTCTATTCAGGTATATAATTATGTTAAGCATGGCTGTAATGCCTCTGAGGACACTACTAACCTGTAGCTGTCAGATATCTGTATTTACTGCAAACAATTAAACACACACAGATGCAAAATATTAAACATACACAGATGAGCTAAAACATTATGACCACTCACAGGTGAAGCGAATAACATTGATCATCTCCTAACAAGGTCACATGTCAAGGTCTGGGTAGATTAGATGGTAAGCGAACAATCAGTTCTTGTAGTCAATGTGTTGAATACAGGAGAAATAGGCAGGAGTAAAGACCTGAGCAACTTTGACAAGGGCCAAACTGATATGGCCAGACAACTGGGTGAGAGCATCTCTGAAACGGCAAGCCTTGTGGGGTTGTCCTGGTCAGCAGTGGTGAGTACCTACTGACAGTGGTCCAAGGAGGGACAAACCACAAACCATCAACAGGGTGTTGGGCGCCCAAGGCTCATCGAAGGTCAAGGGCAACAAAGGCGTATCCGTCTGGTCCAAACCGACAGAAGGTCTACTGAGGCACAAGTCACAGAATATTTTAATGATGGTTACAGAGGAATGTGTCACAACACACAGTGCATCGCACCCTGCTACATATGTGGCTGCGTAGCTACAGACCGGTCAGAGTGCCCATGATGGCCCCTGTCCACTGTCGAAAGCACCTACAATGGGCACTTGAGTGTCAGAACTAGACCTTGGAGCAGTGAAAGTAGGTCGCTTGGTCCGATGAGTCCCATTTTCTTTTACCTCACGTGGACGGTCGTGTACTTGTGCACAGTTTACCTGGGGAACTGATGGTACAATGATGCATGATGGCCTGTCACCTACTACCCCCCCCCCCCATTTCTGGAGAGCAAATATGCAACAGTCATCTGCGCCCCCCGCATGTGGACCACCTTGAACTTAAAAGGCTGGAGAGCTAGATACCAACGGGTGATCTGCGTGTTGGTATCCTTCATGCGAACAGAGGGTTAAAGCACACCCCAACAGATATTACCAGAGGGTGAGGACAGCCCACTTGATGGCCAAACACTCCTTCTCAATTGTGCTGTACTCAGCTAGAGCTTTTGACTAATGTACAGCATGGGGCGCTCCTCCCCCTCCACCATCTGGGACAGTACCGCTCCCACCCCCCTGTCCGTCTGTAAGCTAAAAGGGAGAGTGAAGCCAGGAGAGTGCAATAACGGCCTGACGCAAAGTGCAGCTTTCACACGCATGAACACCTGCTGACATGGCTCCATCCACTGGACCGGATCTGGTGCCCCCATTTAGTCAGATCAGTCAGCGGGCTGGTGACAGTCGAATAGTTAGGCACAAACCTATGATAATAGCCAGCCAGCCCCAGGAACTGTCTCACCTTCTTTTTGGTCTTAGGTCTCGGGCAGGTTGCAATTGCTGTGGTCTTATCAATTTGGATCCGCACCTGCCCATGATCCATACTTCTACCCGCCCAATTGCGCACTTCTTTGGGTTCTCCGTTAGTCTTGCCTGTCTCAATGACCTCAGGACAGCCCTCAGATGCCACAGGTGCCGCTGCCAATTATTACTGAAAATAATGATGTAATCTAGATAGGCAGCAGTGTAAGCAGAGTGCGGTCAGAGGATTCTGTCCATGAGTCACTGCCGGGGCCCCGAACAAACCTAATGGAAGGGTCACGAATTGGTGTAATATGAACGGTGTGGAAAATGCCATCTTTTCACAGGCATGGGAGTTAAGGTGATCTGCCAATATCCCTTAGTCAAATCCAGTTTCGAATAAAAGAGAGCTGCGCCTAACTGATCAAGCAGTTCATCATTCCGAGGCATCGGGAATGCATCAAACTTAGGAGGCTGAGGTGGTAAATCTGATGTGCTCTGCCTCTATCAGTTAATTTCACCTCATAATCCATTTCCCCAACTCGTCGTGTGACTTCAAAGGGCCATTGCCACTTGGCAAGTAATTTAGTGCTCGATGTCGGGAGCAATATAAGGACTTTATCTCCTGGTGTAAATTCCCATAGTCGAGTGCCCCTATTATACAGCCTGAGTGCCGACATGTTTGTGTGACTTCACACACCTGCATGTCGGCGAAATCGGAGTTGAAAATTTCCGCACGAGTTTCCCAGCTGGAATTCTGTCTTCAAGTGGCGTTCCATTGCACTTTTCCATGTAGGAAGTTGGAAAATCCAACTTTACGAGTTGAATGGAACACAGCATTAGAAAGGTGCTATATAAATGAAACATTTATTATTATTATTATTAATAATAATATTATTATATAATGTGATTAATTATACTCATTTAATTAATATATCATGATTAATTTTGGTTCAACAAAAGCCTGGCTCAGCAAATATTGATATGTGATTAATTGCGATATAATTACAAATTTTATCATTTAAAAAATATAATTAATATTCATTAAACATTTTATTCTATTGACAGCCCTACTTCAAATACAAAAGTAGCTGTAAATGATGCACAAGATATCAAAACACAATAAATTCTGCTTGAATATACAGTATATATACCGATGATCCAAAACATTATGACCACCTGCCTAATATGTTATTGGTCCTCCGTGTGCCACCAAAAAAGCGCCGACCTGCCGAGATATGGAAACAAACAAAACCGTTGAAGGTGTCCTGTGGTATCTGGCACCAAAACATTAGCAGGCAGATCCTTCAAGTCTTGTAAATTGTGAGGTGGAGCCAATGTGGATCGGAATTGTTGGTCCAGCACATCTCACAGGTGCTCAATCGGATTGAGATCTGGGGAATTTGGAGGCCAGGGCAACACCTTGAACTCTTTATCATGTTCCTCAAACCATTCCCAAACAATGTGTACAGTATGGCAGGGTACATTATCCTGCTGAAAGAGGCCACTGCCATCAGGGAATACTATTGCCATGAAAGGGTGTACCTGGCTCTGCAACGCTGATTAGGTAGGTGGCTGTGGAGATGGGGGCGTGGCCGAGTGACGTCTGTGGAGAGCGAGGCCAAGAGAGGAAGAGTGGTAAGGATTGACACCTGTGGGAAATTATCTCTAACAGCTGTTTTATGTTGCAGTGAGAGCTGGAGAGACATATAAGGCAGTCCAGACTGCTGGAGGGGAGAGAGAGAGATGCACGCAGCAGTGTTTATGTGTGTGTTCATTTATGTTCTGCTGAAAAGCATTAGTTCGTGTGTGTCACTGAAAAGTGTGTAAATAAAAGATGTGGATTGTTTATCCGGCTCCCGCTTTCTCCTTCCCAACCGAGCAAGAGATTTGTCACAGTGGTGCCGAAACCCAGGAATTAGGAGGAAGAAATGCCATCATGGAGTCCTCACCGCTGGCCAAAGTAATCAAGACCCTCGCCGGCATCCACCAAGCCCAACATCAGGCTCTGCTTGAGCTCAGGGAGATATACAAAGTAAGTGATAAACATTCACTTTTTTTAAGTAATATCGATAAATAAATCATAGTTCCTAAATTACATGATATTAAAACTTGTTTAACAAATGCTTGCAGAAACAGGTATATAAAACGTGGTATATTATACTCTCTTTTCATAATCGTACACCTGTAGCATAAATGCTAGCATTTCAGTGTTGTTTATCAGTTGGGTTGCTAGGAGACATCTCTGGTTACAGTCAAACACCTCATATTTAATATCATCTCATATTTAAACTTGAAATTTTGGTCCTGTATCAAATCAATACAGGATGCGATTTGTCCTGTTTTCAAGCTGGTCCGATCAATAAGATCGTTAATTTACCCTTGATATTCATTGTGAATTTTGCCTATGCTGGGTAAGGGACTGTCTAAAAAGTCCACACATTGTGCTAAAACCATGGTTAAACTTCCATCCTCTATTAGGCCTGTAGGCCTAAATAGATAGGAAGTCAAACTCATTCATTCACGATAGGATTCTGTCTAAAAGTTCAGACAGAATCCTATCTTAGGTGTAAATAAATGAGTTTGACTTCCTGTCCATGATGTGACTCAAAATTTCTACATGCAAAAATGGTCTATAATCTTTGCCCGTGCAAGACTTTAGTGCTCAGTCGCTGTTCTGATCATCTTGTATTTAGTTTATTATTAATTCTGCTGTAAGTATTATAGTTGTTATGTACCAGTTAATATTTTTATAAGCGATATAGGAATAAGGGTGCGCACCTAAAATACAACTACTGCTATAGCTTAAATTGCACAACAGTAGTTCAAGTTATATTAAAGTAACATATAATTGATAATCAGGCTTTATTTACACATCTTTGTCTCTCTGTGGCAGAGAGCAACACAGAAAAAAAAGTGTTAAGCCAAAACTACAAACATGTTCCACTGGCTAGACCTATGTCTAGCCAAGACAAGAGGATTAACCTTCAACCTAGTACAGCATTTTCCCTCTTACCTGGAAACATTCATTCTTTTAAGACTACCAGTTAAATATTTGGACATACCTACACATTCTTTGTAATGTTGAATTGACAAAACCAAAATACTGTCCTACTATTTAAGCTTATATTTATTATTCTTTATTATTTATCATCCTACAACTTTTTAGCCACATCAAAGTTAGTCCACTCGGCGGCCATTTTGGAACACTCCCGGGCAGCTATTTTCTATGAATATAAGCGACATAAAAGTCCAGCTCATACCTACTTGAAATGGGAAAGACCGAAACTCCAAAACTGATGGTCAATATTATGATCAAAGAAGAATTTCAAATCAGCAGTTAAATCTGACAACAATGGTATCATATATTGTGCTACTTCAGCTCACATCACACTAAAAAAGCTATTTTTCCCACCGGTCCAGCTAACGCACATGCATGTTCTCGAGATGAATGAGGTGATGTCTGTTTTTAAAAGCTGATAGGCTCTTTTAAATTTTTTTTTAATTATTATTTATTTATCACACATTAGCACATATACAGTGAAATTCTTTTTTTTCACATATCCCAGCTAGGCTGGGGTCAGAGTGCAGGGTCAGCCAAGATACAACACCCCTGGAGCAGATAGGGTCAAGGGCCTTACTCAAGGGCCCTACTCAAGGGCCCAACAGTGGCATCTTGACAGTGCTGGGGCTTGAACCCCTGACCTTCTGATCAGTAATCCAGAGCCTTAACTGCTGAGCTACCACTGCCCCTCAAGGCACACTACCTGTAAGGCAGGCCTTTTCTACATCTGTCATATTGGGCATTCCAATTTCTCCCATACATTTTAATACAAGTGGTCCATCTTGGGCTAAACAGCCTTTGGCTACATCCACCAAATTGCACAGACCTTCAGGCTGTTCTGAATCATTTTGTTTTTGAACTGATAAGACTTACATAGACTTAAATTGACAGAATGTTCAAATGAGAATGTTCATGAAATCAAACACACCAAGTTTCAAAAAAATTATAATGTAAACAAACCCACATAAGGCCTTTAATCTGCTTCTATCTATCTATCTATCTATCTATCTACCTGTCTACCTGTCTGTCTGTCTGTCTGTCTATCTATCTATCTGTCTGTCTACCCCCATCCTCACCCCCAATAGTTGTTGATTACACATGATATGGAGCATTATTAGGTCTCATATTACCTAACAACCGACTGAATACAAAATTAAATTAATGTGTTATTTAATTAGAAATGTTTAGACTATTTTTACATACTTACTAGCTTGACATACAGTGATATGACTACTACAATTTCCATATACAACCACAGTTGAGAAAGTGGAATTCTTGCAGCTGTAAAGGAAATGATATAGACACAACGCATAAAAAAACCTCATAGTAAATATGATCAATACTTTATTGACTTTAATACTATTTCACACACAAAAGTATGAAAGATTATGCTGTACATACAATAAACAGACAAATCTCAGGCACTAAAAATTAAGAAGCAAAGTTAAGCTTTTGTACATTTAAGTTGTAATCACAAATTTGTCAATGTTAGCAGAACAATACGGCAAACATAAATAAAAACTTGAATGTTATCATACATTTATAAATTATTGCTGAGTTGTAAAAGACGTATATGATAAATGCAGGCTTCAAAGTTTGCTGCATGCTGATACACAATCCAAGTACTGTTCATAATTCAGCATTCAGACCAGATAGTGAACACCAGATGAGAATGACCAACTGTGATGCACAGCTGTCTCTTTAAATGCATATTGTTCAATCTCAGATAAATAAGTAATATCGGTAAATTTTGTGCACTTTGACTACAAATGAAAAGGAAAGTGTGTTCTCTGCTTAGCTTGAAGAAGCTTTTCGTTGACATGATAAAAAATATACAGTTATTAAATCTAAAAGGAATTAAAATGTACTTTCACAGATTAAAGATTTGCTTGTGTGCTTAGTAAAAGCAGTAAAAAATGGTACTTTCACTAGTTGTATTTTTAAAATATATTTTGAATACATATAATCACACAAAAACATGTTTGGGTCATATTTCACCTCAAAATCAGAAGAAGAAAAAATAGAAATCCTACTTTGCATATAAAGTGAAAGAAGCTTTTTAGGGCTGTGAGATTTTGTTTCTCATTAATGTTGTATAGTATTTTTGTTTGTTTGTATTCCAGAAACAATTGATTGTAATGCAGGATTTTTACATTAAAATAACCATGAACTAAATGCAGTACAAAAGAAATACATCCTTGATGTATAAATATATTATAATTGAAACAATATAATAATTTTTGGCATTACAATGAGAAAGTTTGGGGGAAATTAAAATAAAATAAGTCTGAAAATAGGCTTGGTTTTCTGTATGCCAAATATAATTTTCTACTTAGTTCTTTTTATTTTTTTTAATTTTTTTTTAATTTATTTATTTTTTGTTCTTTTGATTTTAGTGTTAAATACAACCCGAAAATGTTTTTGACAGGTTTTGGATTCTGATTTATTGAGACTCTTATAAAAAAAAATAATAATAAAATAAAATCTGTTAAACAATCAATACACTACAACATGCTGCATCAAATGTTTTACTTTTGTAAATCTAACTGGCAATCTCAACCAACCATGTACTAATTTCAGATTTAACCATGAATAAAGGCAGGAGAAATCTGGAAGACATTTTCATGGCCAATGAAGATAACTTACAAAGCCCGCTGTATGATCTGTGAGAGCTATTTTCTACTTATGTTTTCCAGATGCACAGATACATGAATATATAAGCCATACTGTACACACTACATAGTTAAAGCTGCTAACTGTATTCAGATGGGTTTCATTTGCATTTCTTTAGAGTATTTCATGCAAATGAGTCATAAAAGCAACAATATATTTATTCAAGGATGTTCTCAGGAAAGAGGAGAAGAGATTGTTCTTGGAGAGGAAGGAAACATATGAAGGGTACATCCTGGGTTGCATAAGTGAGTGGCAAGGCAAACTACCTCTGAGCATGGAGACACCAGCTGTTGTCAAAAGTTCAACATAAATGTGTTGATTAGGTGAAAAATCAAAGCAAACATTTCAGAGTCCTGAAAGCAATACAAAGAATTATGAATTAGCCCAGCATGTCTATTTTATTATGACCGAAATAACTTAAACGCAATTCACATTACAATTACGACTTCCAAACTCTTAAGTAGGAACTAAAGAGGACTTGAAGGCAGCACTAATAAACAACAGCAACAGATTGATAATATTTCAGAAAATGTAGGCAAAATTTTCTTAGCTAATGGTCCAATGCCACACTGCACAAATTCATACCAGCTGCACAGCTACAGGCTGAGCAACTGGTTATACTACATTAAAGATAGAGTTCATAATGGCTAAAACAGGCTAATGCTAACAAGATCTCTGACGCCACAAATAAGACTTGGTTAAACGACATAAGAATACTGAATGGAGGTTTAAAGAAAAAACAAATTCTTATTGTCTGTAGCCCTTTGTTGTTTTGCTAACAGTAGCTGTTGCTAGCTGCAACTACTGTAGTTGAAAGGTAACCTTAGCCATTTAGCAATAAACATCCAAAAGTCTGCTGTATCACCTCAATCAAAAGGCTTGTAAGGTGAATTTTGTCAGCGAACTCTTGCTTTCTGGTTTTCGGGCACTTGCTTCCACTTTAGTGTACGAAGTTTTTGCTGTCGTCGTTTTTCCCGGTACCAAAGTTGCTCACAGTAGTTGTCTACCGTTAGCCTGCTAATTCCCATTAGATGGAGTTCTTTGTAGCTTCGTGATGAGGCTGCATAATTTCCGGCAGCTCCAGAGTCTGAGGTACGAATGTTCTGCACACTTGGTATGTGGTTCTGTGGGATGACGTTTAGTTTGTAGCGGGCTAATGTGCGGGAGAATGAGTGTTCGTAGGATACACAGAGGTACAGGGCAGCGTTAGCGGATGTTAAGTGCTGAAGGAGGAGCCCACGTTGCATGTGGATGAGGTTTTCTTCACCTGGTACCAACTGAAAGACAGAAAGGGTTTAGCATAAGAATAGAAGTGAAGTCTTTTTTTTTTTTTACGCGCCTCTCTGGAATACTTGGTTCTGATTGGTCAATCGTGGATTTCTGCGGTCAGAGTTTTCAGATAATGAGCACTAAGCCAAAGCAATAAGCCACATAGCTTTTCATAACAGTGATTTTACCACAGGTAAGGGGTCCTCCAAGGTACCACATGCAGTGGACTTGGGTGACCTATTGCTTTTAGAAATCTGCAGCAAGAGAAATATGACAAAATATGTTTAATTTGTTGTTGATATAATTACCATATTAAACAGTTCTTCCACCAAGTCAAATAGCTTGTTATCATAATTGTTATTTGTTTGTGGTTGTTGGGCAACTTAGCATAAAATTGTGCTTTAATAGTCATTTTACAATGGCTTAAAACACATTTCATCCAATAAGAATTTAGAGTCAAAACTATCCATTTCATAATGTATACCTAATTTACCGCTGTCCCAGGCAACTGATTTCATACATAGCTGTGTTTAATGGCTCTCTTGTCACTATGTGGTCTCTTGCATCTGGCATAATGAAATCATTTCAATGCAAATCAACATTACAAGTCCATTTATTTATTTGGTCAGTAGCCATATATTAAGAGGGATTATGTCGAGTCAGCTGGTCATTATCGGCAACCTTCAACCTCGTTAATTTTGTGATAATGACTGTACATTATCCCTTGCTTATAATATAAGCTTTCTGGAATACTTGATTCTGATTGGTCAAATTCTCCATCTAGCAGCCTGATATTTCTGAATAACAACACACATCTGGGGATTAAGTGATATCAGACAGGTCATCCGGGTATTGCAAGTTATTTTTCCTTCTTCTTTTATCGCTCTGTAGTCTTACAACAAGTGGTATAATGAGCAGTCAGACAGCCATTTAAGCAAAATAAACACCAACAGACCTCAAACGGAAACTGGAGGTGGAATTCAGCTGTTTCTGGAGACTCTGTGGTCTCTTTCTTCTCACATAATAACAGAATTTCAATGCAAATCAACATTTCACATCCATCTAATTATTTATGTGTTAGTAGCAGTGTAATGAGAGGTATGATGTACAGTCATTATAGCACACCCCCCCCCCCCCCAAAAAAACCAAAAAAAACCAAAAAAACCATTCAGGGTGATTTTGCGATAACGGCTGTCTTACTGTACGTTATTCTGCTTATGACTGTATCTTTAACATGAGGATGAGGCCTAATTTTCTAAATTAACAGGATTTGGACAAACCTGTTTGCTGCTCTGGCTTTTATTTGCCTGAATTATCCACTTGATCGTTGCCCGTGGTGAGCGTGGAACACATTCCAGGAAGGTTGTGTTCCCCTCCACACCGTATACCGTCGTCAGCTCAGCATGCTCTAAACCTGTGTGAGAGACACAGAGAGTGACTTTCAAAACAGCATCCCAAACTTCAAGCAAGACTCTGGCATATACAGGTGCATCTCAATAAATTAGAATGTTGTGGAAAAGTTCATTTATTTCAGTAATTCAACTCAAATTGTGAAACTCGTGTATTAAATAAATTCAGTGCACACAGACTGAAGTAGTTTAAGTCTTTGGTTCTTTTAATTGTGATGATTTTGGCTCACATTTAACAAAAACCCACCAATTTACTATCTCAAAAAATTAGAATATGGTGACATGCCAATCAGCTAATCAACCCAAAACACCTGCAAAGGTTTCCTGGGCCTTCAAAATGGTCTCTCAGTTTGGTTCACTAGGCTACACAATCATGGGGAAGACTGCTGATCTGACAGTTGTTCAGAAGACAATCATTGACACCCTTCAGAAGGAGGGTAAGCCACAAACATTCATTGCCAAAGAAGCTGGCTGTTCACAGAGTGCTGTATCCAAGCATGTTAACAGAAAGTTGAGTGGAAGGGAAACGTGTGGAAGAAAAAGATGCACAACCAACCGAGAGAACCGCAGCCTTACAATTGTCAAGCAAAATCGATTCAAGAATTTGGGTGAACTTCACAAGGAATGGACTGAGGCTGGGGTCAAGGCATCAAGAGCCACCACACACAGACATGTCAAGGAATTTGGCTACAGTTGTCGTATTCCTCTTGTTAAGCCACTCCTGAACCACAGACAACGTCAGAGGCGTCTTACCTGGGCTAAGGAGAAGAAGAACTGGACTGTTGCCCAGTGTTCCAAAGTCCTCTTTTCAGATGAGAGCAAGTTTTGTATTTCATTTAGAAACCAAGGTCCTAGAGTCTGGAGGAAGGGTGGAGAAGCTCATAGCCCAAGTTGCTTGAAGTCCAGTGTTAAGTTTCCACAGTCTGTGATGATTTGGGGTGCAAGGTCATCTGCTGGTGTTGGTCCATTGTGTTTTTTGAAAACCAAAGTCACTGCACCTGTTTACCAAGAAATTTTGGAGCACTTCATGCTTCCTTCTGCTGACCAGCTTTTTAAAGATGCTGATTTCATTTTCCAGCAGGATTTGGCACCTGCCCACACTGCCAAAAGCACCAAAAGTTGGTTAAATGACCATGGTGTTGGTGTGCTTGACTGGCCAGCAAACTCACCAGACCTGAACCCCATAGAGAATCTATGTCAAGAGGAAAATGAGAAACAAGAGACCAAAAAATGCAGATGAGCTGAAGGCCACTGTCAAAGAAACCTGGGCTTCCATACCACCTCGGCAGTGCCACAAACTGATCACCTCCATGCCACGCCGAATTGAGGCAGTAATTAAAGCAAAAGGAGCCCCTACCAAGTATTGAGTACATATACAGTAAATGAACATACTTTCCAGAAGACCAACAATTCACTAAAAATGTTTTTTTTATTGATCTTATAATGTATTCTAATTTTTTGAGATAGTGAATTGGTGGGTTTTTGTTAAATGTGAGCCAAAATCATCACAATTAAAAGAACCAAAGACTTAAACTACTTCAGTCTGAGTGCACTGAATTTATTTAATACACTAGTTTCACAATTTGAGTTGAATTACTGAAATAAATGAACTTTTCCACGACATTCTAATTTATTGAGATGCACCTGTATTTAATCAAAGTCAAAAACTTCAAAACATAGTCACTTTTCTAAGTCGAACTCTACTAAACTAACAAACTCTATGCACAGTGTTTGAATTCAACATGAAACAGTTTGGATTCCATTTAATGTCCATTACAATGTGGTGTATTTCCAAGTAAAATAGGATATTCAACAAGACAAAATGTCAGCCAGGAAAAGTGGTTTCAATATAATAGGTAGTTTAAGAGGGTTTGGTGATGTCAGCCAAAAAGAAAGGTTGTTTCAGAAGGGGAACAAGTTATTACATTTTGATAAAAGATTCAAAAGAATTCATGTAACTTAAATCTGTTGTATGCCAGAGTATGCATTGCAATCCATTTTGTACACTAGTGGAAGCAGTGTGCAGTGTATTTCAGGTCTGGGCTTTATCATATAAAACCTGAAGGAGAAGAGTAGTAAGGTAAACAGCAAATGATTCATTACCATCTCTCATGTCCTGACACTGGCTCCAGGGGTCTCCATACCTCACATCCTGTCTCCGGGCACGCCTGTGGACCACAAGAGGATGTTACCCTTCTGCAGAACACACCCTCATACACGTTATTTGACAGTGTGAGAAATTATGTACAACATTTTTTTTGCATTGTTTTGCTGAATGTGTTTGGAATATTATAAATGGTGATATCTGTATGTGTAATTTAATACAAGGGGAGGCTGTACCTTTTGTTGCTGGGGAAGTAGTTAGTACAGGAGGAGCCGTCCCAGGCGCAGTATGGGTCTCGAGCTAGACAGCAGTCTACACACGCTTTACCGTACAGCTCACACCTCTGTACAGGTAACTGGACGACACCTTCATCGCTGCTTACGAACAACACTTGCTGGAAAAACAAATGCAATATGAAAACATCTACCCTATAGCAAATTAATGATAATGTCAAATCCAACCTCTGAAACTATCTAACCTACATTTTAAGTTTGTAAAAACAAACAAAAATCACATCTACATTAAAGCACTTTCAAAGGAAGTTTATGAGGCAAGGCACTCTGGAGAGCTTAAAAGCTTCTGTACCATTTTAGTAGTGGGACCACTTTTATAGGCGGAAGAACATCAAGTTATGTGTAACAAATGTGATTCCTAGGGGTGGAGTTTATGCTATTTAAACAGTACTTTCCAGATAGATACATCACGCCCCTTTAATGTATCCATGCGCACATCATGTGAAGATCCTACGTTTATCGACTTTACATGTTCATGACAAGAGCTGAAAGATTACATACAGTATAACTTTGATCAGACAAGGTTAGTGAGCAATTTTGTCACACTTATTTCACTCAATATCATGGGTGATTTTCACGAAACCTATCAAGAAAACGTCCTCACCCTATTTTACCTCACAATTAAAAGGAACAAATAAAAAAGTAAATTTTGTATATGGTAAATGAAGCCTATTTTTAGTGCCGCTAACCCTTTTGCACGTACGGTGTGATCTGCATTCCTGCAGCTGTTTACCAGCAAAGAGGGACTGAAGCAGTTGTCATAATGAACCAGCTGCTCAAATAGTCTTTTCAACATCACAATATCTTTAGTTTATCATACAAACATTGCCAAAAAAGTGGAAGGGCTAGGTTTGTAGAACTTTCTATGCTTGATGAACTCAGAATCCCATGCTGCATTGCAATGTAAATATGGCGGCGTGCATAGCTGGCAATCACGTTTGTGTTCGCGGTCGCATCTAATCTATCATAATCAATCATTATAAACATATAAAAATAACATTGTATGTTTGATAATATATAACCTGTCCTCCAGTGGATCTGCTGTGAAGTGTAAGGTAAGATTGTTTTTAATTACAGTGCATTAAATTACTCGAGCTGGAGGATCCGTCAGTACAGTTAAGATTTTTTTACATTGTGGCATTGTTTCATGACAGTTACACACATTTTACATCCCAATTCTCATACCGCAATGTGAAAAAAGACAGTCGTCATTAGAGGTTGACCGATGGTGGAGTTTGCCGATAACAATAACTAAGGTGGTGGAAAAGGCCGATAACCGATTAATCGGCCAATAGTTTTTAAAATCGATTTATAGAAGTATCAAAGATTTCTTAGTCATCCCTTATTATCATTGGGAAATTCACTGAGGCCACAAGAGTCCAAAATGAACAAAATCCAAAAAGGAGTTTATTGTGTAACCAAAATTCCAATAATAACCAAAAAAAAATTCAGATTTGGTGCATAACATTAGACTTTTTAACTATGAAGTAGCCTGAAATACACTGTGCATATGAATATAATTTCACCAGATGAGGTTTATTGATTAGGAATAAAAAAATTTGAAATAAAAAACTATCAGTATAAATTTTTGATGATAACCAATAGTTCCAAAAAGCAACTATTGGCACCTAAAACCAGTATATTGGTCTACCTCTAGTTTTCATGAGATTCCCATTACTGCAACGTGAAAAGTGTAAAGTGTTTATACTAGTGCTCTCAGTCGATTAAAATTTTTATGTAGCAATTAATCGTATACATTTTTGTAGTAAATTGTGATTAATCACAGATTTTGAAAGTGCTGAAATTTGACATTATATATACTTCTTTTATTTGTCAAAATGTATTTATTTCCATCTTAGGAAGAAAACAAAACAATATGTAGCAATATAATGCTTTATTAACATATTCCAAACAAAGCCTTCCACGATATAAACATAGAAATGCACTAAGATATAACCAATTCAAGTCACATCAAACGTTTCCCGAAGTCTAACCCTTCTTATTGAAAGAACTAGTCCCCACATAGGTTGCATATTCATTGCAATGGGCATTAAATCTCTTAAACTCTCATCATCCACAATATTAATCTGCCAGACTGTGGCTATCCACTTTGTTCCAGCAATCATGAAGCTGCATTCATGATTCGCATCAGGGTGGCAATACCAGCATTGAGCACCGCTTTGAACTCACCATGCACCTTACATAGGCTGAAAAATACTTGATTTCTGTCACAAGTCCCATCTGGGCTTGTTTTGTACATTAAATAGTGCTAAGAGATCCTTTCTCCATCATTTTATCACTAACAGGGAAGCACTGTCAGATTCTTTTATTTTATTAGATAACAGCCTCCATGGCTCTATCATTGGAGAGAGCATATTGGTCAACTTTAGCATGTTAAGACAGTTCCGCCCATAGAATGTCTATGGGACCGCCACATATGCTAAGCTTATAGGCTCTCCTTGTAGAAGGGCTCTGCCGCTGTGGCGTGTGCATCAGTGTAATGACTCCAGCTGGACACATTACAAATGTTCCACCTTTCACACCAGTGTTTATGCTGTGCATTAATTAATTAAAATGCATTAATCGCGATTAAGAAAAAGTAACGCGTTAAACATTTTAAATTAATCACATGCATTAATTCTAACAGCTCTAGTTTATACATTATAGTAGTACTCCCTTGGTACTGCTTTTCATTTCTTTTTTATTTTCAATTTAAAAGTAAAATGTCTGAATGCATTATGGTAATAAGAATCAGAGGTTAAAATTTGCTCAAGTTTCCTGAAAATAATGTCACAATGCAAAAAATCATAATTTTCTTTATGTAAAACATAATTTCATATTTCTTTGGTATTTCTTTGAGGTTAAATATGACCAGGACATTTTCCCAGTGCAAAGCCTTGCCCCATATACCTCCATTCTAAGTAAATTTGTGTAAATACAAGTTTTCTATGTTTTTACAAACTGAGGATAAGTAGAAATAATTTTCTGTGGTAATCAACATGTCAACAAATATAGTAGCTTAACTTTTATTTAACGCAGAACATTCCTTTAATAAATTACAATTTTTGAATAGTTCTGTGTAGTGACATACACTGATGAGCTAAGACATTATGACCACCTGCCTAATGTGCTGTTGGTCCTCCGTGTGCCGCCAAAACAGCACCGACCCGCCGAGGCATGGACTCTACAAGACACCTGAAGGTGTCCTGTGGTATCTGGCACCAAGACTTTAGCAGCAGATCCTTCAAGTCCTACAAGGAGCTGTCGTGGGTCAGACTTGTTGGTCCAGCACATCCCACAAATGCTCAATCGGATTGAGATCTCGGGAATTTGGAGGCCAGGGCAACACCTTGAACTCTTCATTATGTTCCTCAAACCATTTCCAAACAATGTGTGCAGTGTGGCAGGGCGCTTGAAAGAGGCTGACATCAGGGAATACCATTTCCATGAAGGGGTGTACCTGGTCTACAACAGTGTTTAGGTAGGTGGCACATGTCAAAATGATGTCCACATGAATGGCTGGACCCAGGGTTTCCCAGCAGAACATTTTCCAGAGCATCACACTCCCTCCACCGGCTTGTCGTCTTCCCACAGTGCATCCTGGTGCCATCATTTCCACAGGTAAACAGCACACGCGTACACGTCCGTCCAGTTGATGTAAAAGAAAATGGGAAACATCAGACCACGCAACCTTCTTCCACTGCTCCAAGGTCAAGTTCCGACGCTCACATGCCCATTGATGGCACTTCGACGGTGGACAGGGGTCCTCATGGGCACTCTGACCAGTCTGCGGCTACGCAGCAGGATGCGATGCACTGTGTGTTGTGACACATTCCTGCCATAACCATCATTAACATTTTCTTTGACTTGTGTCATAGTAGACCTTCTGTCAGTTCAGTCCAGATGGGATAGCCTTCATTGCCCTTGCGCATCGATGAGCTTAGGGTGCACCAAAGTTCTGTAGCCGATTTGTGGTTTATACCTCCTCAAACCACTCTCGGTAGGTACTCACCATGCCTGAGTGGGAGCACCCCACAAGCCTTACCATTTCAGAGATACTCTGATCCAATCGTCTGGCCATAATAATTTGGCCCTTGTCAAAGTCACAGTCTTTAGTCCTGCCCATTTCTCCTGTATACATCACGTTGACTACGAGAACTGATTGTTCACTTACCATCTAATCTACCCAGACCTTGACATGTGGCCTTGTTAGGAGATGATCAACGTTATTCGCTTCACCTGTGAGTGGTCATAATGTTTTGGGTCATCGGTGTATACATTTAGACAAACAGTTACAATGTTTCTACGCATGCTTTTTAATTTAATTTCTCAAATGAAAAGTCTTTCAACACTGTTTAATGTTTTCTCCCAGTGGTCACCCACTAAACAGGTGCACTTACCCTTTTGGTGGACAGCTCCATGCTTAATACTGGGGTTTGAGTCTACAGAATGAAAAAAGAGAGGGTAAAATGTGTCAACACATAAAATGAATCATCTCCTGAACAAAGTGGGGGGAGGACACACATTGTTGGTTCTGAATAAGAGCAGCTCATCATAACAGGCCCTTGTGAAATGTTTAAAGCTTTCTGCTCCATTGGTTCATTTCTCCTTCATAACACAGGCAGCAAATGGGCCTTGACTCTTAAAATGACTCTCTTTCTTCAAATGGCTGGGGGATGCTGATGGGCGATGGCTACTATCATATGTCTCCTGGTAGCTTAAAGGGGCAAGGAGCTTATACTTGGTGTTATGAAACACAGTCTTAGGGGTTGATAGACTTGGTAATGGTGAATAATGGTGAAATTCTCTACAGCAAACTCACAGGAATTTCTCTAGGCATCTCATATTAACCTTGATGACTTGCGTTTAGTTAGCATTCCTTCAATCTCCAAGCAAAACAGACACGTTCCTCACTGTCTAAAGCTTTTGATAAATGAGCTCTTCTTGTCTTTGGACAAACAAAATATTCCTGGTGTAACATTGCCTCTCCTGTCCCTGGGTTTTTTCACTTGAGTGGAGAACCCTGGGAAATCTGAAAGCAATCTGTTTTTCCTCTTTAGGAGTTATTTCTGTTTGGGAAGTGCTTGACATGGAAACAACAACCAATAAGAGCCTATGGTCAAAGGTCATGTGGGAGTCCAGCAGAGGGTATTAAAAACTAGCAGTAGATAGAGAAGACACTGAGATTATAAGAAATTACCTTGAAGACATTCAGCTCCTCCAGAACGATTTCTTCTGTTTCCCAGTTCTCTTTAGGCACAGAGACCACCTTTAATACCTTGCCATCATCTGGAGATAGAGCAGATTTAATAGTACTGTATTTACCACTTGGTTTGATATTTTGTTATATAAAGACTAATATAAACACCTGCTAAACATCTTAAAAAGATCAAATTTATAAACTTTCGAAATCATAAACGTCTCAAAGACATCTGCTGAATGTCTTATTGACATCCAAGAGGAAACGTCTTATAGACGTACTGCAGATGAGCAAACAACCTAAAAAATATTTCTTCCAGATGTAAACACACACATCAAATAGAGGTCTGGGTGATGTACGTGTGCTATCAGGGATGTATCCATGATTTCCTGACAAGCACCATCCCCATTGAGCCATTTTTTTAATCAAAGTGTGTTTACCTTTTCCTGTGGTGCTACTAATAGCATGTTGCATAAAAAAACCTCTGAGACACTAGTTCTGGTCCCATGGAAACCAGGTAGTAATTGCTTTTACATAAACAATGGTGAGCGTGATTCAGAGGTTGCATTTTCCCTCTAAAATTAAATTTTGACTCCACTGACAGTTAGGTTCAGGGTTGGGGTTTGGGAGTAGAGTTAATAAAATATATATTCCTGTTGACTGTATTACATCATTTACAACTAGAAATACAACTCATTTTTGGCACCACTCTGTGGACATTTCACCCAGAAACTGGAGCTCACACCAGCCCATACGTTCAACAACACTTCCAGCTTCGGCCACTGGGGGCAGTGATTACAATTTCGATAAGCACAGACCGATTTTAGCTGAAGAACTTTTGACCTACTGTCACTGAATTCACAGTGTGACCTGCTTGTCTGCCTGTCTGAAACTTCACTGAACTACCATCCTATTAAAAAGACACTGCAGAAACTAATTTGTAGCAGTGTTTTCACCATAACATGATTCTTAACATTATATAGCTTTTACATTTTCATATTTACCCTTAAGTAAGTACCCTTAACCATTCAGATCAGTTTATCACATTTAAATGTTTTTCATAATGCACAGTTACTTAGTTGCCATGGTGAGTGGGCAACTCCATTTGGCTTCCACCACCTAGCTTATCCAGCACCTTGAGGGCTTACAGCTGTTACATTATACAAATTCAAGTATGCTCTCTGTACAAAGGTTAAGTGTATTTGTCCTGAACAGAGTATCTGTTTGCCCAAAATGATTCACTTAGATGTGGCAGAGTTCAAGCACACACAGAGAAAGACAAATGTTGTACAGGAAAAGAAACATTAGCTCCTCGGAATGTCAGGTTGATCCCAGGCAACAGGACCAGTGACTGGCGTGGGAACACGGGTTGGTTTTGATAGAGTTTACACATTCCAGATTAACAATGTATTCTTTTGTTCACCAAGCACTATTGAAACAAAGCTCAATGTTACAAAATATTAGAAGAATGTGGAAGTAGTAGTGATGGAAGATGGAACTGGTTGCACTATGGCAAACCTCTATATTATATAAAACAAACAGAAAACAAAACAGCTCATACTGTATAATATTTAGTTTGTCCTCCTGAGGTTGACAGTCAACATTTTGGTTAAGCACCTGCTTTTCTTTGTCGATAAAGAAAAGAAAATGAATTTTTAAGCATATTAGGCCATATTTTGTACCTTATTAATGGAAAGTGGTATATACTGTAATATTTCACATTCCTAAGCCCCTTTTTGAAGCAAAGCAATCTGATTTCTAATTGCTATATATACTATATATATAGCCAAAGTCCATTTGACCCAGCATACACATTTGTGGACATGTATTTTGGCTTCACTATACGCAACGTATAATTTAAATTCATTTAAACTGACTGATCTCAGTTCAGAAGACTCTGAGCTGTCAGTAAACTTTTGAGTTATGTAACAAAACAACATGGCTCCAACCACAGCGGAGTTTGTCTTTGGGAGAAACACCAACAAAACTACATCTGATAAAAAAAAAACCTTATAATGTTTTTACATTGAAACCTTTTTGAGTCAAAAGAGTCTCTAGTTTCATCCGATATGCCATTTATAAGATTTGAGCTATTTATCGCGAAACACCACGCTGATAAACACAACATACACTAAATTTTTTTTCTAAGAAATCCTATATTTACTGTGCATTATCACATTGAGAATCAATAAGTTCATCCAAAAGCTGAAAAATGTAGCTTTCAGAGGCTTTAAATGAAGTTAGGATGACAATAAAGAACATTTCGAACTGTTCTGAGACCAGTACGGACAGACAGCACACTGGAGGTTAAGTCATTCTCTAAATAGGGTGCAAGGGAGGATCCTGTAGCTCTCTATGCAGCTAAGTGCATTCAATCCAAACTCCCCATCAAAAGTTCAGTTACAGGGTGCAGATGATGTTTGGACCACTCATCGTGTATGGCAGACATGGGACAACGATAATCAGTACATAGATTCAGAATTTATAATGTATCATTTTATTTTAACATGGTTGGCAGTGATTGGATGATGCTGGTAATTACTTTGAATCCGAATTAATTATGCTAATTTCTGATGTTATGTAATGTCTCAAAAACATGAATAAGCAACACTCCTGGAAGCAAAATAAACAATTTGATTTCTATAGCTTGGTATTATTTAAAAGTTCACAACTTGGTCACGCTGTCCACATATGTTGCAATTAATATTTAAACTATTTGCTCTAGATTTTATTTGTATTTATTTATTTATTTATTTGCATGTTTATTAGTTGCTACTAGTTACAAATCAAAAAGGGACATGGAAAATGCACACAGCAGTCACACTTGGGTCTCAGGAGGTTTAAGGCAAATTAGGTCACTCGGCAGCCATGTTTGTAACGCTTCCAGGTAGCTATTTTCTCTCCCTCCAAAACAGTTGGTCAAGATTATGAATAATTAGCATATTTAAACTCAGCAATAAAATCTGTCATAAACTGTGCTTCTTTAGCTCAGATCACATAATAAACGCTTTCTTTCAGGCTGGTCCATCTAAAGAACATGCATGTTCTCAAAATAAACTGACAGGCGATGTCTCTATCAAAAAGGTGATTGGCTCTTTCAACTGCAAGGTGGGACTTCCATTCCAGTAACCGCCAGATTCAGCGCTACAATTTATCTCATTCATAAATATACCAGTGATCCGTCTCATTCTGTACGGTCTCTGATACATCTCTTGGGTTCTGCTTTCCAACCTACCTGTGCCCAGGTGCAAGACATCATACTGGCCGTCTTCTGCATCAACTCTGTCAACCACCAGCTTCTTCAGCCTGTAGGGGACGTTGATGCGGGTGAAGACCGGGTGTCTGTGGATGGGCATCACTGGCTCCCACAGCAGCTGATGGGACCGCATGAAACTCACAACCTCGTCAGGGAAATCACGGGTGGACTTGTGCAGAGGGTCGTAGGTCTCGCTAGGACACTAAAGGGACATGATAGGACAGTAAATTGGGTCTCTGGACACATATATTCTGAGAGCCAGATTAATTTGTTACTGCTTTGACTTAGTCCCCAGAGTAAGGTAAAAAACAAAAACAAAAAATTAAAACATTCTTGCAGATACAGATTTCGGCCATTGTATCATAAATCTTGTTTTTCCAAATTCATTTTAGCTGTAACCGGGCATTCACACAGCATATGTTTTTGTGTTAAAAACAGCTAGACGAAGTTCAAGAAAATCTAACAGAGGTTACGTTTCTTGGATTTGGATAAACACTCGATATGTTTCTTGCCCCCAGATTTTCTGCAGAACAAAAATGGGTGTTTCCCAATCAGTGAGCATTTTCAAATGAGGATGGGTGTTTTCAATCACTTTACATGTTATACCTACTACATTGAGATTCTCTGCTTTCATTGGATAGCTGAGAAACGCCCATCCTGGATTGAAAACACCCTCTGATTACTACATTGATATTCCCTACTTTCATTGGATAGTTAAAAAACACCCATCCCAGTTTGAAAACGGCCACAGATTGGGAAACGCCCATTATTATTCCGCAGAGACCTATACTTTGATTTATCGGATTGGTCCATTGATTGTTTCAAAACTAACCGTTGCACCCCAAGTTAAAACTACTTTCTAACTTGACACAACATCTTCAAAATGTGGTGCTCAGGGCACAGGATGCTGACAAAAAATAGAGTCAAAGCCCAACGGTCCAAAACGTCCATCCAGCATAACCTAACAATTAAAAAATTGCACAGGTGTAAACAAGACCATGTTTTCTGTGAGCACCCCCAAAAGTTTCAGAATGAAATTAAAACAAAGATCAGTTTCACTAGTACATGTGAAACGGGGTAAATTGGGTTAATTTGGTTTCAGTGTAACTGTAATTGGCCCATCTGAAGTATTCACACTAAACCCCATAATTTTAAAGGTTTTTGCTGTGGTTGTGACCTGGAGCTGATGGAGCAGACCACCACAGGCATTATAATTGACTTCCTTCACAAGAGAACTCAACACTAAAAGCCCTCACTCCAGCCACTTCACAAACCGCCTTGTCGCGTGACTCCCAGAATGCCTGCCGACATTTTTACAGCTACTTTGAGGCAGTGCTGCTAGCTTGAGAAGTGACTGTTAGCATGATTTCAGTTTTGTCCCACCACATCTGCAGTTAAGAACCAGGAAGTGTGGTGTAGTGGTTAAAGGGACAGTTCGATTTCTGCTTCACCGTAGCTCACAACTCTCATTTGGACATGAATTCAAGATATTCAAATTTGTTGCATCACGATTGGTCATGAGACATGTAAGAGCGAATGAGATTTGAGAGTGGAGGGGAAGATTTCTAGAAAATAACGACCTAAATGTTAGGCTCTTCTCAATTAGAGTGATTAGAGTGTTCCTGTAGCTCTATTAGGGTTGCCACCCATCCAGAATTTTCCAGGATCGTCTCGGTTTTTGGCCATCTGTCCTGGAAAAATTACATTCCGTTCCACGATGCAAAATGTCATGGAATTTCAATATTCACACATATGAACCCTTTTTTTTATGCACACTATGCAAGGAGGAGAATCAAATGCATTCTTATATAAATCATAAGAAAGTCCAATTCATTTTAGTGAACTGGTTTGTTCAGATGATTGAGATTTTAACTTTTTTGTTAATAATCATTGAAATATTAATCTGCTTACTATAATGCTTTAATTTTATAGAAAACATGTCAAAAAAAGGAACGTCCTTCTTTTTACTGTAAGATCTCTTAGGTTCATAATGCCCAGCCAAAAAAGCCTACTTTTAAGATTTACGCATTCAATTTCAAAACAAATAACAAATTAATTTTGTGATACATTTAACAAAATTAAATTAGTACAACTTAAAATATATAAAAAAATAAATAAATACTTATTTTTTAAAAAGATGATTAAATTCAATTTAATGGATTTTTTTCAATCTTTAATAATAACTTTATAATTTACACATACTGTACATATTTATATATTTTAAAACATTTAATTGTTCAGTGTGAACCATGAACTCTTAGGGCCAGAATAAGTAAATAAAATGTTAAACCTGTACACACACACACACACACACACACACACACACCACCACCACCACCAACAACAACAAAAAGAAATACACTAAAATGTTTTTTTATAATATATATATATATATATATATATATATGTATATTTATATATGTGTGTGTGTGTGTGTGTGTGTGTTGTGTGTGTAGTGTGTGTGTGTGTGTGTGTGTGTGTGTAATCTTTAACCAAATAAAATAAAAAATGTAATATTCTAAGTTTTATTTAATTTTGTTAAAAAATTACACAATTCATTTTGATGGAATTGTTATGAAATGAAATCTTAAAATAGGCAAACTTTTTTTTTTTCGTGTAATGATGTTATTGTTTGATTGAATTATATGCAATAAATGCAGTCATTTTCATATATAAAAGGAGTAAAAATTCATAAATAATATGTTTAATTTCTTGTGTGATGGCCAGCAATAAGTTTTTTGGTCTTTGATCAGGTGTCCAGGAATTTCACAGGTCCAAGGGGGCAACCCTAAGCTCAACTGGTAGATCATAGTGTCAGGACAAAGTTTAATGATGAACAGAGAATTCAAAAAAGCAAAGTCCTGCATCCACAGTCCAGGGAAAAATTGAGCTGACGGACATACTAAGCGCAGAAGATATCAGGAACTAAGTGGAGGGCCCACGGTGATGGATGTTCCTTAACAAGAGAAACGTCAGTTAGTCTCCGGCTCAGGTGAACACAGGTGTGGGCAGAGGCCACAGGATCCACAGGATCTGGAGGAGGCAATCAGATGCACACACACTGGGCTGGTTGATAGAGAGAGAGAGAGTTATTGGAGAATTCTTCAGAACTGCACTGGTGGTTGTGAATGCACACAGAAGGAACGAATACTGGCAGACAGAGATATGGATAAATTCTAGAAGCAGGTGGAGTTCTAGAACCACCAGCAAAATAAAAAGGCAGACAGAAACCAACACGCAAAGAACAGAATTTAGTCCAACTAAATGGTGGCAGGCTGAGAAGTTTAACACACATAACAAACCAACGAAGACTGAATTAAAAGACAGGAACTAAATAAGGGAAACCTAACAAGACACCGTTGCGATCAATGATAGCCACTCGGCCGCAATAATCATCAATCATCCGCAACACATGTGAGCTGTCACCGAGCGCACCAAAACAAAATCATGTGAAACTGAGAGCACCACAAAAGCACGTGGTGATGTCAACCAACACAAACCCATGCAAGCAAACATGGACAGAATTACCCAGCCGCTTAGCCCAGGATCCCAACAGTACCCCTACTTCAAGTGGCATCACCAGACGCTATGGGGAGGACTGACCCTTGATGCTGATGGAATGCACCAATGAGGAAGCAATCTAGAATGTCACGAGCTGGGACCCAACATCTCTCCTCCGGGCCATATACCTCCCAGTCCACCAGGTACTGATACTCCGGCCCCGTCAGCAACCTCCTGACTGTGAAGGCTGGCGCGCCTTCAATAAGGCACAGAGGAGGATCGGGGATGGTGGTGGTCTGAAGAGGAGGACGTGTAAGACAGGTTAAAGGCTTCTCATGGCATGAGGAAACCTCAGATGGACACACACCGGACTGAGTACTCTCACTATGGGGAACAGCCCAATATACCTGGGAGGCAATTTGTGGGAAGTAATCCTCAGAGGAATATCTTGGGAAGCTAGCCAAACCTTCTGGCCAACAGCATAGTGGGGAGGAGCAGTCTGGCGCTGGTCCACTGAAGTTTTAATTCTTCTCCCTGCCTTCAGCATAGCCTGCCTTGCCAGCCCTCACGTCCACTGACAATGCTGGACGAAGGCATGCACCGAGGGCACGCCACCTCGGGTTCTTGGTTGAGAAACAACAGAGGTTGGTACCTGAGGCAGCACTGGAAAGGGGAGAGACACATATATGATGCCGGTTGGGAGTTGAAAGCATACTCGACCCATGAGAGCCACTCGCTCCACGAAGAGGTATACTGTGCAAACACACAATGGAGCATTCCCTCAAAACTTTGGTTGGCCCATTCTGTCTGGCCATTGGTCTGGGGGTGGACCCAGACAACAAAATAACAGAAGCCCCGTCCGGAACCAAGACACAAACTGGGGACCCCTGTCAGAGACCACATCCACCGGAATGCCGTGAATCCGGAAGATATTTTCCACAACAGTGGTTACAGTCTCGCGAGCTGAGGGGAGCATCAGGAGCAGAATAAAGTGGGCAGCCCTCGAGAACTGGTCGACCACAGTCATAATGACTGTATTGCTGTGACCGGGGAAGTCCTGTGACAAAGTCAAGGGTGATGTGCACCAGGATCTAGAGGGCACAGGCAGAGGTTGTAACAGCCCAGCCGGGGGATGGCTAGAAGTCTTACTCTAGCACAGACTGAACAGGCCAAAACAAACTGTTTAACTTCCGGCCCATCAATGGCCACCAGAAGTGATGCCAAATAACACCTAGGGTGTGCCCCCAGATGACAAGCAACCCTGGAAGAGTGCCCCCACTGCAGGACTGCGGGTCGAACTGACCTAGGAGCAAAGAGTAGACACGCTGGAACTCCAGAAGCATCCTCCGCACCCTCACCTCCACCTCCCAAGGCACCATAGTGATAATTAGCTGGGGGCAACAATGGTGTTGGGGGAGCTGGAGGCATCAGAACCTAATGGATGCAGAAGAGCACATCATGTTTGACGTTTTTGGACCTCGGTCGGTAGGAGATGATAAAATTTAATCTACCAAAGAGCACCCAGCAAGCCTGCCTGGAATTCAGGCGTTTAACAGTCCTGATATATTCCAGGTTTTTATGATCAGTCCAAACCACAAAAGGCATGGCCGCCCCCTCCAACAAGTGCCGCCACTCCTCCAGGGCCAGCTTGACTGCAAGCAGCTCTCAGTTACTGATGTCATAGTTCCGCTCTGCTGGTGTAATGTGGTGCGAATAAAGTGCACAAGGATGCATCCTTCCATTCCGGAGTGAGCGCTGGGAGAGGACCGCTCCCACACCCTCAGAAGACATGATGTACCCCAGTAACGGAATTGACTACATGTAGAAGTCGCACTTCTCCACCTTAACAAAAAGCCTGTTTTCTAAAAGTGGCTGCAACACTCATCTGACGTGCCTAATGTGTTCCTGGAGAGATGTCATCCAGGTACACAAACACGAAATGGTTGTCCATATCGTTGAGCACGTCATTGGTGAGTGTTTGGAAGATGGTGGGGGCATAAGTATGTCCGTATGGCATAACCAAATATTCAAAGTGCCCGGTGGGAGTATTAAACGCTGTCTTCCACTCATCCCCCTCCCTCATCCTCACCAAATGGTAGGCGTTGCGGAGGTCCAACTTTTGAAGACGGTTGCCCACTGCAACAACTAGAAGTTCGAGGACATCAACAGCAAAGGATAACAGTTCTTTACCATGATGACATGCAGGGACGCAAGGACCCATCCATCTTCCCCATGAAGAAGAACCCAACGCCAGCCAGGGATTAGGATGGAGCCGGCCCTGAATGACTCATGGATGTACTTTTCCATTGCCTCCCACTCCAGAGCAGACAGAGAGTAGAGCTGCCCAGGTGGTAGAGAAGTGCCTGGGAGGAGATTAATGGTGCAGTCATATCGGCAGTGCGGAGGAAGAGATGTGGCCCGAGACTGACTGAGCACTGCCCCCAGGTCATGATATACTGCCGTAACCCCTGACAGACTGACCGGCTCGACCTGAAACAGAGAAGACGAGGAACACACAGGATACAGAGCCAAACCAAGACAACGAGAAGAGCAATAATCTCTCCAAGAAATTACAGAATTATTAGCCCAGTTAACGTGTGGGTTATGCTTCCTCAACCATGGCTGGCCCAGGACCAGAGGGTTTCTGGGGGACCGGAGAGTAAAAAACACAATCTTCATGATTGCTTGAAACTCCCATACTTACTGGGACCGTGGCTTGAGAAATGGTGAAGAGGGTCTCCCCCGTCAGAGAGAAGGTGGGAATGGAGGGTTCCACGGATCTCAGCTGGATAACCCATGCAGCGGCTGCTTCCAGATCCATAATGTTCCCTTCAGCTCCTGAGTCAATGTGGGTGAATACGTGGTATACCGACCTACCCCAGGTGATGGTGACTGGGAGGCATGCATCCTTGGTGGAGGACCTAGTGTGGTTAGTTGCACTCATCTGCAGTCCTCGCTTTGCCGATGAATGCCGTCCTTTTAATGTACATGCTGCTAGCAAGTGACCTGCTTCGCCGCAGTACAGGCTCAGTCCCTGGAGCATTCTCCTCTCTCTCTCCTTCCTGGACAAGTGGGTGCGGTTAACTTGCATGGACTCCTCCTCCGGAGTCATCCTGACAGGAGTAGGAGGAGCATGAGAAAAGCAATCAGCGCTTCATTCCTGAGCAGCTTTTCTGGATCGCCGTCGCTGATCCACTCTGATGGCGAGATCGACCAGAGCATCGAATGCCTTAGGTAAATCCAGAGCATAAATTTCATCGAGTAGCTCCTCCGATAACCCACTGAAGAAGCCATCCCACATGGCCTGCTCGTTCCACCCACACGAAATAGCCAGGGTGTAGAACTCAATGGCTAATCAGCAACTGCCATGTTACCTTAGAGTAGCTCCGAGAGTAGACGAGCCGCCTCACTCTCCTGACGGACCGATCAAAAACCTTACACATCTCTGCGGAAAAGGTCTGGAGTGAGGTGCAAAAGGGTAGCTTGTTCTCCCAAGCGAGAGTTCTCCAGTCGCGGGCCCACCCAGTGAGCAGCATAATGACAAACGCTACTTTGGTTTCCTCTGAGAGGTAGTATGAGGAACATGTATTTCATTTTGTGAGTTTTGATTTTTATTAGTAGAGGTGTATTTAAGTAATTGTTTTGTGTGAATTGTATTTTACAGTATTTTGGAATAACTCAATAGGTTTGGACAAAAAAAAAAAATTGTCACGTCAACAAACCAAATAAGAATTCGTTTTGATACTAGTGTGTAATGTTTAGTAATAATGGATAAATGTCATATTTTCTTTCTGTTATTTGTTTCTGTTCAATGAGTTGCTTATAAAACCTCAGACCTAAAACATAGAGCATAAAGAGAGTGGGCATCCCTCTAACAAGACAAATCTTTATTTCTACCCAGCCACCCATCATAATTCCTTCCTGTTGAGAACTCACCGTCCCCGGACGTGGATAAGGAATCCTCCCCTTGTACTCCATCCAGCGATAATCGGGCCCCTCCTTATGCGCGAAGGGCCCATTGAAGGCGGCTCGGATGGAGGCCATGGAGTAAACGCACACAGCCGAGCCTCTGAAGACGGAGCTTTTGAGAAGAGAAACGAAAAGAAAGTGTATTAGTCTACTGCTGGGTTAGAATAACAGAGTTCCTCAAGCTTGGTGACCTTTGACACTCCTGTATGGCCTTAGGCTATCCATTCCCTCGGTGGGAGAATCAAGACGGATTGTTCTACATAGATTGGGTGGACAGGAGACACTCCTATGACCAGACTGTTGATTTTAGGGGCGTTTTTAATACTGATTTCAGTTCCAGGATAAATTGAGATAATCAGATTTAGGTTGTTGGAACAAACAAAAGTGGTCTGAGAACCTGTAAGAGTTAGTTAAATGGAAATGAGTGTGACAGATTGGTAAATTTTGATGGAGCCAATGATAAAGTGGGAATTATGAGGTAAACAAATAACTTGGGCTGGAATGTGGTTTCCTAATGTGAAAGGAATAGTTCACCCAAAAATGAAAACTCCAAGCCTGTTGAAGACAGAAATGACATGAGGGTAAGTAAATAATGACAGAATTTTCATTTTTGGGTGAACAGTTCCTTTAAGGAGGATTATGGACTGGTGACTTAATGATTAAAGAGTTAGTGTTTTGTGAGACTTTCCACGTTATGTTCCTACCTAGAAGTGGAAAAGACGCCGTATATGACTGGATTTTGTGGATCTTTGGTCTCCAAGAGAAAAATGTCCTCTAAAATGAACAAAAAGGGAAAAACGGTTGAGTGTGATTAAAAAAAACATACTTGCAATGACTGATACTCTACATATTGACTGATCTTTAAATGTGCTTTAACTGATCGGTCTCCCTCTAAGAAGTGTGTGATTAGAGTCTGTAAACTTACGCAGTTCATCAAAGTGTGTGTCCATGCCTCCAGGGCCTGGTACTGAACACACCAGTCTGGCCTTCAGAAAGGTGGTCCAGCGATTAATCAAACTTCTCTTCCCTCCAATGTCATTCTGATAAACACACCAAGAACATGAAAGCAATTCCATGACATCACAGTATCTCACAATTGGCCTTATTTGTTTAATGAAAAACTACATAAACTTTTTCATAAAAACAAAATGATCAAGATAGAAAAAAGCAATTGTTTTAGTGTCATTTTGGAATTTAGCAATATTTATACAATTTTGTTTTAAAAAAGAATGATATATTATTCACCAGTTGTTACTTTATTATACTACAATATGCATAAGCAATGTACGTTATGGTGATTTTACCTAATGTGAAGGGTGCTGTTAGGCACAACGTCTCTGAAGTACTTTTGTACATAAATATCATCATTCTGTACTATGGTAAATATTAAAGTACCATGGTATAACCATCTGAAGCCATCACTTTACCATGGTATCCTCACAGTACTTCTTTGTTAGGATTTTGTGGCCTACTCTCCCATTGTGTTTCGAGTGTAAAAAACCCATATATTATAGAATATAGGGTATAATATAATATAATATAATATAATATATAATTTTATTATATTGTTATATTATAAAAATATTTTTATTATATATATATATATACAAAAAAATATATATATATTATATACAAAACTTTGTTTTGGAAGATCAGATGAAAGGAAGTTTGCTAGCTTAGCTTTCACTCCTCTCAAACAAACATGTCATTCATCCATTATAAGATACATGATGCTACAAATACTGTGCAACTGATGATGCTGAGGCTTACACAAACATTCTTGATTTTGGACATGAATCAAAGGTCTTCAAGATCCATTTTCAAGTTTTATTGGTTCATTACGGTGCAGGACTAGGTGCTCACCTTGCAGACACGGGCCACTCGACTATAGATTCGCTTGTCGAGCTGGTTGGACTCCACAGCGGTCTCTTTAAAGAAGAAGTAGACCTTGTCATCATCCAAGCTGTGCGTGTCAGGGATGGAATATGATCCTACAAACTCCGGCTCTGATAAAGGAAAGTGGCATTAGAGTAAGGTTAGAAGACACAAAATGCAATTATGTAGCACTGGTCCCTCTAAAACAGGGGTTCTCAAACTGTTCAGACCGCTCATTCTGTAAGCTTGGGCAATTAAAAAAAAATTTGTTGCGACTGTTTGATGACAGATGTGTTCATTGCAAGTAGGGCTGGTTGTTGTACAGATTTCCTAAATCAATTCCGATTCACAAATTCTCAATTCGATTCCAGCCGGAGGAGAGCTGGCTCCCCCAGCCGAGCATGGTTTCATCAATGTTTCTGACTAACATCTTATGGAGCTTTTGTTTCTAGCCACAGTTGCCTTTGGCTTGCTCATTGGGGCCTTAAAGACAAAAACATGAAGGCATGATTTTAATGATTTTCAAACGCTGTTTCACTGGGGACTTCACAATTGCAATATGATTTTCTGTGTTATCATTCGTCATTTCATTTTTTAAATGTTTTTTTTTTTTTTTGGGGTCACATTTTTGGTTTTTAAAATGTACAAATTCCATGTATTCCATCAATAAATATGATGTCTTGGGGGATCTGGGTAGCTCAGCGAGTATTGACGCTGACCACCACCCCTGGAATCGTGAGTTCGAATCCAAGGTGTGCTGAGTGACTCCAGCCAGGTCTCCTAAGCAACCAAATTGGCCCGGTTGTTAGGGAGGGTAGAGTCACACGGGGTAACCTCCTCGTGGTCGCGATTAGTGGTTTTCGCTCTCAATGTGGCGTGTGGTAAGTTGTGCGTGGATCGTGGAGAGTAGCATGAGCCTCCACATGCTGCGAGTCTCCGCATTGTCATGCACAATGAGTCACGTGATAAGATGCGCGGACTGACTATCTTAGAAGCGGAGGCAACTGAGACTTATCCTCAGCCACCTGGATTGAGGTGAGTAACTGCGCCACTACGAGGACCTAGTAAGCTGTGGGAATTGGGCATGCCAAATTGGGGAGAAAAGCGGATAAAATAAAAAATAAAAAAATAAATAAACATGATGTCTTGAAATTGCATATACTGTATATGAGGTTAATATCTAACCTCATGTCTTGTGCACCCCTAGGGGACGCACCACAGTTTGGGAACTGCTGCCTTCGAACAAGACCATGCTGTCTTTCACACACAATGAAAACAATGAAACAAAGAAGGTTTCTCACCATTGAGCCAGTGGTCCTGGTAAGCTTCAGTGCGGATATAATGTTGATTGCTGCTGTGCACAGATGTGCGAAAAATAGCGATATTAGTTCCCATGAAGTCTACTGACGTCCCGGCATACAGGTCGCCATCTAAGGCAAGCAGAAGGAGTCATATAAGGAAAGCACTTCCTGAATAACTTAGAATGACTAATGATTTTGTATAATCTCATGATTTTTAATTAATCTACCTTTAAAATACTTTAGTTTTTACAGCAGCATGTGTGAATATGAAGTTTCAATTATTCCAGATACACAAAGGCATCATTATATTATAAAAGGGTCTCTGGTCACAGTAATAGCCTTTAATTAGGTAGCATATGGTTAATGCAGTATGGTTCTCTGGGGTGTATGGAGTAAAATAATTTCACAGCTGGATTTAATTTCCTAACCACACTGTAGCAGCACCTGGGCATTTTTTTTTATACATTAAGTTGAAGTAATATTTTACTCAAAAATTAAAATTCTGTCATTATTTACTCACTCTGATGTCGTTCTAAATCTTAATTTCTTCTATGGGACAGAAAAGGGGAATTTTTAAAGAATATCCTGACCACTCTTTTCTATATAATGAAAGTAAATGAAGCAGTCTAGCACCAAAATGACAAATAAAAAAATAATAATAAATAAAAACACCATAAAAGTAGTCCATATGATTTGTGCACAATATTCCAAGTCTTCTGAAGTCTTACAATAGCTATGTGTGAGAAACAGACCAAAATGTAAGTTGTTATTTACTGATAATCTTCTCGGATCAGTCCGATTCATTTAACAATCATTCAGAACAGTTATGTGAACCGTATCATCCCTTTACTCAAACAAGAGATTTGTTCACAAAACAGACAATGCTTTTTCTATCATTATATCTCATGAGCATGGCAAGTAGAGTTAAAGCAGACTGATTTTCAGTGAATAACGGTTTAAATTTCAGTTGTTTCCTCACACAAAGCTGTTGTACAACTTTAAAACACTTGTAGCACACAAGTTGTATAGACTACTTTGTGATACTTTCATGGTGCCTTTTTTTTTTTTTTTTTTCATTTTAGAGCTTCACAGCCCCAGTCCTCATTCACTATCATTATATGGAAAAGATTGGATACTCTTCAAAAATTCATCATGAATTAGAAAGATATATGGGTGAGTAAATAATGGCAGAATTTTCATTTTTGAGTGTGTAAACTGTGCAGTAAGTGTACACTGGAGACAAATGCAGACAAATAAGGGTGAGGAACCTGCTGACTGTAGGAACTTCCAAATTGCTCCATGTAAAACTAACTGGGGTTAGCCTCACCCATTCATCAGTGACAATGGGAAGTTTTCGTGCAAGTATTTCTTGCTGCAAAAGGCTGTTTTTGAGGACAGTATGGGCGAAATTATGTGTTCGGGAGTCTGGGTTCATTTTAACCTCAGGACAGGGAGAGAAAAATACCAGGATATGTTTATTCTGAGAGAAAAAAAGCCCAGTATTGATAGCCTCACCCTATGTGTGTGTGTGTGTGTGTGTGTGTGTGTGTGTGTTTAAAAATATACTGCAAATATGTGTAAATTATGATTGCTCAGTACAAGTATATGAAGTACAGGGGCAAGAAAAAGTATGTGAACCCTTTGGAATTACCTGCATTTATGTATAAATTTGTCTTAAAAGCTGGTTTGATCTTCATCGAAGTTACAATAATGAAAAACACAATCTGTTTTAACTAATAACACACATAGTATTGTATTGTTCTTGTACATATTTAATACATTATTCAAACATTCACAGTGTAGGTTGGAAAAAGTATGTGAACCTCTAGGCTAATGATGTCAACAAAAGCTAATTAGAGTCAAGAGTTGGCAAAGCTGGCCTCCAATTAATTAAACAAGATTGGAGGTGTGGGTTAGAGCTACTCTGACTTATAAAAAGCACTCAAATATTTTGAGTTTGCTATTCACAAAAGCATCTGCTGACGTGGACCATGCCTCGAAAAAAAGAGATTTCGGAAGACCTATGATCAAGAATGGTTGCTTTGAATAAAGCTGGAAAGGGTTAAAAAGTTATATTGAAGAGCACAGATAATAATATGTTAGACAAATTGTCTATAAATAGAGACAATTTAGTACTGTGGCTACTCTCCATAGAAATGACTGTCCAGCCAAGATGACTCAAAGGGCACACACCAGAATGCTCAATGAGGTAAAAAATAAAAATAAAAACCTAGAGTGACAGCTAACAACTTGAAGGAATCATTGGAACTGGTTAACATCTCTGTTCATGAGTCTACTATATGGAAAACATTAAACAGGCATGGTGTCCATGGCAGCAGCACAAAGGAAGCTACTGCTTTCCAACAGAAACATTGCTGCGTGCCTGAAGTTTGCCAAATACCACCTTGACACTCCATAATGCTACCGGGATAATGTTTTGTGGACTGATGAAACTAAGGTTGAATTGTTTGGGAAGAACACGTAGCACTACATATGGCGTAAATAGGATGCCGCATACCAACATGAAAATATCATCCCAGCGGTGAAGATTACAATTGTTTGTTGTAAGCACATTGTTGTTTGTCTATACTTGTGACTTTGATGAAGATGAGATCTTATGTATCACCAATACATTCCAAAGGGTTCACATACTTTTTCTTGCCACTGTACATGGTATAAAAATCATCATATATATATGCACAATTACAGTTGGAAATAAATCTAACTTGACAGACAGACAGACAGACAGACAGACAGATAGATAGATAGATAGATAGATAGATAGATAGATAGATAGATAGACAGACAAACAGACAGATAGACAGACAGACAGATAGATAGATAGACAGATAGGCAGATAGATAGACAGACAGACAGATAGACAGACAGATAGATAGATAGATGGACAGACAGATAGATAGATAGATAGATAGATAGATAGACAGACAGACAGATAGACAGATAGATAGATAGATAGATAGATAGATAGACAGACAGACAGACAGACAGACAGATAGATAGACAGACAGACAGATAGACAGATAGATAGATAGATAGACAGACAGACAGACAGACAGACAGACAGATATACAGACAGATAGATAGATAGATAGATAGATAGATAGATAGATAGATAGATAGATAGATAGACAGACAGATAGACAGACAGACAGACAGATAGATAGATAGATAGATAGATAGATAGATAGATAGATAGATAGACAGACAGACAGACTGATAGACAGACAGACAGACAGACAGACAGACAGATAGATAGATAGATAGATAGATAGATAGATAGATAGATAGATAGACAGACAGACAGATAAATAGATAGATAGATAGATAGATAGATAGATAGATAGATAGATAGATAGATAGATAGATATAGATAGATAGATAGATAGACAGATCAGGAAACTCACCTGTCAGTCGGGCAGTGAAAGTTTCTTGTGGACTGAAAGGACATTTTCCTCTCCCGGATTCTACAGCATGGCTCAAGAGCTGGAATGTGGGGTTCTAGGTGACATACACAAGATTGTCATCCTCTTTGCACCATTACTCTCATTGTTAGTTCAGCTTTAGGGTCTTTATCTCTCAGCAGGTGCTGTAGGATCTTATTTAGCCTGGTGGGTGATCATATAGTCCCATTAACAAGCTTAAGGTGTCCTTTAAAAGTCCTGTTTACTGTACTTTACACTTCTTGTGGGCCTTGCAACAAAAAAGACACAGTAGTTGAAAATACTACAAGGTTTCAGTGCATACATGTACATTATCATGACAACTCACCTCAAGATTGTGTCCCAGGTCAATGTAGGTGCATTGCGGGTGAAACGCACCAGTTCCACACACATACACGTGAGTTTTATTGAAAGGCTGAAGAAGTCTCACGTAATTGGCGCAGTCCATCTGAAAGATACATGCAGTATGTGTTTAAAAGGATGATTTGAAAGAGTAATGGTAAGTATCAGAAGATGTACAGCATTTTAAATCACCCAGTAATGCACCTAATGATGTTCTGCTATTTTGTTTTGCTATTATAGCAGGGGAGCTGTTGCTAAAATTCAGGCAAAGAGATGGCAATTTCTCCTCCCTTAAGACTTTACAACTTGAATTATCCCCCCAGAGAGCTCTGCATATCATATTGTAAGGCTTTATTCTTATCTAAGACTATGAGAACTCTGGTAAAAATGCACATGTATACAACCACATGGGCTCTTGAAAGCTTTTTTTCTGCTATATTTACCTTTGAGCTCTTTTAAAGTTCAAGCTACTTACCGAAAGATTCTTTCCTGCGTATTTGCAGCGTTCAATGTGTTCCTGTCCAGCTGGCCAATGAATCTAAAAATAATAAAGACAGTTTTTCCAGTCAATAGAAGAAAAAAACATTGCACAACTACATTTTTTAAAGCAGGGAAAGCAACATGCTTAAACGCTCTCCTGCAGTGAGTTTATTAAGGGTTATTATTCAGTAAAACCAACATTTAACAACGTCATAGCTTGTAATTGCTCTATTAACAGAATTAAATAGCTGAATTGATTGTTCTTTGAATATTTATAGACTACTTGTCAGAAGTCTGAACAACCTGAAAACGTTTCGATCTAAATCAGGAGTCTTCAACATTTTTCAGTCCACCCCTTATTAGATAGTGAGATTAAGCAGAGACCCCCTATTATAAATTGTATCAAATTGATGTTGCCTTTAAGTCTGGCTTAAAATAAAGTGTATAGTAGCATATTAAAGGCATTAAAATATTGGGTAACACTTTCTAATAGCCTAACTACATGGTATAAAGTATTTGTAAAGCATTAGTTTTTAGTTTATTGACCCTTTATAAATTATTGTTCCAACCTTGTAAAAAAATGAATAGGCTATATTGAACTAGTATTTTATTAGTTCATATTTACTGTAGCAAACAACACCTAACTAATATATTTTAGTTAATGCAAACCAGTCGTAAAGAAGTGGTTATGAGAACATTCAGAAGGCATAAATTCATAGTTAATAAAGAAAATATGTATATACTTATATATATAATTAATTGGATATACATTTATTCTTAATTAATGTGCTTATTAAATGTTTAGAAACACTAACTATTAAAGCAATTAATGGTTAATAAAGGTAGCAATAAGCACCGACTAATTGCATGTTAAGTATTTTGCATGACCTTATATAAAGTGAGAACTAATATATATACTTTATTTATTTATTAATGATCCATTACTCTTACAAGTTGTTTACTAAGGATGAAAACTCATTATCAATCAGCTTATATGTGAACTTATTAAAAAATAACAAATTGTAAATACAAATATAATCATAAATATAAATTAATAACATATTATTTGTATATAATTTATTAATGTATTAACAATGTAGGAACATCAGTTTATAAATAAAGAATTACCTATAAACTAATACTTTAAAAATACTTTTTACCATGTAGTTATTATAAAGTGTTGCCAAATATTACAGGCATTAAAATATTGGATAAAACTTTATAATAGCCTAATCACACAGTATAAATTATTTGTAAAGCATTAGCATGTAGTTAATTGATCATTTATAAATTATTGTTCCAACATTGTTAAAACATTAATAGGCTTCTGTATAGTAGCTTCTATAGTGATCTCCTGGGATTTTCACACACAACAGTCTCTAGAATTTACTCTGAATGGTGCCAAAAACAAAAAACATCCAGTGAGCGGCAGTTCTGTGGACTGAAATGTCTTGTTGATGAGAGAGGTCAACAGAGAATGGCCAGACTGGTTCATGCTGACAAAGTCTACAGTAACTCAGATAACCACTCTGTATAATTGTGAGTGAGAAGAATATCATCTCAGAATGCTATTCTAGGATGCAGATTGGCGCTGTTTTGGCGGCAAGAAGGGGACCTACACAATATTAGGCAGGTGATTTTAATGTTGTGGCTGATTGGTGTATGTAATGAATTAGATATACATTTATGCCTAATTAATGTTTTTTATTACTGTTTTGGAAAAAAATAGCAGTTAATGCTTAATAAAGGTAGTAATTAGCACTCAATAATTGCAAGCTAAGTATTTTGCATGACCTAATCTAAAGTGAGAACTATATATAAATTAATTAATAAATATATAATAAATATCACACTATTTATATATACTCTACTGATGTATTAAAAAATGCAGGAACATTGATTTATAAATAATGAAGCACCACTGAACTAATACTTTATAAATACTTTATACCATGTATTTATTACAAAGTGCTGCCAAATAAGGATTATTAATCAACAATTATACATTACATTTACACTAGTACATTTAGAACTTTAACTTCTTAACATAAGCTTTGAAGTTCATTCATTTTTTTATTTTAACATTGTATTTTATTGCATATGTTGTAACTTCATTTTTTATCTTTTGATTAATGGAAAATGTGGAAAATAATAAAAAATAAAGAATAAGTATGTGTGTCCAAATTTTTGACTGGTATATGATCACATTTGTTCCTCGAAGAAAATGTGTGCTATGAGTCACAAGTTGATTTACAGGGACACTCCTTGCTGTATTTCCATAATTACTCAACTAGCTACATGCCTTACAAATTGTGATAATTTCCATATGGAAATTGTTTGCAGGTATTGACCTAATCATTAGTTGGCAATCAGCACACTGTACATAATAATGTAATTGGGAGAATGAGAATAACTCACGTTTGCATAACTGTGCAGTAACCTCATGATTAACCTCATTTGTTTGGGGTATTTTACTATTACAAAGACGTGGAAACTAATTTTATATTGAGCCAAATGTAACTCTAAGGGAGTGAATTAAACTCTTGTTTAATTATCAGTAACGATGATGTGTAGTAGAAAACTTCGGTCAGAACAAACTTAGGAGTTAATCAACAGCAGACCACAGATGCATTCAGCAGAGTTTCATTTAACTTCAGAGAGGCCATGATGGTGATATTAGACATGTATTGATGCATTTGAACACACATTTTTTTGGCCAGTGAACATTATGTGTAGTCTGTTTTCCCTTTAGTAAATTTCCTCCTCTCTGCCTGCAAATGTATTCACATATTTCACTGATAGTTGAAATGATAGAGCTGTGGGGTGGTGGTTGTGCGATATGACCTTGCGTGCCGGTTGGGTGAGGCTTTCAGAGTTCAGCATGTAGATGTGGTCTCGTCCTCCGACCAGCAGCCAGCCACGGTCTTCATCCAGCAGTAAGGCCTGGAACGCTCCACCCACTCCACCATCCCAGAACACCGCAGAGCTGTTCCTCGACCGCAGGTCTGACAGAAGACAACAGTTTAACAGACATTTCAGTTTCATGAAAAGCAGGAAACCATTGTTTGAAGGTAATAGTTTGAAGCTTAGACAGACAGACAGACAGACAGACAGACAGACAGATAGATAGATAGATAGATAGATAGATAGATAGATAGTGTTACTAGGGTGTTCTGGGTGGATGCTAGAGTGTTGCTACATAGTTGCTAGAGTGTTGCTTGGTGGTCCCTAGAGTGTTCTTTGGGGGTGGTTGCATTTTTGCTAGACCGTTTCTAGGGTGTTACTATGAGGTTGTTAAGGTGTTGCTGGGACAGTTGCTAGTTGTTTGCTAGTGGATAAATAGGGAGTTCTGGATGGACTCAAGAGTGTTGCTAGGGTGTCGCTAGGCAGGTGTTAGGGTGTTGCTAGTTGTTTGTTAGGGGATTGATAGGGTGTTCGGGGTGAACGCAAGAGTGTTGCTAGGGTGTTGCTTGGTTGCTGCTTGGGTGTTAATAGGTAGTTGTTAGAGGTTTTCTGTGGTTGCTAGGGTGTTAGTAGGTGGTTTTTAGGGTGTTGCAAGGTGTTTGCTAGGGGGTTGTTAGGGTGTTCGGTGGGGACGCAAGACAGTTGCTATGAGGTTACTAAGGATTTGCAAGGTGGTTGCTAGAGTGTTACTAGGTGGTTGAAAGAGTGTTGTACCATGGTTGATACAGTGTTGCTTGGTGGTTGCTAGGGTATTCTGGGTGGTTTCTAAAGTATTGCTACGTGGTTGCTAAAGTTTGCTACGTGGTTTTTAGGGTGTTGGGGTGTTGCTAGGGTGTTTCTAGGCAGTTGCTAGGGTGTTGCTGGGGGTTTACTGGTGTTTTTTAGGGTGATCTGGGTGGACGCAAGACTTGCATCGAGGTTGATACAGTGTTGCTTGCTGGTTGCTAGGGTGTTCTGGGTGGTTTCTGAAGTGTTGCTAGGTGGTTGCTAGAGTTTGCTACATGGTCGTTAGGGTGTTCTGGGTGGTTGCTAGAATGTTGCTAATTGGTTGCTAGGTGGTTGCTAGAGTGTTGTGGGTGGTTGGCAGGGCTTGTTGATTTAAGGTTGCTAGAGTGTTGCTAGGGTGTTTAGATGGTTTCTAGAAAGTTGCTACCTTGTTGCTAGGGTATTGCCCTAGCGCTGTGGCTGCAATGTTTGCACAGGCAAGAACTACTCAAACTTTCTTCAGAAAAAGTTAAAATTTATTTTTAATATACTTAATTCAAACTTCCATGAAGACGAGAAATAAGCATTTGTACACTGCATGTTATAAACCTCAGATTTACAGTACAACCCATTCTTTAACCCTATAAGAGGCAGGAGAGGTTGTTGTATAACATATAATTATTTTGATAAGATTGTGTTACAATTTAAAGCTTGTGAGACTCAGGATCGCACAGCATCAGTCAGTTTGGCTTCTGTCACTCAAAGTCATTCATAACGAGGTAATTGTGCGGCGGGTCTGATCTTTGATAGACATGTAAAATAAATACGTAAATCATGCAACATACGAAATGGTTTATCGTTAATCAGGTTACAAAGATTAACACTACCCCACTGCAGCCTGCACATGGAGGTACAATTATACATGAAAGTTGCACAAATGCAACACTAATACAAACACATTTAGACACGTCCACATCTCCCCCCACCTTCTCTCTTGCTGGTGTTTCAGCAGGCACAAAACTCTCCCAATTAGGGCCAATTAACCCTAAACACTGTTCCTTGACAGCTGCACTTCTGCTACTCTATTCCAGGGGGACAGGTCTCTGACAGGCATCCCACAGCGGCTTACATATGTGGCATATTTGCAGGCAAAGCAAAGAGTCCATGATTACACATCAACAGGCAATTTAACTCATGGAACTTCTAACATTTGGTGGTGTCAGGCATGCTAGATTGCGGTGAGGGGAGGATTGGGGTAATAAACTTTGACATGTGTTTTCTTAGCCTTATGTCCTGCCTCGATATCGACAAAAGGGAGTTGACATGTTGCGCAGGAAACAGCTCAAGGTCTAGAGAATGCATTTTTGCTCTTTGGCCAGGTCACCTCGAGGTGAAGATTAAATGATGCACCTGCGAATGTTGCCATGATGTTTTTCGTCATTTCTTGTGCATTTGTGCATACTTAAGACACAGACTTGGGATAGAAATGACCAAGTAATAATGTGTTATAAACTTATGTATACTTTTAGTATCACTGAGTATACTGCAAAAAATCATTTTCTTGCTCAGTATTTTTGTCTTGTTTTCAAGTAAAAAAAAAAAAAAAAAAATCTAAACATTGTTATAACACATACATTTACTTTGCAAGCAAACTGACATAAGATCTGGGGCCCTATTTTATGAGCGCTAGCACTATGCGATAAGTCATACGTGCAAAGTCAGTGGGCATGGCCATGAAGTTTTGGTATTTTAGTGCAAGTATGTGCTAAGTCTAGGCACAAGTCAGTATGGCGAAATTGCACACGCAAAGCACTAATGGGCTGGGTCAAGTGCAATTTAATTCTGAAATTCTTCTTCGGACATTAAACCGTCTGCGTCCTATTATATATTCCATTCCCTGTCAAGCACCAGCGATATAAACAAATACAGCACAATTATAAGTATTTGATAATGTACACTGCCGTTCAAAAGATTGGGGTCACTTACTCCTTTATTATATATATTTTTTTCTTTCACATTTTAGAATAATAGTAAAGTCATCAAAAGCATGGAATAACAGAAATGGAACTATGGGAATTATTTTTTAAAGTATAATTAATCATATTGATCAAGTGACACAAAAATCATGGCTAGTATTAATAGTGATTGTATCAGCCTTCCAGGTTAGGCTGTGGAATTTTGCACGCACTTTACTTCTACTCATCAATTTTGCTTTAAAAATGTAATTCATTTATTGAAAAAAAAATGTTTTTTAACTAAAAATATTTCTAAATTCATTTTCCCTCTCCAACTTCTTCCACCGGCCTCTTTTGCAGTAACTTAAAAATCATCCTACGACAACAGGTGAAAAAAATCTAAATACAAATTACATAATAAATACCATTGTAAATATAAACATAATAATTATTATTATAATAATGACCTCTAGAAAGTTTTACACAAATCTCAAAATGTTGTTTCATAAAACAACTACAACAGTGATCGTAATGGACATCATTTGATGTTCCACTATATTTTCAGAGTTTGGACAAGAACTTTATTACTACCTGCTGGTGGAATCTCCAAACTGCAAATGCAGGATCTGAGTTTAGACTTTGCGCTGAGAACAGATGTGCTTTTGAAACGTCTTAGCACAATGACCAATTTCTCGGTAAGTTAGCAAATTGGGCTTTGCGCCACTTCAGTAACATATAATGCACCCAAAGTTTAAGCACATACACTCACAGATAGCGCAAACATTCCCACCCACGCCCATTTGTGCATTACGCTGCTATGAAAATTGCTTTTAGAATTAGCTCTCTGTCGTTGCATGTTGCGCTCTGCCTGATGTAGCCAGTGTTTCTGTCTCTTTTCTTTCCTGCCTTTATTCATGTTAAGAGAAGATCCCTTGTTGCCTCTTGAGTTACCCTGAGATTGCATTGACAGATGGAGATTACTGAAGTGTGTTTCTGCATGCGTGTGTTAACTGTCATTAACAGGCCGTGATAAAGAGTCCTCTTGCTCTCAACTTCATGACATAAATTTGCATTCCAAGCCCGTAAGACGGAATTCCAGTTCTTTTTAATGAGGCTGTAGAGATTTGGAAATTTTGAAAAATAAAGCTCCTATATGCAATAAAAATGCATTCAACAAGTGGTTCTCAAATAGTGAGTCACAACGCAAAAATGGGTTGCAAATCTTTTCTGATAAAGTCATGTACAACAGGGGTAAAACAATGCAAACTTAGTATATTGGCTCAAATTCATCTGTCACTTGGTAATATGGCTAATACTAATGCAACATTTAGCCCAATGTTTGTTTTATGTGTTATATTGGTATATCACACTTCTGCTGTTGTTTATACATTTACAAAACTGTCACTTTTCCTAATCAGCATCAGTGTCATGTACATTTGTGCATATTGTTGGGTCTATGCAGTTAATGGTCAATATAATAAATTTAAATATTTGATTTTAAAGACATTTGCTTGCTTTGGTACATATGCTAAACCATTTTGGGCACTGTGTTGGGTCACCACTTGATTTCTAAAGTAAAATCTGGGTCCTGAAGCAAAACCAGTTGAGAACCACTGCAATTAAAAATGAAAAATCTCCTTGAGTTAATTACTAAATCTGCAGTATGTAATCAAAGTTCAATTTAGAATGCAATTAGGATCTATGATTAATGCCAAAAAAAAAGTCTTCTTGGATCATATTTCACATATCTTCCTGCTTCGGTTTGCCTTTCTTAGCGTTCATAGTCCATTAAAGCTGCACACTGCATGACTCACCATTAAAGGAATTTTCAGATGCCACAAGGTGATTTCTCACTGACAAGTACAAATAAATCTCATAATTGGGGTATGTTGATGCTATCCATCATGAAACTCATTCAGCACAAAGGCCAACATACAAGTCATGGAACCTGCTGGAATCCTTTTCCTTGGAGCTTCCAGCTCTCAGTTATAACGTTTCCTTTGATATAGAGGATTCAGCAACAGTCAACCCCATAATTTTATAGTTTTTTTTTATTTTTTTATTTATTTTAAAAACAGACACCTGCAGCAGAGACTATGGGTTTTTTCAACCTTGAGTTCTCCTTAAAAGTTAAAAAGATTAAAAATTGTTTTTCAGTAGCTCAATTGATAGAGCATGGAGCTTGCAATGCCAAGGTGATGGATTATATGTATGGACTGGTAAAAAATGTTATACCCCAAATGCACTTGGATAAAAGTCAAATGTGTATATATATATATATATATATATATATATATATATATATATATATATATATATATATAAAATTGTGTAAACATGATTTAAGTGTGCTTAAAGCCAATGCCCACACTAATATGTTTTCGTCTCGTTTTCATTTACACCATTCATCCACACTAGAATGACGTTTTCCTCCACTGAAAACTGAAATTTTCGATAACGCTCTCCATTACGGCATAGTTTGGAAAACGAAGAAACTGAAAACTGAGTTTTCAAACTTAAACGGATTTGTGTAGGTGTGGAAATCAGGGATTTACAGCATTTACCAGATTACAGGATTTACAGATTCGTACATCTTCATGGCAACAAAGTTGCAATATTGGATATCACTTTATACAGATCAGGTCAGTAAATGTGTTTTTCACAATAAAATCGTGTTAACACATAAAATGTTTACATATTGTAGCTACTTTTGAAAGGTGTGTATTTTAAAGGCGGAAACATACTCTACGCAAGTACATGAGCTCAGCTAGTGATTGCAAGCAGCTGAACATGCTTAACGTGCGTTTTTACATTACAGTCTTGACCAACACAAAACAGGTATTGTTTGAAAGTTAAGAAGCTCTACTATACAATGCATTTAGGCATTAATACCAAAACTGAACAAGTGTTTTGAAATTTGCAGACAAATCAGAATTGTTCTGTTTTGATAATTTATGAAAAAAAAGGCACTGCACATAATATTGTAATGGGTAAAAAAAATCAAACTGATCAAATAGCCATGTGTCATATGTCGTTGGAAAGCTCTCAAAGAGTAGAATACAACCAGTCTTTTGTTTATCCTTTATTACTTTTTTATATTGAGTAATAGCTAAGTATATGTCTTTGACATAAATGTTACATGTAAACAGGTATTGCTTATTTGCCGCGTTTTCGCTTATAACTTCACAAAAAAATCATATAAATATAAAATATCATATACCATTGCTTAGAGAGATTATCTTTAACACAATATAATCGGATGCATAGATCCAGGCGTGGACTGGCCATTGAGAGAACCGGGACTTTTCCTGGTGGGCAGGCCGCGAAATGCCGCGTTATGTAGAAAGCGACACAAAACGGCGCCACGATAGGCGGAAGGGGGCAGCAACCCCCCCCTCACGCTCAACAACTTTTGGGCCAGTTTCTATGTAAAATCCATAGGATCCGCCCCTGCAAAGATCATTAGATAATCCACACAAAGCACAATGTGCGCACAGCACATACTGTGCTCTCTGGCTAAAAACACGTTAGCTTAGTAGTACGTTGTCCAGTGTCATGAAGCGTTAAATCAATCATATTAGGATTGAGATCACGGTGGAATTCATCCAAATGTGGGCAGAGAGGATCGTTCACTGTAATTACATATGGCCACCTCTAGATGGCATCAAGTACATGACACAAACTCAGAGATGACTAAAATGACACAGAATGGAACTCAATGAGATCTTGTTACTCATGCTGCATGCTTTGGAGACAGAAAGCATACCTTTAGTCATTGCTGTATTTGCATGTGTAATTATTTCTTATGTAAAATTAGTACATTTTATTTGTTTGGAGACATTTTTGGACACTAGGATCAATTATATTTGTAATGCTATAACTTTTGATTGCTTTGTCGCGTCAACACAAAATGACTGATACTCAAATAATGATACTCACATACAGGTGACATGATTGGGAACAAAACAAATGCAGTTTTTTTTTTTTTTTTTTTTTTTTTGTGAGCTAGCTTATGTACAACCTGAGATATATAATGTCAAATTCAAAAAATTAAAAAAAAAAAAAAAAAAAAAAAAAATTTACCTATTGGCTCAAGATTGTTTTGTGATTTTTCAACAGCTTCTTTCAGGGTCTGAAAGTCTCAGAATTTATCATAAACTATATCATTAAAAAAATGGAAAAGTTTTCTTTACAATGATATCAAACACTTGACCTTTTCTTTTTTTTTTCTTCTTTTTTTGGTGAAGTTAAAAGTCTTTAATTTTGGGTATGCCACTGAAACACATTCAGAGCTTAAAGGGTTAAACTGGTTGTGTTATTATTCTGGTAAGCTGGTATGAATATATTGACTTTAACTTACTTGCTCAGCAGTATTCTCTTTGAACTGTTGCTCTGTCATGACACTATTTGACTTGGAAGAGAAAACTCATCGTAGAAGTGTATAGTTCACAGTGATGTCCACTACAGCACCCCTCATGGCAATGCTGAGAATGCAATGCATAACTGAGTTGTTTTATGAACTGTGTGGTCTGACACATTTTGAAACACAAGTAAACACAAAATCGAGCTTGTGCAACTAGAAGCGTTTGAGTTTATGTACTTGCATTGAGTATGTTTTGTTAATGTTTATGGACTGGCCCCATTCACATCCATTGTAAGTGCCTTACTGAAACACATTTTTCTTTTTTTTTTAATAAACAAGGGTTGAGATTAATTTTGTGTGTGTGTGTGTGTGTGTGTGTTAAATGCTGTCAATTGAGCTTACCTTGTATTTAATCTGGAACACATATAATTATTTATATATGGAATATAAAGTAAACCTGGGACACTTTGCATTCTTAATGCATATTGCCGTACTGCAGAATGACAGCCAAGTTTTGTTTGGAGAGTTCGTGTGAGCCAAAATTCTTGTGAACAAACCCAAGTGTGAAACATTTTTTGAAAAGCATTACACTTTCTGTCTAGACATCTTTATCAGCACCATTTTTACATCGGCAAAGGAATCAATCTTTCAATGAGATCATGGCCATTGAGAGTCCAGCATGTGTTGCTCGCGTGTCATGCGTTAGATCAGAAATATTTCCCACACCTATTTTTTTTCATCCAGACTTCTGATAAATGAGAAAAAATCCCCTTTCCCACTCACTTCCTAAAGACACTTTAATTTCTCATTACGAAAGTCTTAAAAACAAGAACGGCCACAGAAGATTCCGGTCCTCACATCTCTCGCATAGACACATCTGGTACTCCACCCTGTCCACTGGCTCTGTTATCAACAAGATGGACAGACTGTTCCTGGCTATTGTAGATGTCATGCCACAGTGTGCAGATCAAGCAAATCAAAAGCATTAAACAAATGTTCCCCATTCTGAAGTTGTATTAATGTAAGATTGGTTTTTCACAGATTATGTGAAGTTTAGCCAAACTCTCAGAGGAAATGGTTTGCTTTAATGTGTCCTAACCATATAAGATCCAAGCACTGTACTGGAGCCAATGACTTTTGCCCATAATGTGATGACAGTGTGAGTGTGAATAAATCATGACAGAACTTTCAATTTAGTTTAAACTATTCCTTAAAAGCTCCGCTTCAACAACTGAATGAATAACATGCTAATGGACATTTTAGTCCCGTGATTGATGAAATTTGAGGTCTGTAAAACTGAGGGGGGTACGGCGTTCAGCACTGATCAAGACTGACATGGTACATCTGGTCAACATGATACAGCTGTGATCAATCAAAGATTGCCAACTCCAAACAAAGAGCTCTTGAATCTGGCACATTCCATTTAATAAATGTTGGAAATTATTTTTTAATGAACCCGTTACGTACAATAATGTAAAATAATGCTTTTCATTATTTCTTGATTTGGAGTGTTGCTGAGTTGTTTATTTGCAAGATGTTTAGCAATTTGTTTCCAGACATATTACATCAACCACACAAATAAACACTATTTTTTTTGTTTTTTTTTATCGTACAAAATACTGTTTGTTTTGTCCATGAGTGTGTTTAACTTGCAATAAACAGTTTCTGATGTTTATTTGATTATTTGGATATCTGGATCTCAGATAATGGAAATATGGCACTTTCCATGACAAGGGTTAAAAAATAGAGGCCTTTTTCATTTTTCAACAAAATGTAAGTGAAAGGAAGTGCTTCACCTTGAGAAAATATCTATTTTTCTACAGTAATTATATTTTATATATATATTGCAGCCTGTGCAAAACTTTCACCAAAATTTGGGATGTCTAAATACTAGTGCTGTTGATTTAACGAGTTAATTTAGTTAATTACAAGAAAAAGTATGTGAACCCTTTGGAAATAGCTGGTTTTCTGCATTAATTGTTCATAAAATGTGATCTCATCTTCATGAAAGTCACAAGTATAGACAAAAACAATGTGCTTAAGCTAACGACACACAAACAATTATAATCTTTTTAATCCATTAAACAACCACAGTGCTGTGGAAAAAGTTTGTGAACCCTTGGATTTAATAACTGGTTGATTCTCCTTTGGCAGCAATAACATCAACCAAGCGTTTCCGGTAGTTGCGGATTAGACCTGCACAACGTTCAGAAGGAATTTTGGATCATTCTTCCTTACAGAACTGCTTCAGCTCATTCATATTCTTAGGATGTCTGGTGTGAACGGCTCTCTTGAGGCCATTCCACAGCATCTCTATTGGGTTAAGGTCTGGGCTCTGACTGGGCTACTTCAAAATGTTTCTCTTCTTTTTTTTGAAGCCATTCTGTAGTGGATTTACTTCCATGTTTAGGGTCATTGTTCTGCTGCCTCACCTAAATTCTACTGAGCTTCAGCTGACACACAACAACCCTGACATTATCCTGCATGATATCTTGATAAATTTGGGAATTCATTTTTCCCTTGATGATGGCAAGCGGTCCAGGCCCCAAAGCAGCAAAGCAGCCCCAAATCATGATGTTTACTCCACTGTACTTCACCGTTGGGATGATGTTTTCATGTTGGTATGTGGTGCTGCTTTTATGCCATACATAGTGCTGCGTGTTCTTCGCAAACAATTCAACCTTAGTTTCATAAGTCCAAAAAAAAATAAAAAATTACCCAGTAAGGTTGTGGAGTGTCAAGGTGGTCTTTGGCAAACTTCAGGCACACAGCAATGTTTTTGTTGGATAGTAGTGGTGGTGCTGCCATGGACACCATGCCTGTTTAATGTTTTCAGTATAATAGACTCATGAACAGAGATGTTAACCAGTTCCAATGATTCCTTCAAGTCTTAAGCTGTCACTCTAGTGTTCTTTTTACCTCACTGGGCATTCTATGGTGTGCCATTTGAGTCATCTTTGCTGGATGGCCACTTCTAGGGAGAACAGCCACAAATACTAAATCATCTCCATTTATAGACAATTTGTCTAACTGTGGACAGAAGAATATCAAAGCTCTTCAAGATAACTTTGTAACCCTTTCCAACTTTGTGCAAAGCAACAATTCTTGATCGTAGGTCTTCGGAGATCTCTTTTTTGTAAGGTATGGTTGATGCAGATGCTTGCTCCTTGTGAATAGCAAACTCAAAATGTTTGAGTACATCTTATAAGTCAAAGAAGCTCTAACCCACACTTCAAATCTCGTTTCATTAACTGGATGCCTTGCTCGCCAACTCCTGACTCTAATTAGCTTTTGTTGATGTCATTTGCCTAGGGGTTCACATACTTTCAAAACCTATACTGTGAATGTTTGAATGATGTATTCTGTATGTACAAGAACAATACAATAATTTGTGTGTTATTAGTTAAAACAGATTGCGTTTGTACATTATTAAGATCAAACCAGATATTTTTGTGATGAGACAGGAGAGGAATGAGGATCTAAATGCAGCCTTTTTAATAAAACAAAGGTAAACCAGGTAACTCAGAACATAATGAAACAAAACACAAGGAACAAAGCACAGCATAATACAGATGAAGACTGACAAAAAAAAAAAAAAGAAAAAAAAAAGGGGGAAACAAGGGCTTAAATACACAAGGGAAAACAAGGGAACGAGGAACACCTGGGGAAACAATCAGGGGAAAACCAATCATGAAAAGAAACTACAAAGGACTACAAAACTAACAGGAAACAGGAACAGGGAACTAAACCAGAATTTCAACATAAAAGTCAATACAAACAACAGGGAATATTTGACAATTTTAGACAAATTTATTCATAAAATGCAGGTGATTCCAAAGGGTTGACAATCTTTTTCTTTCCACTGTATATCAAAATAATGCATTAAAAAAATTAACACAACCAATATTGCCTCCTGACCCATAGGTAAATTCTGTAATAAAAGTACATATTTTCCCATTGGAGCAAATCAAGCTTGAAGTACAACAGCATCAGCTGGGGGCAGTCAGCGCACCTCAAGAAACAAGCAGCGCAGCCACAAAATGAGAGCCAGGATGCGTTCTTAACAACAAGATGAAACATAACAGAGTACTTGACTCAGCGTCCTAAAAATGTGCCATTTATGATGCTGAAAACCAGTGAAATCATCCAAAAGCGTCCATCTGATGCATATTTGCAAAGACTGACAATATAATTAAAAACAGCGCAGACGAAACGCAACAATGCATCCTTCCAGGAAAGAACATATTGACATATTGACAAACTCAATTGCAAAATGGATTGCTGTCGACCGTAGGTTTATGTTTTATGATATGGGAGTAAAACAAAAAATATATTGACTTCTAAAGCCATTTTTTATTGTCTAGCCAATGCTTTGCTCGTCTGCCACAATAACGCAATATATTTGGATATTTAGATAGACGCTTTGGATAAAAAAAGCATCTGCCAAATGCATAAATGTATTTCAATATGAATATACACTACCATTCAAAAGTTTGGGGTCACTTGCCTGAAATGTTTCTCATGATCTTAAAAATCTTTTGATCTGAAGGCGTATGCTTAAATGTTTGAAATTAGTTTTATAGACAAAAATATAATTGTGCCACCATATTAATTTAATTCATTATAAAACTACAATTTTATTTAAAAAAAAAAAAAAAAAAAAGTTTTTGAAATGGATGACTTGGACCGAATTATTAAGAAAAGCAGCCACTACATAGATGGGAACTCCTTCAATACTGTTTAAAAAGCATCCCAGGGTGATACCTCAAGAAGTTGGTTGAGAAAATGTCAAGAGTACATGTCTGCAAATTCTAGACAAAGGGTGACTACTTTGAAGATGCTCAAATATAACACAGTTTTGATTTATTTTGGATTTTTTTAGTCATAACATAATTCCCATATTTCCATTTCTATTATTCCATAGTTTTAATGACTTTACTATTATTCTAAAATGTGAAAAAAAATAAAAATAAAATAAAGAATGAGTATGTGACCCTAAACTTTTGCACGGTAGTGTAAATATATAATTATTTGTTTTATTCATGTTGAATTATTGTGGGGATGGGGGCATGGTCATGTGTCAGTCTGCGGGAGAGAGAGAGAGAGAGAGAGAGAGAGAGAGGTGAAAACCCATCACCTGGGTTTTCATTGTCTCTAACACCTGTTTCTTGTTATAGTGATGGCGGAGGGAGACCTAAAAAAGTGCACAAATGCATCAGAGTGGCAGAGAGAGACAGCAGAGAGTGTTGGCTGCATGTGCCCATCATATTATAGAAAGAAACCTCAAGTATCCTTTAAGGGCCACTAAGAGCCCTTTTTTGTTAAAGTTTTGTGTGATGCTGAAGAGTAAATAAAATACTCACATTGATAGTTCGCTGCCTCCTGACTCCTCCACTGCCCAGAAATCACGAACCTGTCACAGTGGTGCCGAAACCCACGAGACCATTGTAGGATAATGTCATCATGGAGTCTTCACCACTGGGTGAAATAATCAAGTCCCTCGCCAGCATCCAGCAGAACCAACACAGCATTTTCAACTCCTGCTCCAGGCCCAAGCGGAGGACCGGCAGGCATTCCGGAGCCTGATCGACAGAGAGGGGGCTGCTGCTGCAACCCCAGAGCCCACGTCACCTGTTACCCTCATTAATATGGGGCCGAACGATGATCCCGAGGCCTACCTCGATCTATTTGTGAAGACCGCCGAGGAGCCGTTGGGAAACTCTCTTCCAGGCGGCTCACTATAATCCAATGGCTGGCCATTTAGGACAGGAAAAAATACTCAGCTGAATAATGGCCCATTTCTTTGGCCACCAATGTCAGTTGGTGAATCCACCGGCCACCCCAAAAAGCACCATTGCGCCCTCTACTGATAATCAAGGTCCCCTTTGAAAGAATTGGCATGGACCTCGTCGGACCACACACAGACATCGCTTTGTATTAGTTCTGGTGGACTATGCAACGCAATATCCGGAAGCAGCAACCCTGCGCAACATCTCAGCACGTAGTGTTGCGGAGGCACTCTTCAGAATAATTTCCCGAGTGGGGATTCCAAAAGAAATCCTCATTGATCAAGGCTCTACATTTATGTCACGAACACTACACGAACTGTAAGAATTGTTAGGGGTTAAATCGATGCACACCAGTGTTTGGGTTGGTGGAACGATTTAATAAAACCCTGAAAAATATGATTCATACATGAGGATGCTAGAAATTGGGATAAGTGGCTCAGTCCCCTGTTATTTGCAGTTCGAGAGGTCTCACAAGCCTCCGCAGGGTTTTCCCCATTCGAGCGTCAGCCACGCGGCATGCTCGACGTCATATGGGAAGCTTGGGAGGAGGGATCTTCAAACAGCAAAAATGAAATTCAATACGTTCTTGATCTTAGAGCAAATCTCCACACTTTGGGTCAACTAACACAGGAGAATTTGCTCCAAGCTCAGGAATGCCGATTGTATGACAGGGGCACTCGACTACGGAAATTCGCACTGGGAGATAAAGTGGTTGAATTACTGCCCACCTCAAGCTCTAAATTACTCGGCAAGTGGCAAGGGCCCTTTGAGGTCAATGGCGAGTCGGAGATCTCGATTATGAAGTTAGGCAAACGGATAGGGGCAGGGCACATCAAATTTACCACCTCAACCTCCTAAAATCATGGAGGGAAGCGGTCCCTGTGGCCTTGGCGACGATAGTCCCAGAGAGGGCGAAGCTCAGGCCAGAGGTGACTCTCAAACCCGTAGACTTCACAAAGGGTTATTGGCAGATCCCTTTAACTCCAATTCCCAAGAAAAAAACTGCTTTTTCCACACCATTCGGCTTACACCAATTTGTGACTCTTCCATTCGGTTTGTTCGGAGCCCGCACCATGTTCAAGCGTCTCATTGATAAATTTCTCAGACCACATACAGCATATGCTGGTGCTTATTTAGACGATATCATCATTTATAGTAATGACTAGTGGTGGCATATGCAACATCTGAGAGCTGTCCTGAGGTTGCTGTGACGGGCCGGGCTCACAGCCAACCCGAAGAAGTGCGCAATTGGGTGGGTGGAAGCTTGGTATCTGGGGTTCCACTTGGGTCATGGGCAGGTGTGACCCCAAGTTAACAAAACTGCAGTGATCGCAGCATGCCCAAGGCCCAAGATTTAAAAGGAGGTGAGACAGTTCTTGGGGCTGGCTGGCTACTACCGAAGTTTTGTGTCTAGTTACTCTGATGTCACCAGCCCGTTGACTGATCTTACTAGAAAGGGGGCCCCCGATTTGGTCCAGTGGACGGAGTCGTGCCAACAGGCTTTCCTAAAAGTAAAATCTGCACTTTGTGGGGGGCTGCTTTAACATGCTCCTAATTTCTCTCTCCCCTTTATTTTGCAGACAGATGCATCCGACAGCGGGCTGGGGGCAGTGCTGTCACTGTAGGGGGGGTGGGTAGTTGGCAGGATGGATGGTTCCCTGGCCTGAGTCGGGTGGTGGGTGTATGTGGGGATGGGGGCGTGGTTGCGGGTCTGTTTGCAGGAGAGAGAGCGCTGAGGCTCATCAGCCAGATTTTCATTATCTCTAACACCTGTTTCTTGTTATAGTGATGGCGGAGGGAGACCTGAAAAATTACATGAATGCATCAGAGTGGCAGAGAGAGACAGCAGAGAGTGTTGGCTGCATGTGCCTGTCATATTATAGAGAGAAACCTCAAGACTCGTTTTTGTGTGTTTGGCCACTAAGAGCCATTTTTTGTTAAAGTTTTGTGTGACGCTGAAGGAGTAAATAAAATACATGTTGATAGTTCGCTGCCTCCTGACTCAGAAATCACGAACCTGTCACAATTATCTTCACTTAGGGGTCTTTCTCAGCAAATATTTATATATGTGTTTTATTGCGATTAATTTGATTTATTAATCGGTATGTCGTGTAATTAATTCAATTACAAAATGTAATCGATTAAAAGCCCTACTAAATACTGTCTAAAACCATGATGTGTGTAATTTTGTTCATTTATTTTATAAAATGAATATAAAAATTAAATCAATAAAATGTATAAATACATTTTTTGCTTGAATAGCTAAGAGAAAAGTGACATTATGCCATAACTCTGTAGGGGGAGCTAGTTTGTGAACAAATACTGGTTTGTAATTATTGATAAACTCATATTTCTCATTATTAAAGAAAATTATTTGTTTGATAATTTTGCTTTCAATGACTTTTGATGACATGGTTGAATGGTTGAGCTTGCCAAATGCAGTCAACAGTACAATTTCTTTAAAAACAGAAAATGCAATGAGATTATTTACTTGACTCTCTGCCAAACTGTAAAAAGGGTAAAAAATTATGTTATCTTGGATGTCATGATTTTAAGGAATGTTCCAATTCAAACTTGAAGTGCTTGAAAGCTAATACTTGCATTGTTAATTTTGTGTTTAATGATTTCTCACTCTAAAGAACATGAATTTTGTGCTTAAAAAAAAAAAAAAACGGAAACCAATTTGTACCCAATTCACGAAAAGTGCCAGATGCTGGTCTGTCTTCATCTAATGTCACACTTCAATTGACTTTCAGTACATCAGCTATTCAGCCATTGATGTGCCAGGGCATCTTTCATTCAGTCTCAACTAAGTGTTTCAAAAGTCAAGATGCCAATATGTAAGGGGTCAAAGGTGATATCTTGATTACCATTTCTCTATACAAACTGAAATTTGTGGATTAGGCTTGGAAATGGATTAGGCCACCCAGAATTCTTTCCGGCTTTGAGCTTTTACATCCAAACATCTTTTGACAAAGTATCTTCTTAAATCCAATATTATTCTAAATATTATTATTATTCGTTTCCCTCCTTGTACTCTTGTAATGGGGCACTGGTGAGTTCACTGTGTTAAGAGATCATAAACACAAGAGCTCTGGTGTCTGACTTGACTCAATTGGGAACATTTGTTTGTGATCCTCAGGCACATCAAATGTTGGAGATGTATGCTGGGACTTTGCCAAACACCTGTAACAATCTCTTGCTTAATGGTCATATGACAATAGAAATTAAGAAAGAACAAAATCCTTTCAACACAGAGACATTAGGAGGTGTTTCTGATACAGCTTGATTTTAATGGCTTTTGAACCGTACGAGTGATTGGTATTTATGAATGGTTTTAATCAGTGTTTTCTATTTTCAACAAAAGCTTTGATTTAATAGCTAAACATGTCAAGTGGTGTAACCATAAAGTAAAAAGTAATGTCTTTCACAACCTGGTCTCATAGAATCACTTTAGTAATTTTTACGTGGCACATTGTACACATCGCGGCAGTTTCATGGTGAAATGAACACCAGAGGCGCTACAACAACAATGAATTTTGTTCACTTTCACTCAAACTACATGTAAAATTGAAGATTTTCAGTTAATAAACACTCCGTTTTCTCTCTGTTTCTCACAAAATTATATCTTATTACATCTAAACACTTTTACTATAGTGCATTACTTGTAAGGCGATACATTTTAACGTTTGCATTACATAACCAGCTGCTTTTACAAGCTTGTAAAATTGCACTCAAATTGCACGGTAGCTCAACTTATAGAACGTTTGCAATGCAAAGGTATGAATACGAGTTCTGAAGAGCATACGAGTCGACACGTGAGCTCAAAGTATCACTGAATCACCACAAAATGATGTGGTTGCTTCAGAAATTGCATTTTCATCTCACATTTGCTTTTTATTACACTATCGCTTAGGTTTAGGTTCAAGGTTTAGGGTAAGGAGATTGGTTTTGTTGATTTAAACATGCTAGAGCATTAACCTTAAAAACCTCTTCTGTTCGGGAAAACATTTAACTTGATTTTAGCACCAAACAGTGAACATTTCACTGTAATGAGGAATTTCTCTATAAACAATTTACAATTCACATAGGCCAACAAAAATTGCACAGACACTGAGAACAGCCGTGTCTACTTCGGACAGACTGACAAAAAGGTTACACAATTGATTGCTGTGAACTGTCGGCCAGCAATGGTCACTAATATTGAAATAAATGATCTGAATTATTATATTAATTATATATATTATTATATTTATAAAAAAAAAATATATATATATATATATATATATATTGGGGCCTTTCTCAGCAAATATTAAATGTAATTATTTTGTGTAAAAACTCTAAAATAAAAAGCCCTAAAATACATTACTATGTCCAGAAGAAAAAAAAGAGCACTATATTATTGACCCTTAAATGTTGAAAGCAGTGGTCTTATTATAGTGGATGGATGGTTAGCCAAAGTAGAGACTCTTCAGGCTTTTAAGGTCACTGACAGGTTCTGTCACCCATCAAGCAATGGGGAGTCAGTCAATTCCACTCGTTATCTCGCATTTCATCAAGTGCTGTTAACGCTGGTGGACTTTAATTGGGTGTAGGACTTGAGTGACAAGGAAAACATTGAAATGCCAAGCTTCAGAAGCTCTAAAACTGGAAAGGCAACAATACTAGATATAAAAGGAAGAAATCTTAATCAAGAAAACATCTCCATGCCCTTCATTGCATCTGTGTGTAAGCAAACCACTCTGCAGTATAAAAATCAACATCTGCTAAAGCAAGGGATGCATGTCTACACAAACCAGCATCGATCATTGCAGCAATAAACAGGCTGTTGCTTGGCCTACCATGTGGTTTTTCTGTGCCAAAACTTTTCAGGGAGTCCTTGGAAGTGAGAGTGACTTATATAAGACTTATAAATTTTACACAATTTCCTCTCTGAGGCACTATATTTCTAAAGTGCCGGAATTTAGCTTCTTATTTATTTTAACGATTGTTAGTGTTGGTGCCAAGGCAAATATCACTACTAGTATTGCTCATATTTAGGGTTAGGGGGTTATCAAACCCCCTAACCTTAAGGATCAAACACTGAGGCATACCTAGTCTTGCACAGTTTATTCAAACATGATACAAATCAAGCAGCTTGTTTAAGAGAGGTGAGCAATTACTTTTTTCCCCCAAGCAATAAGACTTACAATTTTCGCCTGCCGGAAGAACTGGTGACAAATTATTATAGACTTACATTGATGGATGGACCCAAGCCATAGAAACTTGGAAGTTGGCTCTATTTACTTGGGCTAGTAATCAGACTACTACTCATCAACCACCAAGAATATCCTAGCAACCGCATAGCAACGTAGTGGCAGCCTCCCAAAACAGCCTAGAAACACATATTCTTCTGAAATTGTATAAATCTAGTTCTGATTGCTGTTGGCACATCTGTAATGATGCAAGACTGAAGAGTTCTATATATTCTACATAATGCATGACCAAGGGACTAATGGTGATAACTTAAAAACCTTGTGGTTTACACACACATTCAGAGTGGGCCAAGACTGAACCATCCATGACCTAAAAAACATGTACTGGATCTCCACAACAGTTTGGAAAAGACTTACCTCAAACTCCAGAAATCAGAATTTCACATGCCAAACACACCATGCAAAACATATTGTTTGAAATTTTACTATAAAAGCAGGAACTATAATGTTAAATGTCATCCAAACATTGATTTAGTCGGGTAAGGAAGATTTGTTGTCCAACAAACATCGCTGGAAATATAATTTAGGTTTGTAAGATAAAAGTATTCTAAGTTTCTTGAGTTAACACGTTAACGCGTTAACGCATACGATTAATGAAAATAGTTTAACATATTATTTTTTTAATCGCTATTAAAACATTTACATAATGCAGCAAAAACACTGGTGGGATTAGCGAAGAACCTTTGCGATGTGTCATTACACTGACCACCACAACACACACAACAGCGATGGGAAGGGACCTCTTAACCATATTTGTATGTACAAAACAAGCCCAGATGGGACTTGTGACAGAAAGCAAGTACTTTGTAGCCTCTGTAATCTGCAATTTAATCACCAAAGAAGCACATAAAGTTTCAGACATTTTTGTCTGCAACGTTTTCATATGAAGTTCAAAGCGGTGCTTGACGCTGACACCCTGATGCGAATCATGAACGCGGCTACAGGATAGCCACAGTCTGCCGCCAGATTAATACTGTGGAGGATGAAAGTTTAAGAGATTTAAAGCCCATTGCAATGAATACTCAATCTATGTGGGGACTAACTCTTTTAATTAGTCAAACACCCACTTAGACTTTGGAAAACGTTTAATTTTACTTGAATTGGTGCTATTTTAGTATATTGTGTAAAGCTTTATTTGGAAAACGTTAATAAAGCATTATATTGTTACATATTGTTTTGCTTTCTTTCCTAAAAAGGACATGAATGCATTGTTAACAAGAAAAGAAGTATATATATATAGAGTAAAATTTCAGCACATTTGAAATCTGTGGTTAATCATGATTAACTATGAAAAATTCTGCGATTAATCGCGATTTAAAAAGGTACTCGACTGACAGCACTTTATACACTGAAATTGAGTAAATGGGATGTAAAACATTAGTATTCACAGGCATTGTTATCCATTTGGGAAGAAATTGAAACATAATATCAGTGTACTCAAAGGTAAACCCTTTAATTTTATATTCGAAGAAAGGGGTGGGGGTTAGGGGGCATTGCCCTAGATTTTTCTTGTGGCCCCCAAGAAAGTTTTAAAATCCCACTCGCGGTCCAATGAGGACACAATAACCACCCAACCAGGTACGCCCCCGACCCAGATTCGAACATGGCTGAGGTTCGAATCCCAATTACATTCCTGTTTCAACTGTCCATCAATTAAAGACAAAAACACCAAAAGTAAAATAAAACATTTAACTTTAAAGAAGCTGGTCTGAACAGGAGCTTATTATCCAAAAAGATTTGTACAAAAACAGAATTGGCAAGACAAAAGGCTACAGGCTAGCACTTAATGACAACTATTAAAAAGTTTTCCAAAAACTATATAAAATATCTCCCCTGATAGAAACAGTCAATAAAGAGACAGTAATTATGATGGAAGTGCTCTCACAAATATAATAAAACTTTTTAAATGGTCCCAAAAATGGCCCAATATTCTCTTAAAATCTACAAAAGCTAAAAGAATCCTCAATACTTTTTGTCCATTTTCCTAGAAGAAAGACTATACATTTGTATAAATGTGTGTACATCTGCTAAAAGTTAGTTATGCTGACTGTTAGGAATACACTAGCATATAGATAGCCTCAGAGCTAATAGACATGGACTAAAAGCTACAAAATTGCAATTTTGTTGAAGGCCCCAAATTTCATAGTGACTTTAACAAAAACCTTCACTCGAAACCTTACTGAAGAGCAATATTTCCTTTGTAAACATTAGAAACCTCATCTGTTAGATAAAAATATACAGTTGGATTTGCACATTCAAATGTCATTTCCTACTCACTGAGATTCACAAAACTGACACCAGAAGAGACTGGCTCTGAAGGTAGGATGGGATGTTAACATCAATACACTACCTCATTCATTCACCACATTCATCAATTTCCCTGTCCTCTGCTATTTGTCTTTTTCATACTGTCTAGAAAGGCTTTTTTGTGGTGATGGAAGACATAGACTGACTCTATTTAAACAGACTTTTTTCCATGGGTCATTGGGAGTCAGTCACTCTAATTACCCACAAGCCGTGGTCACCCACATTAGCAGAACGAAAGGAAAAGGGTGAATAGCAAAACCAAAGGCTTTCCGTTCATTTATCAACTTTCAGTTTTCATTAAATGCTACATAATGGACGTATTTATAGGACTGAACTGCTTACATTAAACCCTTATATTAAACCCTTGTTCATAACAGAATCAAACTGCTCACCATGGGATCATGTTTTGAATCAGGGGACCATACAACTTCAAAAAGAGCAAAAGAGCTTTATCTGGGTGTCCTTAATATCTCTAAGGTCTAGAAAGGTGTAAACACACCATTAAATTAAAGATTCTCAAATTATCACAGTAGAATACATTAATCTGAAAGTAGAACTATATACTGAAGTGAATTAAGGTAAAGAACTTTTTCCCTCCATTAAACATCACATTAGAGAGGCTGATAAACCGAGTGAATGAAGCAACAAGGAAGTGACAATTGCTGCATATACAAAGTTAGTGTTTGGGTGTGACAGGCATATTTAGTGACAGGTGTGACAATCAAATTGTCTTGTTCATACGTCAGCTTACAGGATCGGCTAAAATACTGTCTGTGTAAACTAATAACCAAAGTCAGGCCCCTTTTCTCTTCTCACAATATCCATGAATAACAGCTGCAACCAAAGTGACAATGAGCGCATTAACATGCACACCAATACGCTGAAAACTACCAAAAATCAGACAATGTGAGAAAACAACATTTACAATAGATTTGAAATACTCCGGTTATTTTTTGCTTGTCATGTCAACACTTGCGCACCGTGTATAAGCCAGTAAGAAAGCTGTAAATGTGTTTACATGCAACACAAAATTGTGGTTTTGGCAATAATCTACATATGCTGATCGGTTTATTCTTAAGCCGTTTATGGCCTTATTCCGATAAAGGAAAACTGTTTAAGGCTTTTACATGACCTTATGCTTTGTCGGTGTATTAAGCATAGTAGGTGTAGAATATGCATGTAAACTTGCTCAATGTATTAAGGCTTTTAGAAGGTGTAATTTTGCCCAGATGTTTAGTATTATATTAAATGTCCACCATATTCTTTCTTTTTTACTGGGTCATTCTAAAATCCCTTTAAAATCTTCTTCTCTATTAAGTCTGACTGATGCACTTTTGAAACATTAGCAAACCAGAATGGAGCTTTGATCTGTGAAATATGTATGCAACTAAAAACGAATTTGTGTGCGTGTGTCCGTGAGTGTGTGTCAAACAGGCCAAGTCAATGTTCCAAGCCATTAACCGCCTATAAAGGCAAACCCTCTGCCTAATTTCACTAACTCACTTAGTAATAAACTCCCTCCACATGTAAACACTGTGATTTACGACACAAATGTCCCATTGATATACCCATACACAAATCTATTCCTGGACATCTGTACTGTTAATGTGTGTGTATAAGTATGATCACTATGTATTGTCTGTCTGTCTGACACACAAGGAAAAAATGCAACATACTGTATACTTGAGTATATGACAAAAAAACTGCAACACGCACAAGGAAAAAAATGCAACGCACACGAAAAAAAGAACACACATAAGAAAAAACACAATGCACACAAAAGACAGCAATGCACATGAGAAAAAAAACACAACATACAAAAGGAATTACCCATAAACAAATCTGTTCCTGTACAAATGTACAACTGTTACTGTGTGTGTGTGTGTGTATGATCATGATATATTTTTCTATCTGTCTGTCTGACACACAAGGAAAAAATGCAACATAAACTTGAGAAAAAAATTAAACGCACAGGGTAATAAACACAACGCACACGTAAAAAGAAACACACGAGAAAAACTCAACAAACAAGGAAAAAACGCAACACACGGAAAAAAAAATCATTTCTAATTCATTTATAAATCCTGTAGTCATCATTTTCCATACTATGCAGTAATGAAGAGTGTTTTCTAAACTCTCCGTTTTCGGTGGAAGAAAACGCCATTCCATGGCTTTCCATACAACAACAGTTCATAGTGACCACAGCTGTCATGCTCCAAAAAAGTTAAAAACACAATAAAACAACCATAAAAGTAATCCTTAAGATTGGTGTGCTATATTCCTAGTCTTGTAAAGAAATTTGATAGCTTTGTGTGAGGAACTGATTAATTATTAAGTCGTTTTCGAAAGAAAAATGTTCCTCTTCTCCTGTATGGAATAAAGCTGCGTAAAGATTCGTTATAAATTCTCCGGACAGATAATTTTTAGGCTAACTATTTCTTAAATAGTTTTCTAGTAAAGGGAAATGTTTTGTCCCATAGAGCAATTAACATTACTCTTGTTTCCATCCAAGTTACTAATTAAATTTATGCTAAAAAAAAATCTGAATATTGCAAAAATAATTTACAACGAAAGCGTCGTTTCCATCCCATGTGTTCAAGAGAACAAAATCACTTCTCATCACTTCTCTGGAAATTGGCGAACGCTTTGCTGAAATTCATGTTTTCTAGCGCTCAGCGGCAAATGCCTTATGTCTACGAGCGAAAGCGCGTCAGATTGTTCTGGCAGGTAATACTAGCCAATCATTTTGATAATAAAATTTATCTCTGGCATTTCAGAAAAACCATAGCAAAATTTCAGGTGCTATGCGAAGATATTGATGGTATTCTTTGAACAAATTACGAATACACATGGCTTGTTGAGGCAAGATCACAAAGACATTTTTGATGCACATCTATATTCCTATATAAATTCTATAGAAAAATATTAAGTAAATGTGTTTTCACTGTAGTTTATCCGCATGTCTTCTTATCAAATTAAAAATGTATCTACGTCAGGTTGAGCATATACAGTACGTTTTTAAGCGCAAGTTTGAGAATTTATATGTATCTTGGTGTTTCCAACCAGCAATTTTTATGCGATATCCCAGAATTTGGATGGAAACCCAGCTAATGATGCATTCAAGGACCATAAAGGAAAACAAAACTAAGATAAATGTTCTTGTGAATCCCATATTGGATCACATCAGAGGTCTTTGTGGTTGTGACCTATAGTTTGTAATTTTGTGATAACTGTCTATGTGGGATGAGTTTAAGCTGAATGCCTTTCACTTGGAGGGTATCACAGTTCTACAGACATACAGCACTGATGAGAGGCCTCAACTGCGGGACTCTTGGCCCCAGAGTTTTTTCTTCATTACGTTCTGGAACGTTCTGGAACACGTCATCTCCCTGAGGGTCCATAAGGTACATGTTTAATTGCTTCAGTGCCAGACTGGAGGTGCTAAAACTGTGCTCGCAAACTCACATGGACACACTCACATGGACATATGCACTGCTTAAGTGCACAATGTGAGAGATACCTCAGTCAAGTGAGGCAACCCAGATCGTGCCAATGATCGGACCCAAACAGAAGACCCTGCTGCTTCTACCATTGTCTTAACAGTCTTATCTGCAGAGGATGATGGTGAAATGGCTTTGGTATTTTTCACCAATTGTCGCAAGACTGCTTTGAAACTGCTGTGCAAAATTGTCACAAGGTTGCTGTGGAAAGGACGATTACGAAACTGATCATAATGTTTAGGCTTTGGGAAGATGTTTTGTCCTGTTTCTGAAGAATAAGGTCAGGAAGCTTTAAGGAGACAAAACTTTTTGAAATCAGTATTGCTCTAGGGTTGATATGAAGTTATAACAAATACATTATTGAAGGTTAAAAAGACAGAGGGAAGAATGAAAGTGACTAACCTAAGAGACCAAAATGTATCCCCTTTTTCACTATAAATCTTGACATCTGCAGTCTCCTAGGCACAATCATGAATTGAAGCTAGATTACACTTCACGCTACAGTATGCACACGCGCTGTACACGTGCTCTGCACATGTATCAAGAGCAGGGAAGTGTAACCGAACTTCAAATCATTGTCGACAAAATCAAAAAACCCTTTGTCAACCAACATTTTTATCAGTAAAGCCCAAAGTATACTTCGATTTTGACGCGAACGCTCAGTGTCTGCGTTCTCTGCACATACACAGGTAGTTGACTGCTATGAGACACCAGACTTTTTCTCTTCAGGAGTTTAGACCCATAAAGATGTCTTTATAGCCCTTCAGACTCGAGTTATATAAATGCAAGTATCTCCAGACCTCCTCTCACACGCGCTCTTGATGTGCACATCTACTGTTGTATTTTTACAACGTCTGCTGTTGTTAACCGGCGATTATATCTTCTTCTAGCATTTCTTCGTGACAGCAATGGCTCAAATGTGAGTGTTGCCAATTTTTGGACCCACCAATTAGTGCATAGAATTACAGGTGCAACCACATTCTGTGTGTTCAAAAGATGCACAGTTAGAAAAATAGTGTGTCTTCATCTTTTCCTTCCTCTAATTAGCAGCATTCTTCTGGGCTCTGTTCAGTGTTAATGCCCTGATGGCTTCATTAACCCTAATCAAAGCTAAGGACCTCAAGTCATCTGCTGTGCTTATCTTCTCCACCTTGTTCTCATGGATACAAAGGGGTTACACAGTCAGGGGTCAGCACGTGACGAAGCACTGCGTCAGCAATCAGGAACTACATCCCACAGGTCACATTCCAAATGCCAAAATGGCTTTTTGCGATGACAGAGACCATAATAAAAATGTTTTACCACTCTGCTAAGCCTTGATTTCTGAGGGCTATTGTAAAAATAAGCCCACTTTATTTAATGGTTCTGTTTGGGCGTTTTGTTTGATGCCACTAATGTGCAGAGATCACAAACTTCTAATAGGCTTCTAAAGATAAGGTTTTGATTACTTTATTATGAAGTTGTGTCACAAGACAGGTTTCAGTCTCATCACGGAAAATGAGCATTTGAAAGATGACTCTCAAAAATAAGTTTCCCAAGCTCATGTGGATGAATCCGTATTGTGTGTCCAGTGTTTTGATAATGTCTAAGAGACTTGTCTCAAAGACTATTATCTTCCCATCACACATGCTATTAAGTGCAGCTGTCAAAATGAGACCAGTGGGTGTGAAGCAAAAAATCCTTTATGTCATTGAGAAACTGTAAAATCTAGTCATTCTCTAATGCCTGGAATGTTGCTTTTGGTTTCAATCCATCTGCCAGAAGGAATGAAAATCCCCAAAATTAGAGGGAGTACTGGTAAACACCAAAGGGGAGGTCAGAGGTCACAGGAATATCGACTGTATGTCTGGCTGCCAACAGAATTTCAGCACCAGAGGTTAAACAACCGATAAGCGAGGAAGTTAACTCAACTCAAACAATGAATCAAGTCATTTTAAGTTAGTAGAAAATGTTAAATTAAATGACAACTGCTTTTCAATAAAAGAATGAGGAGACACAGCACTGTAGTGTCAGCAGCAGGCATTATATATGGATCAAATATCTCTTCCCCAAACCTTCAATCCTCAATATGTGATCACAGCTTTGCAAAGTGCAAGCAGTTATTTATTGTTTATTTATTGTAACTCCAAGCATAACCTTACAGCGCTACCTTATTTGAACCCTGCCGCAGTAAGTTTGGACTATCTATAGTGGCGCAGAATGAAAGCTGAGAACACAGACATGCAGAGTGGTATGAATAGTGAAGCATCTCAGTGCTGTTATATTAAATATCAGCACTCCTGGAACACTGCTAATCCAATCAGATTAAGGACCAAGATATACACGTTTTGTGCCAAACCTGTTACATTCTAAATGTTTCGGTATTGTATGCTGTTGGGTTGAAGATACATACATTATATATACTAACAAGCCCATGATATTTCTCTTTCAAAACATGCTTTTAGACAACCCCGTCACATTCAAAATGTTTGGGGTTGATTGTCACAGGGTTGAAGATTTTTATATTAATTTTCTCTTTCAAAACATGTTTTGTGTCAACCCTGTTACTGTACATTCAAAATGTTTTTGGATTGCATGTTATGGAGTTGAAGATATATATTTATATTAATAAGTCATGACATTTCTCTTTTAAAACATGTTTTGTGCCAACCCAGTCACATTCAAAATATTTTAGGGTTGATTGTCACAGGGTTGAAGATTTATATTCATAATAAAAAGCCGTGACATTTATTTTTTTAAACAGGTTTTGTGCTAACCCAGTTACATTCAAAATATTTTAGGGTTGATTGTTACAGCGTTGAAGATATATATTTATTATAATAATAAGCCATGACATTTCTTTTAAAAACATATTTTGTGCAAAGCCAGTTACATTAAATAAAATTGTTTTGAGGGTTGCATGTTATGAGATTGAATACAGTTATTTATATTAATAACACATGATGTTTCTCTTACAAAACATGTTTTGTGCCAACCCACATTCAAAATGTATTGGGGTTGCATGTTATGGGGTTGAAGATACTATATATATATATATATATAATGAAAAACCCATGACAGAATTCATTGGCATATCAAAAGAAACATGCCAGGAAGATGACCCAATTTAAATGAGTATTAGTAATGAATTTTTTGTTGAAAAGTTGAAAGTACATGACACCTGCTTTTCAACAAAAATGCGCATTGTATGTGGATCAACTAAACCTTCTTCTAGCCAAACAATCAAACATTTTGATTGCCAAGATGCAAACCTGAACCATCATGTCCCTCAAAAGCCAGAATGCTTTGACTCACTTCTTTTTGAAACCATCATATCTAGAAATGTCAAAAGTCCCTTTGTTTACATTTTTCTCATTTCCTGTCTTCTTCACTGTGGTTTTAAAATTAGACTCAGAGATACCTGCAAGCAAAACAAGTTATTCCTCTTCTTTAATGAACAACGTCTGGGTTTTGAGTCTCGCTGCCAACCTTTGGCTGTCTGCCGCCCTACACTCATAAACAGATGGCGCCCCAGAAAAGATGTATATGTTTGGTGCCTTCTATTAACAGCCCAGGAGATAATGGGAAGCACATTTACACTGAAGGAACAACGTACTCTCCAACGCCACCATATACAGAATCTTCCTGTTAGGAAGCTGGCTGAGTCGTACATGTTCCGGAAGGTTCTGAGGGGTTAGTAACAGGGTCGGCTGTGCAGTACTGATAATGGGAGAGGGGTCAGGGGACGAGCGACTATGAGGCGTGGGTGTCCAGACAGACAGGCGGAGAGAAGTCAAATGAACTACTTCTGGATGGTAGACAGAAGCATATCTCTAGTGTTGTGGATAATAAAGGTTATATCCTCATCTGTGATAACATTGTTTTGGAAATTATTTAAAAATATAATATTTGAGCTATCTTAGTGGAAATATGCTGAAAATTATTGGATAATATCAATCATATTTTTATACTGTAGTTTTTATTCATTATCACAGAAAATAACGCACGCACACACAAATACAGTATGTACTGTATATACAATTGTTGAATGGATATATAAACATTTTAATTGGATGGGACATTCGAAGCTGTTGTAAAATAGCACGTGACCACTTTTTTAGTTCTATTTTGAAATTGTATTTTTGGGTTGTTTATTTTAGTATCCATTTAATATTACTTAACTATTATTAATATTAAACAAGTAGATTTAATCTAGTTTTAATATATTTACTTTATACATTACTATCTATTTTAATATATATATATATATATATATATATATATATATATATATATATATATATATATATATATATATATATATACAGTATCATCTATCATCATGATGGCGCCGCAGATGGCTGCCTCGGTGTGGAGCTCCTCAGTTCTTTTGTTGTTTTTGTTTGTTTGTCCTGTGTTTCGTAATCTTTTTCCAGTCAGTTTTAACAGAGACGAACTGCTGAACATTCGACAGCATATACCACACAATCTTTATCCGGTTTTCAAATATTCAGACATTTTGCTAGACATTTTAGTTGGAGGTGCAGCTCTGCTGTTCAAGAGACGCAGGCGAGGGAGATGAGCAAACTCCATCTGCATGGATTTCAAACAGCACTGCCGAGTATTCACTTAGCGAATCTCTGCTCTCTTCCTAACAAAATGGACGAACTACATCTCCTCACCCGCACAAACAAGGACTTTTCAACCTCTGCTGCCTTGTGCTTCACAGAAACCTGGCTGAGTGAAGCCATTCCGGACAGCGCGTTACATCTGCCGGGCTTCCAGCTGTTCAGAGCGGATCACATCGCGGAGTTAACGGGGAAAACGAGAGGCGGTGGAACATGCTTTTACATCAATGAAAGTTGGTGTACAGATGTAACAACGTTAAAGAGGATGTGCTGTCCTAATTTGGAAGCGCTCTTTATTAACTGTATGCCTTCCTACTCACCGCAGGAGTTTTCCTCGTTTAGTCTGGTGAGTGTGTATATCGCACCAAATGCGTGTTTGAACACAGCGCTGCAACAACTGGCTGATCAAATCACAGACATGGAACAGAAAAATGTACAGAAATTAAAATCAACCAAGCCAGTAGTAAGGACTGTAAAGAGATGGACCAATGAAGCAGAGCTGGAACTACAAGCCTGCTTCGACTGCATGGATTGGAGTGTTTTTGAGGCTGCAGCCACAGACCTGGACAAGCTCACAGATACTGTTACATCATATATCAGTTTCTGTGAGGATATGTGCATTCCTACTAGGACTTATTTAAAGTTCAACAATGACAAACCGTGGTTTACAGCAGAGCTCAGGCAGCTTCGTCAGGCCAAAGAGGATGCTTACAGGGGTAGGGATAAAGTCTTGTACAATCAGGCCAGGAACACACTGATCAAGGAAATCAGAGTGGCTAAAAGGAGATACTCTGAGAAGCTGAAAAACAAGTTTTCAGCTAACGACCCTGCATCAGTGTGGAGTGGCATGAAACAACTCACAAATTACAGGACTCCTACTCCCAACCCTGTAGGGAACCAACAACTGGATGATGACCTGAATGTGTTCTACTGCAGATCTGAAAGGCCCAATCTCACACCCCACACCCACTCTGACCTTCACTTCACACAAACACCAACACCTCCTGCAACCCCCCTCCTCAACCTGCACTTAAGATCTGTGAAGATGATGTGAGCCGCGTCTTTTGGAAACAAAAGACGAAGAAGGCTTCAGGCCCAGATGGCGTCTCACCAGCATGTTTTCGATCCTGTGCTGACCAGCTGGCCCCCATCTTCACACAGATCTTCAATAGATCACTGGAGCAGTGTGAAGTCCCATGCTGCTTCAAATGCTCAATCATTATTCCTGTCCCAAAGAAACCAAAAATCACAGGACATAATGACTACAGACCTGTCGCCCTGATGTCTGTGGTCATGAAATCATTTGAGAGACTGATGTTGGCCCACCTGAAGTACATCACTGGACCCTTTCTAGATCCCTTTCAATTTGCTTATCGAGAATGATGCAGTCAACATAGGATTGCATCATATCCTGCAGCATCTGGACAGACCAGGGACATATGCAAGCATCCTTTTTGTGGACTTCGATTCAGCTTTCAACACCATCATCCCAGCTATACTCCAGAATAAATTACACCAACTCTCTGTTCCCATGTCTATCTGTCAGTGGATTACCAGCTTTCTGACGGACAGGCAGCAGCTTGTGAGACAGGGGAAACTCACTTGCAGCACCTGTACAATCAGCACTGGTGCCCCCCAGGGATGTGTGCTCTCCCCACTACTCTTCTCCCTCTACACCAATGACTGCATCGCCAAGGACCCCTCTGTCAAGCTCCTGAAGTTTGCAGATGACACCACTGTCATCGGCCTCATCCGAGATGACGATGAGTCTGCATACAGAAGGGAGGTTGAACAGCTGGCTGTCTGGTGCAGTCAAAACAACTTTGAGTTGAACATGCTCAAAACGGTGGAGATCATTGTGGACTTTAGGAGAAACACCCCAACACTGACCCCCCTCACCCTTCTAAACAGCACTGTGGCAGCAGTGGAGTCATTCAGGTTCCTGGGCACTACCATCTCACAGAACCTGAAGTGGGAGACCCACATTGACTCCATTGTGAAAAAGGCCCAGCAGAGGTTGTACTTCCTTCACCAGTTGAGGAAATTCAACCTGCCACAGGCGCTGCTGATACAGTTCTACTCAGCAGTCACTGAGTCTGTCCTCTGCATTTCAATAACTGTCTTATTTGGTTCAGCTACAAAATCAGACATCAGAAGACTACAAAGGACAGTTCGGACTGCTGAGAGGATTATTGGTTGCCCCCTGCCCCCCCTTCAAGAACTGTACACTTCCAGAGTGAGGAAAAATGCTGGAAAAATCACTTTGGACCCCACTCACCCTGCCCACTACCTTTTTGAACTGTTGTCTTCTGGCCGACGCTTCAGAGCTCTGAGCACCAGAACCGTCAGGCACAGGAACAGTTTTTTTCCCTCAGGATATCCATTTTATGAACAGTTAAATTGCCCCATTGAGCAATAATTAATGTGCAATACACAGTTTAGTCTTTCTTATATTTATCCAACACATCCAACCTCTTCTGCCATTTCATTCCTCTGAAAAAAAAAAAATTAAAAAAAATTTGCACTGTACATAACAGATTGTATTAGATTTGCACTACCCATGTGTATGTGTGTATGTATGTATGTGTGTGTCTGTACGTATGTGTATAATTAGTTTTATTTTTTATTTTTTATTATTATCTATGTCTTGCTGCTGTTTTTGTATTGTTGTACACTGGAAGCTCCTGTCACCAAGACAAATTCCTTGTATGTGTAAGCATACTTGGCAATAAAGCTGATTCTGATTCTTCTGATTCTATATATATATATATATAACTATTTAGTGAAGAATTACTTGTTGTAATTATTATTATAAAAAATAAAAAAATTCTGTAAAAAATTGTTTTTACAATAAATGTTATATTTCTTATGTAACGGCTTTATATATTACTATTATTAAAAATGAAAAATATTTGTTGTTTATATATACTGTATATATTATGGTGGTGTCAATTAGCTTTTGCTGTCTTCTTGCAAATGTTCTGCTTCATGCTTTGCATAACAACATATCTTAATGCTTATTTATGCACACTATTATATACAGTATTATCTTTAAATATTATAATAATCATTCTAATATTTTAATAATATATACCAGATTACACATATACTATAAAACTACAGGATGTTATAATACACATAATTTGATGAAAGAATAAACAACATGAAAAACTTGCTATAAAATAAAAGAGACTATTAATTTGGAACAATTCCAGGAAACAGGTTAATGGCACTGTCCCCCTGTTGTTTTGTGTCTTATAAAGCAGACTGGCCCTGCTGATGTCCTCACAGCTAAACGGAAATAAGGAAAGGCAGCCTGCACTATAGCTAAAAGCATCTCTACATGGAAGACTTCAGTGAGCAGTTTAATCCAAAGATTTACAGACTACTTCAGGAAAGAGGCTTGGAGAACATTACTATTACTGTTGCAGACATCACTTTATTATTAAACGGCAGAAAAATCTAGCCTAAAAAATTCAATGATAATTTAACTGAAACAAATCTGTAATTAAGGAAAAGACCACAAAATGTTACATGATGCTAAAACATGTAAGACCACATGTCTCTTAATGTACATTCTACTCAGGTGGAGAATGTATACAGAACACGCTTGGACATCACTAAGTTAAAAGTGTGTTAAAATACATATACAGGTGCATCTCAATAAATTAGAATGTCGTGGAAAAGTTCATTTATTTCAGTAATTCAACTCAAATTGTGAAACTCGTGTATTAAATAAATTTAATGCACACAGACTGAAGTAGTTTAAGTCTTTGGTTCTTTTAATTGTGATGATTTTGGCTCACATTTAACAAAAACCCACCAATTCACTATCTCAACAAATTAGAATATGGTGACATGCCAATCAGCTAATCAACTCAAAACACCTGCAAAGGTTTCCTGAGCCTTCAAAATGGTCTCTCAGTTTGGTTCACTAGGCTACACAATCATGGGGAAGACTGCTGATCTGACAGTTGTCCAGAAGACAATCATTGACACCCTTCACAAGGAGGGTAAGCCACAAACATTCATTGCCAAAGAAGCTGGCTGTTCACAGAGTGCTGTATCCAAGCATGTTAACAGAAAGTTGAGTGGAAGGAAAAAGTGTGGAAGAAAAAGATGCACAACCAACCGAGAGAACCGCAGCCTTATGATTGTCAAGCAAAATCGATTCAAGAATTTGGGTGAACTTCACAAGGAATGGACTGAGGCTGGGGTCAAGGCATCAAGAGCCACCACACACAGATATGTCAAGGAATTTGGCTACAGTTGTCGTATTCCTCTTGTTAAGCCACAGATAACGTCAGAGGCGTCTCACCTGGGCTAAGGAGAAGAAGAACTGGACTGTTGCCCAGTGGTCCAAAGTCCTCTTTTCAGATGAGAGCAGGTTTTGTATTTCATTTGGAAACCAAGGTCCTAGAGTCTGGAGGAAGGGTGGAGAAGCTCATAGCCCAAGTTGCTTGAAGTCCAGTGTTAAGTTTCCACAGTCTGTGATGATTTGGGGTGCAATGTCATCTGCTGGTGTTGGTCCATGAAAACCAAAAGTCACTGCACCCGTTTACCAAGAAATTTTGGAGCACTTCATGCTTCCTTCTGCTGACCAGCTTTTTAAAGATGCTGATTTCATTTTCCAGCAGGATTTGGCACCTGCCCACACTGCCAAAAGCACCAAAAGTTGGTTAAATGACCATGGTGTTGGTGTGCTTGACTGGCCAGCAAACTCACCAGACCTGAACCCCATAGAGAATCTATGGGGTATTGTCAAGAGAAAAATGAGAAACAAGAGACCAGAAAATGCAGATGAGCTGAAGGCCACTGTCAAAGAAACCTGGGCTTCCATACCACCTCAGCAGTGCCACAAACTGATCACCTCCATGCCATGCCGAATTGAGGCATTAATTAAAGCAAAAGGAGCCCCTACCAAGTATTGAGTACATATACAGTAAATGAACATACTTTCCAGAAGGCCAACAATTCACTAAAAATGTTTTTTTTATTGGTCTTATGATGTATTCTAATTTGTTGAGATAGTGAATTGGTGGGTTTTTGTTAAATGTGAGCCAAAATCATCACAATTAAAAGAACCAAAGACTTAAACTACTTCAGTCTGTGTGCACTGAATTTATTTAATACACGAGTTTCACAATTTGAGTTGAATTACTGAAATAAATGAACTTTTCCATGGCATTCTAATTTATTGAGATGCACCTGTATGTGTCTGTCAAATGCAAAGGGGTTCTGACGTTGTTGTTTTTTTAAGGAATAGTTAATGAGTTTTGTTGAGAAACAATTCAAAATATAAGTTATTTTCAGTGAAAATCTTGACTTTCGCCATAGCTCTTCTTTGAGTGCTTGAGAGAAGCTTGTTCACAATGGCTCATGTGAAAGCTAAAAGAGTGCAAGTTCCCACGTGAACACATGAACAAGCTTCTCTCATGTACAAATAAATTCAGAAAGCATTTGGCTTAATTTTTTTTTAATTACTTCAATTTCAAAATGTCGACTTAAATTTTGTGTTGTTTCTCACCAAAACCTATAGTATGGCTACAGAAGACTTGGAATATAAATGGACTACTGCATGTAAAATATAGCTTGTGTGAGTTCTGACCTGTATGAGAGAGCTGTAGTCGTGGTATATTCTGGTTTCCAGCATTACTGGACCATATTACAGGCAACAGTGACTGGAGTAGAACGACCAGCAGTGGACAGTATCGCCCAGTCCTCCACAATCCCACAATCCTCATCTCCAGCATCCTGTGGTCTGTCAATACACAGTGTCTTCTGTTACATTACCTTTGTAGTGCTAGAGAAATAACAAACAGAAAGGAACATTCTAATTTATTATTACAAGCAGTGGTAATATGCAGAATTTTCATATTCATAGATAGATACATCATAGATAATATAAATATTTGGCATATTTTGGGAATTTCAACATCAGACAATAATAGTGTCTGCATAGGCGATTAACATGATCACACAGGAAATCGACATGTTGCTTACGAATGTTCGTCTACCCTGAATTCTGCCAAATTACTGAAAAATGCCATCCCCCTTCTCCTGAATCCAGTGCCATCCCCATCAGACATTAATTCAAGTGTGTGCAGCTTTCCCAGTGGTGCTACTGATCTCCAAAATGAAAGTTCTGTTTTAATGGTAACCAGGAAATAATTTCATTCACATAAACAATGGCGAGCACAATAAACAAAAAATTATACTCCACTGATATTTAATTTTAGGGTGCAGGTTTGGGTTAAAGAGAATAGTTAATAAAATGTGCATTCCTGTTAACTGTATTACGTGATTTACAACAAAAAATACAATTCGCTTTTGGCGCCACCATGTGGTCATTTCACTCCAACAACACTTCCAGCTTCGGCCACTGGGGGCAGTGGTTCAAATTTCGGTAAGCACAAATCAATTTCAGCAGCACAACTTTTGACCTCCTGTTGCCAAATTTCACAGTGTAATCAGTGTGTCCCCTTGTGTCAGTTCCCAAACCTACAAGTTGATAGCCTTGTTCATGAACAATTTGTTTTCAGTTGTTTTAAACTGAACATTTTTAATACATTTTCTGTAAAATAAGTATTCACGTTGTTTCGGCAATGTTTTGTACAACTCATTTGCTGTCACTGAATTGTCATACTGCACTGTGTGTATAAATCATATATCAGCACTATGTCAGTATTTGGTTGTCATGCTCACTGGAAATTGGTATTAGCATCAGCCATTGAAAAACCTGTATACTTTAGGTTGACCACTAGCACACACCAGAAAAAAGTATGTTTCCAAGTTGACCTGCAAGGTGTTGGCACAAAAATCAGACAGACCTCCATTTTATGTCAGAATTTGCCTTGAACAAATGACAAATGTTTCCACATCAAATAAAACTTTTGTTGCACTGTGCTGGAGAAGGCTCCAGATGACCTTATTTTTCAATGACATTAACCCTGTAGATGTCATATTTTATAAATAGAAAATAGACCACATCCACCCTCGGGCATGCTAGCACCATCCGATGCCGTTAACAGTATCCTCAAGTCAAAATTGTTGGTCAAGTGCTTAAACCTGGAGAGCCAACAGATGCTACTTCAAGAGCGACAAATTCTCTAAGGATGAACTTTATTATTTAGCCCCAATTGGAAATCCAATACCTTCTGAGCGTGTGAGCGGTGCGCCGTGCTTGTGACCACACGAGAATGGGGCTCACGCAGGGCGGGAAATCAGAGCATTGTTTAGAGAAAAAGTCCCATGGCTAATCAGCTGCCCTGATCTTTATTTTCTTTCCTTCAAGAGGTCACACTACATAAACAAATCGCATGTGCAACCAAGAATCACTTGAGCGGCTTCCTCCAGTAAATGCTGAAATACAACCACCTAACGGCTGTCAATGGACATGCAGTGCCAAGAAAGAGTTTAATCTAATGGGATAGTTTTTGTTTGTCCTTTACAACTTTCATATGATGCCCTGTATAGAAAGTCCAACAGTTGGCGAGCTCATTGAATGTGCAGCACTTTGTGTTGGCGCTGAGGGGCAGCTCTTTTCCCATGATGAAGGTATTGTATGTTAGACCACAGAGCGCCACTTAGACTCGTGAGGGGACCCCTGGGGACGGTCTCAACATGAGAAAAATGGGCTTGGGCTCAAACATATGCAAAATGAAGATAGGCTTTTCTATTGCGCTATTCATCAACTCAAAATCTAAGCCCATTACACTGTTACTCCAACATAAGAACTCTATTCAAGTTTCTCAAGTGACGGAAACCAAATTCTCCCAAATAAGGAATACCTTTGGTACTCAGATTTATGTGAAATTACCTATCATGATATGCATTAAATGGATAGTTCTCTCAAAATGTTTTATTCTGCCTCATGTGGTACAAAGACTATCTTACCATCACTTTAATAGAACATTTCAACATAAAAATCAGCTACTGCTTATCAGTCATCCAATATCCAGTTTTCATTACCCTGTTTGATTTAAGAACATAGGGTTCAAAGATGCAAAGAAATGGGATTCAGGAGAGGTCGAGTTTATGGTGTGTCTCAGCAACAAGTTATGCCCGCAAGACTGATTTACGCTCCACAGTTGTGATAGCTCACCAGTGTATAAGCTCATGCCTGAGGCAAGATTTACTGCACTGGCTAAAGCACAGGTGCTCAAGAAGTGATTAGGGGCTCTTATTATCTTGCTTCATTGACTCCAAACTATTAATCTTCATTAGAAAGAAAACATATCATTCCTGGCTCAATAACAACTATGTATAAGCTGTATAAGGCAGTAATGATCTGGGCAGATACTAATAGATTCATTTTGATGTTCTTTAAGATGCTGTCAGCAACAAACGAATCCTGTTGGACAATCAGAAGATATCTAAATTATGCTGTACTAAAAAGAATTTCCCTTCTTCTGTGACCTTGATTATTGAATGAGTGGGATGTGGTTTCTATCATTATTACCGACTCTATGGAGGCTTGTGGCCTGATGTGTTGTTATGTCCTGGATACTTAGAGTCAGTAAAGCTGTAGTCTCATGTAGCCAGACTATCGTTATAAACTCTGGTCTGTTTGCAGCTTATTCTAGCCAAGAATCACCCAATAAGAAAGGAAGAAACCATTTGACATATTTAGTGACCAAACACAGGCCATTTTTATCAAGCCTTTTATGGGTGGGTGAATCCGAAATGGATGACAGTGTAGAATTTGCAATCATAATTTCTGTCGGTCCAAAAGTAATCAGTTGGTTAGAATGACAATGACCCAAGGAGTGATTATTTCACAGACACTGTAGAAAACAGGGCAAAATATACAGTTATCCTGAATATCTTGTTTACTTGCTACAAAGTGCCTCAAACTAAACTCTGAATGTCTTTCAAATATGTGATATGGCATGGCACAACATATTCACAAGGGAAATTGTCAAGCTGCTTCTGAATGTACCCTGAAATCGACCCCATTCTGCTGAATTACTGACAATCACCATCCCCCATCAGACATTTCTTCATCAATTTAACTGTGTTCACCTTTCCCTGTGGCACTCCTGATAGCGTGTTACACGAGCAACCTCCAAGACACTGTTTCTCATCTAATGGAAACCAGGAAGTAATTGCGTTCACATGAACAATGGTGAGCACAATTTGAGGTTGCAGTTTCGCTCTAAAATTATATTTTTACTCCACTGATGGTTAGGTTTAGGGTTGGGATTTGGGTTAGGGAGTAGAGTTAATGAAATATGCATTCCTGTTGACTGTATTGCATCATTTACAACTAAAAATACAACTCATTTTGGCTCCACCCTGTGGACATTTGTCTGTAAACTTGTCAACAACACTTCTAGCTTCAGCAGCAGAACTTTTGACCTTCTGTCACCAAATTCAGTGTGTTCAGTTTGCGAGGTAAGCTTGGAAAAAAAAAAAAGTATTTTATTTTTCATAGTGTAGCACCTTTGCCAAGTGACCAAAATTGTTGTGAAGTACCAAATATGAATTATTCAAAAAGTTTTCTAAGTAAAATTGAGCCACTCTGGATGTTGCTGTGTAGTAAACTTCTGAAAGAAGCATAACAAAGACATGAAGGTATCAGTCTAAACTTTTCCTGTAGAGATTTTACTTTAATTAACATGTTCCAGACAACAGTAAGTGATCAACTTTTTCAACATGAGGAAAGGCAACAAACAAACACTAATTGTGAGAAAAATCATCAAGCTTCGGGAAGAGGAAGTAGTTGACATTAGCTCACTTCCAGGTGACAAAGCCACACAACGTGGACCAAGAGACAAATGGCAGCTTATTCCGGATACAAAGTCAGTTTCCTTGAACACGTAGTTTCTTTGTAATATTTAGGATACCGAAGAAAAACACAAACACTCCAAACTTGAGCCTGTTGGTTCAGGTCTGAAAAATGACCCAATTTTAACCTTGACTGACAAAGCTTGAAGAGTGACTTAAAATATTGTCCAACTAATGCTTCCTTAGTCAAACAAAGAATACAGTCGAGAAGATACAATCACAGGTTCCGAAAGTCTGGTGCTTTTCTTTTCTGTAAAGACCTCACAAGTTAAACACACTGAGATTTCATGAACAAAAAGCCTCTTAAAGAAAGGGTGAAATACTGGAAACACCTTAAGGGGTAGAAAGGAACACAACGATGCCTGCAGTGCTACACATAGGATGGAACTTTGTCAGAGTAATGGATGAACACTCACATTTCCTCTTGAGTTTCTGACCGGACAGAATAGAGGGAGCAGCAGGGAGTCTTTCCCTGATCTGCTCCAATGATCTTTGACCCCATTCGGCAAAATCCCTTTAGACTTTGTCACCTCTCCCTGTAGCAGTATCATTTAAATTAAAGTAAAATATAGTTCACTAGTGGCACGTAATGGAATTATGTTGAGTTTGTTTGAGTTTCCAGACTGGGCCGGACAGAGCAACATTGGCTAAACCATTTGTTTGGGGTGGGACTACCTGTAACTGAACAACTGAAGTCTTAACTTTTGTTATTATGTTTGGTGCCACTAGAGGCACAGATATTAGAGGTTAGCCGATATATATCAGGTTTACTGATTAATCGGCACTGATTAATGTAGCATTTATTAACTACCGGCTTTCAGAAAAAAAACAACGGCAATAGTTCCCGATGTTTTTTTTTTGTTTGTTTTGTTTGTTTTTTTAATTCCACAGTGTCTGGCACTGGAGTCTACAGTTGGAACTCCTCCTGCGGTATAATAGGGAATTTTGGATTTTGAAAACTATCAGCCGATTAATCGGCTATCGGCCTGTTTTCCCACCATATCGTTATTGACAAAACCTACAATCGGTCGACCTCAAGCAGAAATTACACACTTTATCTTTAAACAGACATGGATTGATGTCTGCATTTTTACCATATATACTACCAAGATTTTCAAATTCTTTTCTATTCTATTTTACACATATTTGTGTTCAAATATCAATTAAATTTTAATGGCTTCTACCCGGTCTCAAAATTGTCAATTTAGGGGCCATTCGGACAGAACAGTAATTGGATCAGAATGCAGGTGTCTTGAGATGCATTTTTAACAGTTACAAATTTCTGGAAAAAAAAAAATAAAAAAACAGCAAGCAAGGAGCAACGGTCAAACACGTCTGTCTAATGGAAGTTTACATACAAAAACAATCGAAAAACTATGCAGACAGACGCAGAAATGGCCCTTACGTGTTCAGCTACAATTTTAGTTTTACTTTGCTTTGCATCCAAATAAACATGCATCTCTAAAATATAATGAATAGCTCCCTTAAAGTAGGGAAACAAACTTCGAAATATCTAAAAAGTAAAAAAAAAAAAATTGTGTGTCAATATGAATGCATTTAAACATTGTAGAATGTAATATCCACTTCCCCATTATATTGTTCTACTCATATACATTGAACTATATAAAACCTAAGGAAATTCAAAAATGAACAACCAGAGCTTAGTTTGATTAGCTACTTTGATACAAAGAGAGATGCAGAAAATTACTTATTCATTGGGAGTCTTACGGTGAATGAAAAGAGGCTGGTCTGCACATTAAGATCTGCACTGAAGCATGAAAAGATCTGCCTCCCCGTGAGCAAACAACACTGGACTCAACCAGCTGAAAAACAAGCAACCTAGTCAACCATTTAAATGCACACAAAGACGCCAGCTTAACATGGTAAGACATGCATCCAGGGACATTTAACTAAACGCATTCTAAATCAGCTCTATTCTTTCCAAACTACTGCCATTCAGGTCAAAATCGCTTAATTTTTCCTCAGGCGGACCTTTCACAATTGAGCTAGCCTTTTTATGATGCAAAAATCCACAATTCAGAGAAATTTCCAGAACTTTTTTTTAGAAATGACAATAAAAAGGTCTGTTGGTGGTTTCATCGTCTTTAGGGAAGAGATTCAATGATTGACAGAGTAGACATGGGCAATTTAAGGGCGTGGATCCAGGTGTCCGCCATTCCCATGGGTAATGCCATGTTTCTCCACTATTGAGCTCTTCGGGACACAAACACAATCCATGCCAGCAGTTCTTTGAATAAAGACTGCCATTTTTTTCCACAAGAACAATCTGTTGAGGTCATTAGGAATACTTCAGTTTTTAGGAAGGATTATGGTTTCTTTGCAACATAATATTTAACAAATGAGTGCTAGAGGGTGGGATGGTTATGTGTTTAAAATCAGATGACAATACTAAGTAGTGAACAACATGGACGTGTCATGTTTTCTTGACTGTAGACGCAGGAGGGAGTAAAAGGAGTGTAATCAGTCACCAGACCTCCACCCTTCTTGCATATTCTATATATGATTGCAAAGCACCACTAGCCAAAAATTTTCAATCTACTTTTATTAAAAGTAATTTGTTCTTTTGTAGTCACATGCATTAAACATTTTAATTGGGCGTTGAGCAAAACACCATCCAGAAAGTTCTTTTTTGGGTTATTTAAAAGACAACTGTGTAACAACGTACATCTAAAAGCAAATGGATGCAATATTTTTGATGAGATTTTATAGTAACTTATTGGTCAAAATTAAACAAATTTGGTAGTATAGGCCTATTGTTATTTGCAATAATCAAACATGTAACCATTTAGCTGGAAAATACCTCCCTCACCTCTCAATATCAGGAGCCTCCGGCTAGTTTTGGAAACTGGTTTGCTTCATAACCAAATAACCAAGCATGGACATGTCACATAGCTCCTGTGACGCATCAGTGGTTTTCCCTGTGCATCAGAGTTTTATCAACTTTACAGCCACACAACTCCCACTCCAACACCCCAGTGATCTCTGACATCACAATAACATTCTGCTCCTTGCTGTTCTGTGCTGAAGTCTGGCATGAATTGACCAGGAAAAGCACCTCTTCTACAAATACCAGCTGAACATCTCCAGACACCTACTACATCTGGCTAGATGGGGTGCAAAATGAAGAGAGGCAGATTTACTGTCCACTTCAGCTGTTTTCAATCTGAGAGTATCCAGGGCTATTGGCCACTTCTACCTTCTATTTATATACTGTGTATACTGTATATATATATATATATATATATATATATATATATATATATTGGGGGGGGGGGGGGCAGGTTTAAGTGGTTTACGAGGACTTTTTTTTTTAAGTTACAAACTGGTAATTACAAGGGTAGTATGCTATAAATGTGATTTATGAGGACATTTCTAGTGTCCCCATAATTCAAATCGCTTAAACATACTAAACTATGTTTTATTGAAAATGTAAAAATGCAGAACGTTTTTTGCGAGGGTTAGGTTTAGGGGTAGGGTTAGGGATAGAATCTATAGTTCGTACAGTATAAAAATCATTATATCTATGGAGAGTCCTCATAATGATAGCTGCACCAACATATAAAATGTGTGTGTGTGTGACGAGGAGGAGGGCATGTCCGGTCGGTGCCGATCAGCGGGAGAGCGAGATAAAGGGCAGCCGGAGACGCCGGTTCAGGAGAAAGAGACACATGTGGCTGCACTGCATGTGTGTCTGTTCATTTATGTTTTATGTTGTGTTTTATCATTAAATGTTATGTTTAATGTTCAGCCGGTTCCCGCCACCTCCTTGCCCGTCCTTTACCTGTTACATTGGTGCCGAAACCCAGGATGGGTCACCGATACCATCCGCCAGGGGCAGCCGCGGCCATCTGCCTGGGGACGGAGGGGTCGCTGCTGGCCACTGAGAGCCGGAGGAACTGCAGCCATCTGCCAGAGAGCGGAGGAGTGGTTGAGGACCGGGCAAAGTTTTTTTCTCTCTCTCCTCTCTCTCTCTGTCACTCCAGCTCACTCTTTCCCTCTCCCCCTTCCCTAAGTGACTCGCCATCGGATTATAATGAGCCATCTGGAATAGCATTTCCCGACGACTCCGTGGTATTAACAGCTGGGTTGTATCCTCTTTTGCCTGAGTGTCCTGCATCACTCGATACAACCGCTCTTTTATAATAGCAAAATATGGATATGAAAGGGCGATATTTGGTTGAAGTCATTGACCATCAATAACTTTCACTTGGTCAAGGGCATGCCTAAGGGTTTCATCTCTCGACTGCTCTAGAGGGAAATCCCTTTTGGAAAATCCTCTAAGGACGGGAGGGGCCGAAGCCTCCCCCTCCCTTACGTCATCCTGACATGGAGCTGATGAGGACCATCCCCGCTCTGCCTCCCCTGCCAAGGCATCGCACATTTCACATCTAACAACTTTCTCACAGGACCCATCCACACACATTCTCTTTAATACATTTTTAAATTCTGGCCAGTTAGTTCCCAAAATTAGTGGATGGGTGAGGCGGGAACTAAGCACTGCCTCAACTCTATGCTTTTGCCCCTGAAATTTAATAACAAGTGTCACTACAGGATAATTGTGAATATCCCCATGCACACACCTCACCCTCACCCTTTTGCTTGTGCCCAAAGCCTCATCTTGAACCAAACATTGGTGTATAGTGGTCTGGTTACACCCCGTATCCACTAAGGCTAATGTGTACTCCCCTTGACACTCACTGGTATTCTGTATGCTCTGGCTTGATCAGGGATAGCCCATGGAGTGTCTGGGACCCGGACCACAGTTCCCAGCTACATCACTGGGCATTGGTCCCAGAAGTGCCCTGGATCCCCGCAATTCCAGCAGGCCGGCCCGGGCGTTATGTCCGCACCTGTGTCGGTAGGTACATCCACCTGAGGGGGAGAGCGACAAGCCACTGAGGCCACCGGTGGCGGGACAAACCCTCATGAATGAGGAGCTGGCTTTGGTGGCAGGTTTCTATGCCTCCAGGGTACTGGGATGGGCTGCAGTGAAGGGACAGAGTGAGAGGAGAGAGAGGGGTGAGAGAGAGAGTGAGAGGGCTCTTCTGCCATCTGATATGCCGACATATGGTCCTCCGCCAGTTGGATGGCCTCCTCCAGCGATGCTGGGCGGTGGCAATGGACCCACTCCGCCATTCCTTTTGGTAGACGACAGATAACTGCTCCAGCTCAATGAGATAGATGACTCCCTCGGCATCACAGTCCTTAGCCAGCAGCCACTTTCGGCAGGTGTCCCAGAGCTGTTGAGTGAAGGCAAATGGGCGGCCGCGCCCATCCATCTTCATCGACCAGAAGAGTTGTCGGTATTGCTCAGGGCTGCAACCGACCCACTGCAGGATGTTCTTCCTTAGATCATCATACACCAGTTGAGCTTCCCCGGACAACAGTGGGATGAGTCTGGCTGCCCACTGAGCCCGCGGCCAGCCCCAGATCTTGGCCGTCCTCTTGAAGAGATCCAGGAAGGCCTCGGGATCATCTTCTGCCCCCATCTTCATGAGGGCAACCGGGGCATGGGGGCTGCTGGGTCCGGGCTCATGACCGGGGCTTTCTCCTGGTGTAGTAGGCTCCGGATAGCGTGCCGGTCCTCTGCTTGAGCTTGGAGCACCTCCTGGAATCGGTGATCCTGGTCCTGATGTAGCTCAAGCAGGGCCTGATGTTGTGCATGGTGCATACTGGCAAGGGACTTGATGACTTCTGCCAACTGCGAGGACTCCATGCTGGTGTATTTCCTCCAATTCTCCTGGGTTTTGGCACCAGTGTAACAGATAAAGGATGGGCAAGGAGGAGGCGGGAACCGGCTGAACAATAAACATAAAGTTTAATAAAAACTCAACATAAAAGCATAAAACAAACAAGAACACACATGCAGTGTGGCCATGTTCATCTCTCTCTCCTGAACCAGCGTCTCTGGCTGCCCTTTATCTCGCTCCCCTGCTGATCAGCTGATTCAAGTGCTCCATTACGGCCTGGCCACGCCCTCCTCCTCGTCACAGTGTGTTTCTGCTTTTTTCCCAACCCCATCCATTCAGCATCCAAAAAGCCATCGGCTCCATGCGGACTGTTAATTGTGCACAACATGGAACAATTTCAGCACAGTTTAATCTTCAATAGTGTTTAAAAGCGAACATAAAACCAAGGTTACATAACAATAAAAATAAAAACAGTCTAAAAGTTTGGCCTGTTTCTGGTACTAAGAACAGTACCTACTCCCCTCCCTAAACAATGGACAAGGTTATGCTAGCATTGCTTGAGTGTAACACAACTCTGGCCTCTAATGTTTAGGGAGGGGAGTGGGTACTGGCTTTTAGTTCCTAACACAGGTCTGTTTTTTATGTAACCTTGGTTTTATGTTTGCTTTTAAACACTTATTAATTTGCACATTTTGCACCTCCTCCAAAATAAAATCATATTTGGAACACCATTCCTGCTTCCTGGTGTGATATCTCCTTGTGACTGGTTTGGTCTCTATCACATATGGTGGCAGTGGTGGGATCCAAGCCCGGAAGGAACACCGGATGATTGAACTCGTGCTGTGAGGGTGCACCAACTGGCAGGAGCCAGACCAGCGGTGGAAAGGAGTGGAGCGTTCCAAAGAGAGGAGGTGCTTCGTTAAAGATCAACACAACCCCAATGTAAGGAGGGAGAAGGCGAGACCTGAGTCGAGGACTCTGCCCCCGTATTCTTTACTTCACCAGGACTGTTTTATGGACACTTGCAGCAATTGAGTATTCCAACCCAATTGCTGCAAGTCTGTAAAGCGGCAGGTTCCAGAGGAGGAGTTTCCTGATTGTCGGCTGATTGAGTGACTAGGATGCCAGGGAGAACTCAACCACGGGAGGGGTGACTGCAACTCTAGTTGGATGGTTTGGGTTCTTGGGCATTGTTGAGAGTGTCCAGAGACTCTCTGGGGACTTGGTGCTGTCGTGGCTGACTGTATTGACATTGGATTATAGTGTAAGTTTTAAGGGGTGGAGTGTGTGATGGTGAGCCTGTGGAGCAGTCTTCCATCACGGAAGTTTACTGTGTTCAAAGGACTTATTTATTGTTTTAACTCACCATTTTGAAATATTTATTAGTGTTTTGTTCACTTTAGTTATTTAATGTGTTTTAATGTGCAAATATTGTTTAACAATCCTATGTATTGTATTTGATTCACTTTTTTACTCTCATTTTAACTCTCATTTATCTTTTGTTCCTATGTATTTGTTCAATTATAATGTATTTAAGAATGGAGAGGTGAGAGTTAATTTTAAGTTAAAATAAGTGGTATGTTCCAATTAGAAAAGGCGGGGAAATTTTATATTTAACCTAGCTGCCACTAGAGGGAAGACAAGAGAAAAAAATCCCTAGATGGAAGCTTAAATCAGCAGATTGGAACAAATTTATGGAGGTGTGCGATATAAGATTGTTAGAGTTAAACAAAACAATAGAAGATGTAGAGGTGTATAATGATGTGGAATTCTTTGTAGCACAGCAGAAGAAGTGAATGGCAAAAGTACAGGGGTGCGAGAAAAGAAAGGTGTGCCATGGTGGACAGATGAATGTAGTGAGGCAATTAAAGTTAAAAACAAGAGTGTTAAGAAAGTTAAGAAAGTCTTAATAATTTGATGATTTTATTATGTATAAGAGAGCTCAGGCAGTTGTAAGGAAAGCAATTCGAACCGCCAAAAGAAATCACTGGAGAGAATTCTGTGATAAAATTTGTGAGATAATCGATATTAGTGAAATGTGGAAAATGATTAGGAAGATGGGAGGCATCCACAATTTCAGTAGTATACCTGTACTTATTAGTGGTGACAAACAAATCATTAGCACTAGTGAAAAGGCACAAGTGTTGGCTGAGGCCTTTGTAAAAGTTCATAGTAACAGAAATGTATCAGATGATATGAGAATGTATAGAGAACAGTGTTTGAGAGAAAATCCGGAAATCTTGTCCTAAAGAGGTCCCTCTGGATGCACATTTGACATTGATTTTTCCTTGTATGGACTGAAACAGGCTCTTGAAGGGTAAGGCACTCTTCAAGGATGAGGTGTGTTATGAAATGATTAAACATCTTTCAGAGGATTCATTAAAAGTTGTTTTAGGGCTTTATAATAAAGTGTGGGAAATAAAACTCCCTTCTACTTGGAAGCATGGAGTCGTTGTTCCTGTTGGGAAACCTGGGAAAGATCATTCAATACCAACAAATTATAGACCTATAGCCATAACTTCTAATCTTTGCAAACTAATGGAACGAATGGTTATGTCTCAGCTGACTTATGTCCTGGAAGCAAGGGGTTCTATATACCCGTATCAGAGTGGCTTTAGAAGGGGGCGTAGCACATTGGATGCAGTTATCTGTCTAGAGGCTGAAATTAGGAAAGCGCAAGTGAATATAGAAGTGTTAGTGGTAGTTTTCTTTGATATTGAAAAAGTTTACGACATGGTGTGGAAGGAAGGGCTTTTAATTAAACTAGATAAAATGAGCATTAAAGGGAGGTTATATAACAGGATAATGGATTTTTTTGCTGGATCGAACTATACAAGTTAGGGTAGGATCTTCCTACTCAAATGTATTTTCCACTGATAATGGCACCCCTCAAGGTTGTGTCTGTAGTCCTATTCTTTTTAATACTATGATAAATTATATCTTTGTAAATATTGGACCAGGGATAGGTAAAACACTATATGCAGATGATGGAGCTCTATGGAAGAGAGGATGAAACATACAATGTGTGGATAGAGGAATGCAGGATGCAGTAGGTGAAGTTGAAAAGTGGGCCAATTGTTGGGGATTTCGGTTTTCTATTGCAAAAACTCAAATGATGTGCTTTTCAAGAAAGAAGAAAACTCCCACAGTTAATTTAAAACCATACAATCAAATATTAGAGCAGATATCAGTGGTCAGGTATTCAGGTGTGTGGATGAATTCTAAACTAACATTTGGTGTATATATTCATAAAATAGTACATAAATGCAAGAAAGGAATAAATGTCTTGCGGTGTTTGGCAGGAGTGGACTGGGGAGCCAAATGTCATTCACTAAGGAGAATTTATTGTGCGTTGATTAGATCAACAATTGACTATGGTAGTTTAGTATACAGTTCAGCATCAACATCACTGACTAAAAAGAATAGTGTAATTCAGTCTCAAGCTTTGAAAATATGCTGTGGTGTTTTTTTGATCATCACCTATGCAGCATTGCAAGTAGAAATGGGAAAAATGCATTTAGACATTCGAAGACTACAACTCAAAATGGTTTATTGGATTTCTATAAAAGGTAATTTTACTTATCCTGTTAAAAAGGTATTGGAGAATTGCTGGTAATATGAATATAAACAGTTACACAGTTTTGGATGGACTGCAAACAAGGAGGCTCAACACATAAGAAAACATAATACTGATATTAGCCCAACTGTGCCTGTGTCAGTCTCCCCCTTAGTTTTCCCCAATGCCATCAGTTAATCTCCAGATATTAAATATCATCAATGATAAACAAAGGTGTTTTGCCAACCATATAGTTGTACAACAGTACCTGGATGAAAAGTTCTTCCTTTTTTAGCAAGTATACACTGATGGTTCAAAAGATCCTGATTCTGGACGTACAGCTGCAGCAGTGTTCATTCCTCATTTTAAATATAAAATATTTATCAGTCTATACAACAGAGATAATTGCTTTTCAGTTGTCTTTACAGTGGGTGGAAGAAATCTATCCGATAAGTGTTGTGATTTGGTCTGACTCATATTCAGCACTTACAAGTTTAATGAGTTGCAAATCCTCATCTAGACAAGACATTCTAATGGAAATCCTTCAGAGTTTGTTCAGAATACGTCAGCTAAGAATAATAATTGTCTTCTTATGGGTACCTGCTTATGTTGGAGTGGAGGGTAATGCGGAAGTGGATAATATGGCTAGGCAAGCTCTTACACATTCAATAATTGACATCAATACACCATTACACAAATCTGAAATCAAAGGACTAATTAAAACGGCTGTTAAAGGGATGTGGCATGAGAGGTGGGACAAGGAAATAAAGGAGCTACATATATATAATATCCAAAAACAAGTTGGTTATGAAAGGATTAACTATGGCAATAGGAGGAATGATACGGTAATTTCTTGATTACATTTTGGACACTCAGCTCTCAATCACTCCCTTTACATAATAGGTAAACATGAATATGGTACCTGTAATAAATATAGCCTTCCTGAGACTGTTGAGCATGTGCTACTAAATTGCATGGCATATGACAGTGAAAGATTCCAGCTCAAATAAGAATCAAAATCTCTTGGTATAAACTGTCTGACATTACAGAACCTTTTGAACGAGTCTTCAAAAGTGTAAAAAGTTCCCTTAAATTATTTAAAAGAAACAGATCTGTATAGAAGAATTTAGTCTTTAGGTGTTTTTTGCCCCCTTTCTACATCAACGCTTCCCACTCCATCCCTGTAGGCAGCGGAAATGCACCAAAAGCTGGTTTGCCAACCGCCATAAATCCAAAGAAGAAGAATGGAAGACAAGATGGACGATGAGTGTTTGAGCATATGGACAAGGTTGCTAGCGCTGCTTGAGCCTCCATTGTTTAGGGAGGGGAGTAGGTACTGTTCTTATTACCAGAAACAGGCTTAATTTTTGTAACCTTGTTTTTATGTTCGCTTTTAAACACTTAATTATTTGCACATTTTGCACCTGTATTAAACATCTTTTTGGGACACAATTCCTTCTCTTTGGTGTGATTCTTCTTGTGACCGCTCTGGTCCCTATCACACATGGTGGCAGCGGTGGGATTCAGCTTCTATGATCCATTTTCTATTTCAAGCCAACTGCAGTCATGGCCGAGCCAGTTTGAATAGAGTATTACTGAGCAAGTAAGTTAAAGTCAATATTTATAGCAACTTACCTGAATAATAACACATCCAGTTTAAAGGCACATACTTTTGACCTAACACTTTTTGCTCCCTTGAGTACTGAGGTTTGTTGCTTCCACAGAAATGCAAGAATGCACATTAACCATGTTCAACTGGACACCCCATTGGCAATGCATTGTCCAAGTGCTTGTATTTGCATACTTGTATAAATGTACGTTTCTAGACTTGAACATTTTGACGTGAACAACGAAGAAAACAGTTAATTTAAATGTCATGTAAATTTAGTTTTTTGCTTCATATGATTTTTAGAATGAGAGTATTTTATACTTATCAGCATATATTTGTGAGCGTAAAAACGCTCATTGTTCATTACATCACACAAAACCAAATGTTTCAACAAATGTAAGGCATAGTATTAACACAGGACTGGCCCAATAAGGCAAGACACATTTCTGTCAACTGGCCCAAAGCTTTGACTGACCGCAGGCCATCCTTGTTCTTGAGGCCTGGGAAAAGTTGGGAAAGTCTAAACGATTAGTAATCTGTCAACTTAACCTACTGGAGGTTTAACTTCAACATACACTGTTAGTGATTGACTGTCAGGGCTCATTATGTCTCACTACATTAAAATAAACAGCCACTGGTCTCTGTATTTTAAAAACAGAGGATATCTAACATGTGAATCTGAAATGTTTGAAAATACAGTTTGACGAATATCTCTGGTTTGTGGAGAGCATGGGATGGGAGGTGTGGAATCATCCCAGTTCAGGATTCCTGGAATGTTGTGGTATTCATTCCAGACAGCTGATATTATTACAAAACAGAGAGGGAGTCAAACAATACATGTTGCACATCCCTCAAAACCAGGAAAACAACAGTACTTTTGTAATGTTGCCTAGAGAATATGAATTCCATACTGCAACCCTTAACCAATCCGCCATTGGAGAAAGCAATGGAACAAGAAACTTGTGGTAAGTGGAAGTTCAATGTGCAAAATTCCTCCTCATTTCCAAGGATTCTGCAAACCATTGCAGCTAGTAATTGTGAGGACAACTGAAGAATACCCTTCACAGTTCCTTGACCTTGTGGTGATATGTTGCCTCAAGCGGACAAACCCCCTCTTTAAAACACAGCATGAACATCCCAGGCAAAGGATGGTGACGATTTTCCCATTAGCTGCTTGGTTAAGGTCCACATAGGAGAATTCCTTTTGAGAATTTACTGGAACTTTGCCTCAGGTTTGAAAACTGTGGCTTGTATTTGGCCCAGCTACATTTTGACCAAGCTAGATGCTAGTTTGATTCTTCAAAAAGAGGGCAACGCTCAGGTTCTTGAAAGGAAAAATCATATTTTATAGCTAAAATTTATTTTTAGCAGTAACATATGAAGACAGACCTACAATGAGCTTTGAGTTTAATTGTCAAATTTCTGGTGAAGTACTACATTACCCACAATCTTGAAGCTAGATCTAACAGTCTGTGAAGGCACTGTTAGCGTGGACATGGAAATCGTGGCAGTCTGACTCAACAGCGACCAACGACTCCCATTCAGAACTGCAAATTTCATAATCAGTCTCTCTACACTCTTAACCAACTTATACATTTTGTATATGTTTGAATTTTTATAAAACACTTCCAATATACCAATTTTTGACAAAGACTTAATAGTTTTAAATAATGAAAAATGACTCAGTTTAAAAATGTGTCATTGTTACTGATTCAATTGTCATTCTTTTTAAGTACATAGTCTTGTAATTTTCTGATTTTCAAATTTGTTTGGTTCAAATCAAGACTTAATATGACATTTTAGTGCCATGTTTAAATAAAATAATCTAAGAAAAAAAATGTAAATTACGAAAAAAGAAAAAAAAAAAGTCATAGGGCCCTATTGTAAGACTGCTAGTCTTAAGCGCAGTACTATGCAGTATGTAATTCACGCAAAGTCAGTGGCCATATCTGTGAAGTTTTGATAAAGTCTTCAGCGGTGTTAAGTGGGTTGGTGAAACAGCACATGAACAGCATTAATGTATTTGGTCAAGTGCAATTTCATTCTTAGGTTCTTCTGTTAATGCGCCATCTGCATCCTATTAGAGCATATATTTAATTATCTGACAATCAACACTGATATAAAGGAAAATAGCCTATTCATAAGAATTTCTTAGGGTAAACAGGCTGTATGCACTGCAGTAGAAGAAAAGAAACAAATAATTTGTGTCTTACATTCTTTTGTGCATTAACTACATCCTTGTTGATTGCCAGGCATATTTCTATGACAATGTCACGCTCCTTATATATCTTGGAGATTTACGTGTGCTATCTGGGACAGTTTGCGCGCATACACACACAGATCACACAAGCACTTCCACCCTGGGCCACTTGTGTTACGTTGACACAAATTGAAATTGGAAATCTCACGGAAATTGGATAAGACGGAGCGCACAGTCATTGCGCGTAGCGCTGTGCCTAGGGCTGTTACGAAAAAAGAGTCCTTAATGTCTTGAGAATCTCATAGGGATTTTCACGAGAATACGTCAAAAATGGCAACCAGAGCTCCACTTTGCTGTTCTCCATCATCTCACTTTGATGTTCATTCCTTACTAATTTATTCTCATAATATTACAGCTTAAATCTCGTAATGCCACCACTTTGTCAATGTCATCGTATCTTAGAACTCTTTATTGAAGAATTCTTTCAATTACAATAGAAAATATAATGGTGAAAAATAATTCTAGAACCAAGGCTGCTGAAAAAGGTCACTGTTGCTCTTTATTAAAGCTTATCTTTTCTCTATAATGGGAGTTTTAATACAAAGTATTTGTTAAAGCCTGCTTGTAAACATCACTGTCTAGACACATGTTGCTTTGTTTTTGTTTAGTCTAAGATTAAAGAATGCCAGACAGCACCTGCTAGACTTAAAACCAGCTTGTGTCAATATAAAGACAAAAACAATGCACACCCATCCTTGCCAAAAATCCACAACAAAGGCTTTACTGCTCCTCTGTAGGTGTAAATTACAAATATAATGATCAAAAATACACATATTGGAGAGACAAAGTATTTCACTTAAGGGTCATATTTAGTCTTTTGAAATATATTTGTGTATATAAACCATGTAAACTCCAGCTGGATAGTTTATATAGTGCTAAAATCCTTATTTCTCACTATCTCATTTGAAGCCAATATCAGTGCAGACAGCCCCTCCAATAAAGGTGTAATGATTATAAATTATACCCTTCGGCAAACTTTAAAAGAAACAGCTGGTTATTTAATCCTATTTCAACAGGGATGGTGGCTCAGCTTCAACTCTAACATTAAAAACAGTTTGTAAAATGGCTTGGCTTTCTCTCATACATGACTTCATACTGTCATGTCATTAATCACTAAAGTCCTCTTTGATTATCTCATAATTTTCTCATTAATAACAATTATCTTGATTCATGCGTAAGGCTACTGAAATGTCTGACCACACTGACAATGTAAAAAAACTCCATCTCAGCAGATTATACAGAGTTATTGTCCATTTTATCCTCCCCGGTGGTCCGAGTGATCTCATTCGAAGCAGTGGATGTCACAGCACCCATAAAATAGACTGTCATGGCTTGCTGTGAAGCAACCTTAAGTATTCCAACATTCGGACTGCAGATTGGAGCCTAATTCAAGGTGTCAGTGGAGCCAGTTTGTTTAAAATTGGATGATTATTTTGTCTTTTGCCTCTTCCCTTTATGTATGCTCTTGTATGCTGTATTTGGAATGCACTGTCTTTCACTGGGGGAAGCCTTTTTCCTTTTGAGTATTTATTCTTTGATGGGTTTGTTTGCTGACCAGTCCCAATATGAAGGGCGATTATCAAAACATAAGGGTTCACAAGTGACAATTTTTTTTTTAAATCAGTGGAAAAATATTAGTCACTAAATTCTGTTTTCAAACAGGTTTCTAAACACTCCTCCATTTGCCATCGGTCGGCCAACATGATAGTGCCACCCAAAGCTCTAGGGACTGGTAAAAGCTGAAGTGTGTAATTTATGCGCCACTAGCGTCGCCAAAAATCAGTTCCTTTAAATGTGAAGAAAAAAAAAATTCAGGTTTCATCTGGGCCTGATTATAAGGAAAGGTACTGTACTCCAGTAGAATTAAGCAAAGTATTTACAGAGAGACTCTTTTGTACATTAGCATGTTCCCAGGGCATTTGAGGGAACATTTATTTACAGCAGCGATAGACCAAAATTAAAGGGACTGTTCTTGCTGCAGTCTGTGAAAGCTGTTCATTAGTTTGAGAACTGTTTTAGCTCACATGACATAAGACCTGAGAGGACATTAATTAAGCTAAAGACCAATTAAAGATTACTTTGAATTCCCTCTGGTAAGCCTTTAAGAGCAATTTGTAGATCCTTCCTTTAAGGATTCTGTCTAGAAATGGTAGATCAATCAGCAGGGGTCAACCTGCTCACTATAAAATTAATATATCTCTCCAGGGTTGCCAGGTCCGTTGTTTTCCTGCAGTATTGGGCTAACTGTGATTCTGATTACAAAATATAACAGCAGACATAATGAAACTACAGGTATAAGGTCTACATATGTAGTAAAAGTAAAAAAAAAAAAATTAAAACAGCAAGGTAGTGCATGCATTTATATTATCCATGTATCCCCCTAAAACCTGTACTGCCTCAGATGAAATAGATGGCATTCTGTCACTTTGTAAATTACAAAAATCTTCTTTCAGTGATGACTTCCACTTTGTCAGACTATTATTATTATTATTTTAATGGTTGTAAATTTGACATTTATTTAAACTTTGAAAATGTTTAATACATCTAATTACATTATACAGTAGGGCTAAAATGAAAATGCATAAGAAGGTCTCTGAACTTTGGTAGGAAAAAAATGGTGTAAACATAGCTTGTTTGCTGGTCTTATCTTGTTTCCCAGCATGGATAGGCCGGTCTGTCTGCACATTTGTCAGCTGGTCAGTCTGGCAAACTAGCTAGACCGGCTGAAGACCAGTTTGCCAAGGCTGAGAGAATAGGTAGACCAGCTTAAACCAGGTTTTGTTTTATTTTTATTTTTTTTTAAGCAGGGAAATCTGTTACATATTTTGAGATTTGATATTGGGTTGGTTTTGAGCAAGTTTCGATTAGTTATTGGGTTGTTTTGGGCTTGTTTTGATTGCTCATTGGGCTGATTTTGGGCTACTTTTCAGACGTCATTGGGCTGGTTTTAGGCTAGTTTTGAGTGGTCATTGGGTCGTTTTTGGGCTGATATTGATTGAATATTGGGGTGTTTTCTGGCTAGTTTGACTGGTCATTGGGTTGGTTTTGCCAGGCAGACCTGGCAACCTTGATTCTTCCAGCATTAGCCACTTGATGGGAGTTAGCTGAGTGAACATTTGCTGCAAGACGGAAATGATTTAAACAAGGATATTTAATCCAAAACAGATAAGTGGGATACTAAATTACTAGGACAGCTTTAATCCTTAAGCTTGACTGAGAAGACCTCTGTGCCTTTTGGATTCTACCTCAACACACAATTACAAGAGAAACAAAGACTGTAGGATGATGCAAAAAAGCTAAATCAAGGATGATAGCAAGCTCCATAACGATGGGTTTTTTATCTATGTTCACAAACTCTGCTGATGCACAGTCCTCTACAATCTCCATATGATTTATCTTTGTCTCTTTTCCCCTAAGGAATTTCAGTGCAGTTCGTTTGAAAGGATGAGAACCCCATTCCGGGAGGTAAGGTTCCCTGTGGAGCTCTCTGACATGCCAAGACCTCAAGGGTCATCCAACCAAGGCAGATAGGGGGGTGCAAGTTGTATCTCTGCTCCAGGTGGGACCTCCGTTATATGAGTGGAACGGTCTTGGCTAAGCATCAGCAGGGTACTAGGGAGGTTTTGACAAGCATGTCAGGAAGGTGTTTTATCAGATATGTGTCCAATTCACTTCAGTCTCTGTGGTGTGGTAAAAATTGTAAGAGGATATTAGGTTCATAACATTGCAGAAAATGTTTGAACTAGTGGTAAAGATCAGCTTTCTTTACTTTGGAAAAACGTTTAATTTTTTTGTTCGTTAACTGTGCATATGTTGATTATTCTCTAAATCCCATGGCATACCTTCAATGTTTGTCATACAAGTCAATTTATCTAGATACTCTTCCATCTTGATTTGAGATTGTTTGATCTTTCACAAGAGCTCTTTCCTGTTTCGCACAGACGGTAAAACGCCACAAGTAAACAATTGTGAGGATTGTAAAGACACTTTCATTGCGCAGAGCACCACATACGCTATTCTAATTCTGGACTAATAAACAGCTCCACTTTACAATGCTAGAGTCAATCAAAAACAATGAAAGACAAATATATACATAATTCAAGACAGCCACATTGTCTCCACACAGCTCAAGTGACCCTTGCTGATTAGGACAATGACAACCATTTATGTTTTGGGCTTCCTGCTGAAAAAATAAACAGGTTGCTGGTTTAAGCTGGTCTGGCTGGTCTCACAAGTGCCCAAAAGCACTCGAAAACCAGGAAATAGACCAGCTTGATCAGGCCAGGAATACAGCTAAGAAGTTCTCAGTGACATTTTTCAGCATGGTGAGTGGTAACAATTTAGCTTGGCTAAATAAAGAATTAATTTCGTCTAAATGATGACGTAGTTTCAGGACACAATATTGCATGTTACTGTTATTTGTCGAAACAGCTGGTTGGGTGTTTAGACGGAGCTTCCATTCTGGCTGCCCTACATGGAGCCATATCCAGCTTAATTCTGGCCTTCCTGGGTTTGGCGCCAGATACCAGGTCAGAACAGATGCATTGAGGGAAGGAAGTACAGTGTGAGTTATTGTTGAGCTGAGAGAGAGTAGGGCCAATTAATTAAGATAATAGAGAGGCACCACAATGGGTTATTGAGTCATTTACAGAGGATGTTGTTTGCTGTCTTGCCAACACACGCACATGGTGAGTGAGCTATTGAGAGAGATTATTTTACAAATAGTCAAGTACAAAGACAGTCTATCTGCATCTCTGGCTGTCTTCCCAAGATCCACCTGCCCAGGTTAGCACAAGTTCAACAGAGTGTAGATAAGTCCCTTTCAGACACGTTATACTTTTGTTTAGACCCACTTTGCAGAGACTAAAGTATCTTTAAAATGAGGATTTCTGTTATGGCCATTGTTCATACTGCACTTAGGGTTAGGAATTGGAACTAACCTCTAAACCTTATTATTAAATCCCAAATCTAGGGACTATAATATCATAGAGACTTGTGGTTGGGCTCTTATCATACCTACTATAACGATGCCCTAGCAACAGCTCAGAACCCCACATTGCAACACACTAATAACCACATTAAGCTCTAACCATAGATATACACTCACTTAACACTTTATCAGGAACACTATGGTCCTAATAAAATGCCTGATGTGGTCTTCTGCTGATGTAGCCCATCTGCCTCAAGGTTCGACGTGTTGTGCATTCTGTGGTTATCTGAGTTACCGTAGCCTTTCTGTCAGCTCGAACCAGTCTAGCCCTTCTCCGCTGACCTCTCTCTTCAACAAGGCATTTCCATCTGCAGGACTGCCGCTCACTGTATGCTTTTTGTTTTTGGCCCCATTCTGAGTAAACTCTAGAGACTGTTGTGTGTGAAAATCCCAGGAGATCAGAGTTACAGAAATACTCAAACCAGCCCATCTGACACAAACAATCATGCCATGGTCACTGAGATCACATTTTTCCCCATTTTGATGGTTGATGTGAACATTTACTGAACTCCTGACCCGTATCTGCATGCTTTTATCCACTGCACTGCTGCCACACGATTGGCTGATTAGATAATAGCATGAATAAGTAGGTGTACAGGTGTTCCTAATAAAGTGCTCTGTGAGTGTACATGCATAGATGGCAGCTGTTCCTTTGGACTGTGATGTGTTTGTCTGTAGTCTTTTCAAGCCAGTTTCCACAAGATTTGATTTGCTATAAACTTTGAACAATACTGTAGATGTAAAAATTCCAAACTAAAGTGAGTAGCCTATTCCTGTGAATTTCCTGAGACTTCTCTTCTAAAACAGCAATGTTTTCATTGCAAACTCCAAATAAGGTTCACTTCAAAACATGGAAAAAAAATTTAGCATGGAAAACATTAAAAATTGCACACAGGCAGTCAATTATTATGAATTGTTTCCACACTAAACCAGTTTATGCAGTGATCTGAGGCATCTCCTCCATTGACATACATTCAAATAGTTAACCTTGTTGAGCGTTCCAAGATGGCGGCTCAGTTGACATATCCGAACAGCCAAAAGTAGTATCTATGTATATCTATGGCACTAACAACCACTTAGAACACCTTAGCAACCACATATCAACACCCTGGCAACCATCCACAACAACTTGGTTTCATAGTGATTATTTTTGGTCCAGCAAGCATCACTCACATTGTCTTAAGAAATGCAGAAATTTAGTTAGATTTGCTAATTGTTATATTAGCCATATCTACCCAAGAAGTGATTTTAAAGTTATAGCCAACTTAATATACAGTATATGCCAAATATTTGCCAATTATATGAAATTTCAAAATAACACCAGCAAGCTTTAAAAAAACGAATAATCAAACTTAATAAATAGTAACTTGAGATGCCAGAAAGACTTGTCTTTGCACTCAATAAGGATAACATCACCATGCAGTTTATAGTTGTGAGCCCCCCATAAGTTCGAGAAGGAGTTTCTGTCTGTCATCCCCCACTGCGAGTCAAAACAGTGACAGCTGCGTGAACAGGTTACTCATCACCACACACCCAAATCCTAACAAAGAAACAATCTCGAGGATTTAAAGAAGCTAATTTAGACACCTCCAACTTCTATTTAACAATACAGACCAAAGCTTGCAAACAAAGTCTCGCCACATTATTTTACAATGCTGAGTTTCATCCATGCCAGCAGCCTTAGGGGCCATTCACACCAAACACATTTTTGCATCTGTCTGCACTATTTTTGAATTGGTTCTATGATAACATGCACTAAACAGATGTTTTTGACCATTGTACCATATCTTTAGCACAAGAAAACATTTGAACTCCCTCCATCTTCCACTGGTTGTACAAACAGATAGTCACGCCCCAAACATTAGCCAATGTTGCTGCGTTGGGCTGCTCAAACAGAGGAATGTTTTTGATAGCACCACCGAGCCACAGTGTTACACTTTTAGGTGAAATTAACCTTCAAATAGCTTACTTATTTGTAGTTGACTCTGCATTTTATGCTGGAATAAGAGAAAGAATTTTAACATTTGAAAATCAATTCTAATTCAGCTTTATTTGGTATTATATTCAAATAACAGTAAATTGGGCATACTGTATTTATAGTGGAACTACACGATAAATAATATGAGAATGGAAAAACTTTTGAATTTCGCAAAAATAACAAACCACCACCTCGCAATCATATTATCCATGCAAACTGCAAATAAAATGAGAAATGTGTTAATCAGGGTTGGCATCCTATTCCTTTTTTCCATATGGAAGAAAGCAAATTAGATTTTTCTGTGGGAAAAGAGATTCTTTTATGTGACCAAGTCAATTTTTTCCAAATACACAGTGGTTCTATAATAGACTTAAACCATGAATCAGTAATACAGACATTGGTGAGTTTCTCGTTGGGTGGTCTGTGCTGTCCTTTTTCTCTTCTTTATTACAATTTATATCTGTCTACAAGCCTAATTTCAAGCCTTTACACCAAAAGGTTCTTAATATCACGAGAAACAAAGTTAGTCAAGTGTTTGAATAGTTCAAATGGTTCTGAAAATTGCATTAAACTCCAATTAACACTCCAAAAGCTCTGATTTCTTAAGGGGGTCGCACACCAGACGCATCTGGCGGATGACATGACATGTTCTAAAATTCAAAACTACTGTTTTAAATGAAGGTACGCACAATGGCTCTGCCACTAGGCATCTGTCGGCACCGCCCAGCTACAACTCCGGAGGCAGCTAAAATTTCTGCCGCGACACGGAGCACAACTCGCATATTTTCCATTAAATTCAACCCAAATCATTATCAAAGGATATAGATTATTTACTTTAGCCTTCATTCTTGAACAAGGGATAAACCTTTTAACTTTTGTGTGTACTGTTTGCAACCTGAACCGCATCGACGTGCCCCGTGTTTGATACCTGTGCCTTGTCCTAGCTGTGGCGTGGCACTTCTTGTCCAGTGTGCGACCGCCTTTAGAAACAATAAACTGCATTAAAATGTTCTAGACTATTTGCAACATGTTAATATGTCACAAACAGGGGCCTGGGTAGCTCAGCGAGTATTGACGCTGACTACCGCCCCTGGAGACGTGAGTTAGAATCCATGGGGTGCTGAGTGACTCCAGCCGGGTCTCCTAAGCAACCAAATTGGCCCGTTGCTAAGGAGGGTAGAGTCACATGGGGTAACCTCCTCATGGTCACGATTAGTGGTTCTCGTTCTCAATGAGGCGCATGGTAAGTTGTGCGTGGATCATGGACAGTAGCATGAGCCTCCACATGCTGCGAGTCTCCGCAGTGTCATGCACAACGAGTCACGTGATAAGATGCGCGGATTGACTGTCTCAGAAGCAGAGGCAACTGAGACTTGTCCTCCGCCACCCGGATTGAGGTGAGTAACCGTGCCACCACAAGGACCTACTAAGTAGTGGGAATTGGGCATTCCAAATTTGGAGAAAAGGGGATAAAAAATACATCACAAACAATCTCTTGATGAATGGTCTCTCAAATGAATTTAATTATGTAGAAGAACCAGCAGAATAACATCAGAAGAGTATAGATAAGAGGGCATTAACCAGATACAGATGCTCCGATAATCAGAAACAGATCTGAATGTATGTATCTGTCCATTGGGACATTCCCAAGAATCTGTAGATATGCATAGCAAGTACAAAGAGCACTGACATATCAGATTTACCAGAGCCAAAAAGTGCAATGATTCATCTGCTCACAAGGGAAAAAAGGTGAACAACATTAAAGTTCTTCTTAACCCCATAAAATGCCATTTGATATCCTTTGATATACAAACTTCAGCTGTTAAGATGGATATCATACCAAATGAAAATTGTCCAACCCTTTCATTTCTGTTGATTCTTTGTCAAGTTCTAAATAAATGACATTAGACTAAGTGAAACCACAGAGTAAGACTTTTTCTATCAAAATCCCACAAAATACTTCTGGGCACAAGATCAGTACTTTTAACAACCCAAAATCTTTAATCACAAAACCAATTCAAGGCATTACTTCCATTAAAATAATCTTTATTTTTTTTTTTTTTTACAAACTTAAATGGACTATTCTGGATTAAGTAAAATTGTGAAGCTCAACAGATGCTATCAATTACCATATAAAAATAAATGTGTTGACAGTTATGCCCTTTCAATGAACGTCTATGGTGCAAGCGTGCCCCATAGAGTTGCCCCATAGAGTTCCATTGTAAGTGCATTTTTGTATACGTTTTTTATTTTGTCTAGTTTTTACAAACTACAAACTCGAGTCAAAATTATTTTAAGTGGCATGCGTCAGTAGTGCTTGTAACTTACCACAGATTTAAAAAAATATAAATAAAAATGTGTTGACCGTTATGTGCTTTCAATGGAAGTCTATGCGGCAAGTGTACGGTCAAAGTTGCCCTATAGAGTTCCACTGTAAGGGTAATTTTGTACTTGTTTCTGTTTTTTACAAAACGAGGGCAGAGTCGCAATTATGTTCTGTGGCATGCTGTCAATAGAGCTTGTCACTCGTACCTTAGATTATTAAGCGACTAAATAAATAATGGGGCTGTCAATCATTTAAAGAGCACCTATTATGGTTTTTATAATATTTCCTTTCATGTAGTGTGTTATATAGCTGTTTGTGAATGTAAAAAAACTCTGCAAAGTTTCAAATATCAAAGTGCACGACAAATGTTATTGACTCCCAAAAGAAAGAACCGATTCTGAACACCTGAAACGAGTCGTTAGTAATTCCAGACTTACTTCTTGTACTAACACCCAATTTGGTTACAAAATACCTGCCTCTGGTCTTTGTCTGCTTGCGAACAGCTTTGGCCCACCCTCAAACACTACACTAAGCTGTAGACCAATCACAACAGACTGGGACATCTGACCAATCAGAGCAGAGTAGGCTCTCTGAAAGGAGGAGTTTAGAATGAATCCTTTAGAACGGATCATTGAACGAGTCGTTTTTGACACTGGGGAAAAAAGGTAATGCTGCAGTTTAAATTATGAGCAAATTAAAGTGTTTTTTTGACCTTGGATGCATGTAAATCTATTGTATGAGACCTTTAAAACAAAATTAGGCACGTTTAAAAACCATAATAGGTGCTCTTTAAAATTCTAATCAAATTAATGACATGGTAGGCTGATTAATCAAACTAATCGCAATTAATGGCACACAGTTATATTTAAAAAATTACAAATTAATTATAAAAAATAATAATTCAGATAATTAAAATGCATTACATTATTGTGGCAGACGAGTAATTGATAAGACTATACAAAAAGTAGCTTTAGAATCCAATACTGTATATTGCTTATCTCCATATTATTGAACATACTGTAAGCCTATCACTTGCCTACAGTTCACAGCAATCCATTTTGCAACTGGATTCATCAGTCAGTCCGAGATTTATTATAAGGGCTTTTCTAAGGATGCGTCAATGTACACCTGTGTCAGACGGATGCTTTTGGAGCATCTCACTTTGGTTGCGTAATGTCATAAACATACCATTTTTAGGTCGCTGTGTCAAATTAAAAGTAGTTTTATATTTAGAAAAACACATCTTGAGATCCCTAAATTTGGATTTGCGCTCCAAGCTGTGTTTGAACTCAAGAATGCGTCCTCATCCTTTGCTGTCTGCTGTCGGTGAGTGGTTTACTTGGTTGTTCTCTGTATAAACTGCGTGTTGCCTATACAGCTGGAGTTTTGCTTACTGCCCCCTGGAGAAAACAGGTGGTACTTCAAGCTTGAATTGCTCCGATGGTAGGTATATTCCTTATTAAGGTCCAGGGACATGATTAATTGTGTTTATATTTTATGTAATTAATCGAACTGAAGTAACGTGTTGAATTGACAGCCCTAATAAATAAATACATGTGTTTAGATATATGTGCCTGTCTATGGAAGTCTATAGGGCAAGCATACAGTAACGGTTGCCACATAGACTTCCATTGTAAGTGCATATTTGAACGTATTCACACGCATTTCGGCACACTTTTTTTGTTGTTCAGTCGAAATTATTTGCTGTCAATAGAGCTTGTAACTTGCATTTAACCCAGTAAGTCCATGTCCCTTTAATATACTGTACACTCCAGAAACACATTCTCTGCTGTCAAGTATCCTTATCGTAACAAACACAATAAGTCTGATGGCCAGTAAAATTTATATTTAAGGTTTCTCCTTACCGAGTGACTGGAAGAATTTTCCATGGATTTGTTTAATGCGGATCAAAGCAAACCTGAAGGCGTGGGCCTATGACAAAGTATTAAACTTCCTTGGCAATGGATCTTCAAGTGCACTGCATTAATGGACAGCCATACTGCATCATATCTCCCGTTGAGTCGAGCTATTGTTACTATCAGAACAAAGCGCACTCCAGATAAAACAACAATAGCTCCGGGGCTGCAGTGCTGGCCAGTACAGATAAGGGTCTTGCAGTCACCGCCTGTCTTTTCTCATGTGAGTTCTATGTGGGGACCCCTCCCAACACCAGAACATACTCAATCTGTCCTTTTCCCCTCTCCCTTCCAAGTGGTAAAAGTGGGTGTGAAACACAAACTCCCTCTAACAAGAACACACAACCGTTATCAGATCAGATCCTTCATCTTCTCCACAGTGCAATCCATCAATCGTCAAATCAAAGCAAACCTAATGGTGTCAAATTCTGAGAGATGGTCTTAAAGTTATAAGTCTTATTACAAATAGCTCTGGAATACTGGATTCTGATTAGCTTGTTGACCACTAAACTGTATAATTGACCGTTATCCCAGGCAACCGATTTCCTACATTGCTGTGCTAGTTTCCTTTCTCGTTTCATTACACAAACTCTTTCTTCTCACGTAATTTGAACTCAAATCAATATTTAGTGTCCATTTGTTTATATACAGTATTTAAGTAGCCATGTAATAAGCTGGGTAAAGTACAGTCAGCCAGCCATTATCGCAAAATATATCCCTTTGGTTTGCGTGTTAGGCTTCCGATTATCCCCTTTTGGTTTATTTAATGATTATGACCAGCTGTACATTATTCATAAACTCCTTTTTTTTTTTTATCTTAAACACATACATAAATACTGAGTGTCCCATGTCACTAAACATCTCTTCTGAAATGAGCCACAATGATCCAAAATAATTTTAGAATGTTTCTGTGTATGGGAGGAAATTTACAGCATGTGCAAAGACAGAAACAAACAAATCTGAGTAACACAATACAGTATGAACACCAGCAAACAGGAAAAAGGAAAGAATCAGAGGACAATGAGCATCAGTGACGTCCAAAAAAATTAAATACTTTCAATGTACATCCTGTCTTTTAGTGTTACAGTTTATAAACTGTTAAAAAAAAGAAGATACTTTATCTACTTAAAGTCCTAAAGAATTCAGTTTATTAACCCTTAAAGGAATAGTTCACCCAAAAATGAAAATTCTCTCATTTACTCACCCCCATGCCATCACAGGTATGTATGACGTTTGTTCTTCTGCAGAACACAAAGATTTTTAGAAGAATGTCCCAGCTCTGTTAGTTTATACAATGCGAGTCAACAGGGTCCAGAACTTTAAAGCTCAAAAAAGCATATAAAGAAAGCATAAAAGTGATCCAGTGGTGTAATCCATAATTTTAGAAGCGATATGATAGGTCTATGATCAATATTTGAGTCCTTGTTTACTATAAATCTCCACTTTCACTTTTATATTCTTTTGTTTTTGGCGATTCACATTCTTTGTGCATATCGCTATCTACTAGGCAGGGAGGAGAATTTATACTAATAAAAAATATATATATATATATTAAATATCGATCTGTTTCTCACCCACACCTATCTTATCGTTTCAGAAGATTTAGATTTAACCACTGGAGCCTTATGGATACTTTTATGCTGCCTTTATGTGCTTTTTGGAGCTTCAAAGTTCTGGACCCTGTTGGACCTACAGAGCTGAGAAATTCAGCCTAAAATCTTCAGTTGTGTTCAGCAGAAAAAACACATCTGGGATGGCATGAGGGTGTGTAAATGAACGAATTTTAATTTTGGGGTGAACTACCCCTTTAAATCATGTTTGTGGTCCTGGAGACCCCATGTCCTTTTTTAATAACTTGGAAAAACATTCTTAACATTCAAACACTTCATGACCTTTCTTAATTTTTGACAACAGATTTTAATAAAAAATTTCAAAAGATTGTAACATGTTTCAAAAGTCCTCCATGAAAAATGTTGCATCATTTACTTTTGTTTGGGGTCTCGGAGATTCCAAGGATGTTAAATATGTTATATCAGTACACTCTCTAAAACAGCTTTTACTGTGACACACCTGTAAAACACACTTACACTGGACCTGGGAAACTCTCTGTATAGGCTACAGAAGAGAAGAAAAAAAAAAAAAACATTTATTTACCATATTTTGTAAACCATAAGAGCATGAGGTATATGAAATGATTCAAACCACACATTGAGTACCACAAAGTGCATGGTATAACCATGTTTTATAACATGTTATTATTTTAAGCACCTTGAAGTACCATGTAAATACCATGGTAGATGCATATGTTAATGCATATGTTTATGGCATATGTAATAATGTGTTAAAGTACTATGGTAGGCTATATATCAAAGTACAATGAAAATACCCTCACTATTTCATGGTGCCTTTACATTTAAATGAAGTTGACAGTTTAACAATAAAGCAACATCTAAAAACTCACCCAGATTTACTTCCTCTCTTTCCTTCGTTCTTGAGATGAGTTATTCCACTTTTGGATGCGCTGTCAGTTGATCGCGAAAGGATGCGCAATGAGACGCGTCATTCACTATAATAAAACGCGCAGTGTGCTTTGGAGCGCTGGAGAGCCACTCCTCCTCCTCCTCCTCCTCCTCCTCCAGGATGCTCTGCTTTAGCGCTGACTCTCTCCAAATCCCTCTTTACATCCGTCCACTCTTAGTAAGTGTTGTTGTTTATCTGCCAACAGCAGGCCAGCACATCATCCAGCTTGATGGGTGCGGCCGTTCACACCGAACGCGTTTTACGTTTTACGTCTGCGCAGTTTTAATTGTTTTTCTAAGCATGCATTTGACAGTTGCACCGTGTCTCGCTGCTTTTTTTAGACGTCTTGTAAAGTTTAAAGAACTCCCCTGTTAAAACGCGTCTCGAGACAGCTGCGTTCTGTTCTATTCGTTGCGTTGCGTCGCGATCTTGGTTGGCGCAGGAACGCGTTCAGTCAAGTTAGGTCATAGTATAACCAGAAAAGATTATTGTATCCTGTTTTAAACATTGGTCTACAGTAGCTCCATTAACTATTTGGACACTCATGTCACATTTACAAACATATATCCCAAATCTTCTGAAACCAACTAAAAGCTTTGTGTGAGTAACATACCATTTTTCATTTTAGCAAACTATTTCTTTAAAGGGATAGTTCACCAAAAATGAAAGTTCTCTCATCATGTACTCGCCCTCATGCCATCCCAGATGTGTATGACTTGCTGTCTTCTGCTGAACGCAAACAAAGATTTTTAGAAGAATTTCTCAGCTCTGTAGGTCCATACAATGCAAGTGGATGGTGACCAGAACTTTGAAGCTCAAAAAAGCACATAAAGGCAGCATAAAAGTAAACCATACAACTCCAGTGGTTTAATCAATTTCTTCAGAAGTGATATGATAGTTGTGGGTGAGAAACAGAACAATATTTAATTTGTGTTTTTTATTTTTTATTTTATTACTATCAATCTACACTTTCACTTTCACATTCTTCTATTGTTTTTGGAATATTCTTCATATCGTCACCTACTGGGCAGGGAGGAGAATTTATAGTAAAAGGACTTAAATACTAAATATCACCCACACTTTTATCACTTCTGAAGACATGGATTTAACCACTGGAGTTACTTTTTATGCTGCCTTTACTTGCTTTTTTGAGTTTCAAAGTTCTGGCCACCATACTTTTGCTTTGAAAGGACCTACAGAATTGAGATATTCTTCTAAAAAAAATGTGTTTGTATTCAGCAGAAGAAAGTCATGCACATCTGAAATGGCATGAAGGTGAGTAAATGAGAGAATTTTCATTTTGGGTGAACTATGGCTTTAACTAGTTTTGTTAGAGAATTGTTGTTTGATATTATCTAGAAGTACCATACCTGTCCTAAAGGTTTCTGCTGCAAACCACACTTATCAAAGTACGGTGACAGAAATCAGGCCTACAGTATGTACATTTTATAATATTTTAATTTACTATACTGTAGATTGTTAGCAAAATAATAGTGAAACAATCCAATTTATAAATCATATTTTGCAAATTCAGATGTAGTAGACCCACAATATGAAACGTAATGATCAGATCACAGATAGCGCACAAACATCTCTGAGATGTTTGTTTTAGATCTTTTCATTTGGAAAGCATTGCATTTTAGTAAACTTCACTTGAACATCTTTCAAAGATCAGATTTACATACATTCTAAACCAAAAACATCTCAAAGACATCTACTGAATGTCTGATTGACATCTGAGAAGAAACGTCTTATAGACGTATTGCAGATGAAAAAGCAACCAAAAAATAATGTCTTCCAAATGTAAATGCACACATCAAATAGATGTCTGGATGATGTACGTGTGCTGTCAGGGTGGTGGCATATACAAATAGTTTTTGTCCCAAGTGACTTTATATTTCTCTGTATCCATCATTCTTTGCAAACTGGTCATTTGAATACAGATACAAAAGGAAATACACAACAAAAACGTTTAGTCATTTACAATTAATCAATATATTACAAAATATGATTGCATATTTTACTCTAGTAGTAACATACATCTTAATAAAATTATTTTAGGACATTTGCCCAGAGATAAGACAAACACAGATATTACAAAATACAACAGGAAGCAGGGTATTTGGTCATGTGAACCTTGTTTTCTCTCCCAAAAACAAAGTAATTGTAGTCTTGCCCATTGTAAGCATAGAAAACATGAGTGAGGGGCACCAGCTCAATTGTTTGTCGCTGTAAGACAATGAGAGTAAGAAAATATGACACAATTTAGCATTTTATGTCATCTAGGTCATAACTACGTTCACTTAAACCATAAAATATAGCATTTTCTGCTATTAAGAGTTTTTAAACTTTTACTTGAGATTGAAGGCAGTGCTTCCACCTAGTGGTCAAATTTTTGTCACAGCCATACCTCCTTACTTGTGCTGTTATTCACAGTAATATGGTCATATTTACCCATAATTGTGCTCTACTGTGTTTATACCATTAAGTAGGCCTAGTACACACTCTTGAAACCGATTCTGCTCACCTGTTGCAAGATGCGGCTAACACCAGAATATTTAAGGAGGTGATTCTGGATTGCTCCTTTTGAGGCCTCACAGATGTCCTGGTCAGGGAAGCCCTCTACTGGATAGACCTGCACTCATGCATGTGTTTTTTAAGGAGTGTATTTTGGTCATCGTGTATTAAGCCATATATGATGTAAATGTAGCATTTTATATTGTTTTATATGAAGTCTTTAATTAAATATGGCTATCTGCATGGGAATTAATGGATGAATGAATACCAGGAGGTTTTCATCTACAAAGAACGCTTCCCCAGACACCTTCTCAAACTTCTTCCCTGGGAATTCAGGCACCCGGTCAGGTATAAATTCAAACACTTGGTTCTTCCTGAGAAACACGTTGGAATGGTATTGTTGTAGACACACACTATTGTGAGTTATAAACATTTAAAACAAGAAATGCGAACCATCTGATGCATCTGACTCCTGCTAAAGCTTTATACCCCATTGCCAAGCATTTCATATGTAAAGTACTTCAAGCTTTTATGACCCTTCCCAGCGAAATTAGCTATACACAAGATTTCAAAGAAGATCATGTCAGCCAATTACCATGTAACTGTGAGCTGTATGAAATGCACAAGGTTTCTGTGGCCATTACATGTAAGACAGACTTTGAAACCCTTTCCGTGACATGAGACACACCTGCAAAAATATATATTTTATATCAAAATGGTTCACATAAAAGTAGCATCGAGTGTCTAAACATACAGTTTAAAACTCACTAGAACCTGAATGCTGGTCAGTTTCAACCCAAATTACCTTTTTCTTCCTCGTCCATGGCAGTTTGTGCACCGTCGGTTGCGACTGTGACCAGAACCGTGACAAAACATACAGCGAGTCTAAAAACAAGAAGGTTTTATAATTATAAAAGCATTAAAAATGTCTTGAGTCCGTATTAGGCAAAAACTTTTAATTGAGATCTGGGTAAAATGAGCCATGGGGTAAGATGAGCCACCCCTGCTTTCCAGGTCCCCATATGCAAAACAAAGCATGTGATAGCATTTTCGAGAAGAAGAAATCATTTCACTCTGTCTGTGGTGAAGGAAAGCACTTGGCAAATTTAGTAGCAAATTTATGGCCAAAAATAAAATTTTCACTTTCCGAGTAAATTCGAGAAATCTTAAGGAGAATGTTCAGATATATATTAGAATTTAGTTTGTTTTCTAATTATAATTAGCTATGATGTGACAGCTAGACAAATACATTGAAGTTAGCTAAAGTTATCTGTTTTGTGAAGCTTTTTTTCCATCAAAATGGTCAGTGTGGGGTAAGATGAGCCACTGTTCCATTCGTGACACTTGGAGAATGAAACAGGAAAATGAACACACAATGAAAACCTTTTAAGCTTCTTTTGTTTCTGCTTCAGCAGATATCTTCACTATGGAGGCTGGATCCCTCCTTGACATGAAAAAAACTAAAATAAAAAACTTAATTCTATCTCACAATTGTATATTTATTTCTGTTAATTGCGAGTATATTGTATCTCACAATTCAGAAATATGAACTCGCAGTTCTAAGACAAACTCACAATGAACGTTATTACTTGCGACATTATTATTATTGCAGCTTTTTTTATTATCTCGCTATTGTGACTATATCTCGCAATTACGACTTTATATCTTGTGATTTTCACTTTATTTTTCGCAATTGTGAGATATAACCTCGCAATTACGAGAAAATAAGTTGCAGTTACAATCTAAAGATACAAAACCACGATTGCAACATATAAAGTCACAATTGCAATTAATAAAGTAACAATTTAGATATATAAAGTCAAAATAACCATTCATGGTGGTATAAAAGCACCATACGCAAAAAAAAACAAAAAAAAAAGAAAAGGCAGTTTTTAAGAATTACTATTTTTCAATGTAATAATAAAAGTCCATAAAATTTTATTGTGTAATGTTTAACTAAATTAAATTTATAAAATTTAAAATATTTATTTTTATTTTATTAAAGATTACTCAATTCAATTTGATGGAATTTTGTTATTAAATTGAAATGCATACATTTTGAACTTATAAATAAGTTTTTTACACATTGTAAATTAAAGGTCTACTGATGAACAAAAATGTGATAGTTGATTTAGTTTTCTGTAATCTTAAACTACAGTAGGTTGCCTGTTTAAAGGTCTTAAAATATAGGCTATGTTTTAACCAATTAAACCGATAAAGGCAATGACTAAACCTGGCTCATCTTACCCCATGCCCAGGGTAAGTTGTACCACAAGACATAACTTTTCCAGACAGCAAATCTGTTATTACAAAAGATGTTGATCTGCCAATGAGGTACAACACCAACATTTCAATTGTTACTAATATTACAAGGAAAACTCAAAAACATAATAAGGTAAAAAGTGGCTCATCTTACCCAGGTCTCCTCTACATTGTTTGTATTGGTTTGTTTAAATGAAGATTTTGGTAGAAACCCCCTTTGTAACTATTAGTAGAGAATAATACAGCCAATCCATTAACTGAATAAAAAACACTCATGTAAATATTGTTGTAAAAAATTCTTAGTTACACACTTACCAGTCCTCCTCCATGGCAATTTGTACACCTCACGCGGCCGTTACCATGACATCGGTGACACGGCTGCAATGACAATGCACTAATGCAAGCCATGCAACAAATCAAATCTCAAAAACACATCAAAACACTGCAATCTAAAAAAAAAAAAGTCCCACTTAAAGTGATAAATTAAGAGCAAGAGGCACATAATCTAAAGATTACACATTATTTTGTTGACAGAATACTGTAAATGGAGTACAGTATATAAACACTGGTGGACTGTAATACCTTTATGAATGAAGAGTGTGGCACCCTGACTTTCTGAACAAAATCAGTAAATTTGGGTGGATAGGACACTTGGACGTGCCACGGTGGAGGACTTACTCCATTCTGAGGACCATCTACAAACTGACCTGTGCAGAAAATATTTATTTGATACAGGACTGAAAAATCCTTATTCAGACTTTTGAACTGATGCTGGTTTTAGCTGGTCTCCTAGCCAACTCAGGCTGGTTTTAGAGGGCACTTCAGCTAGTCAGGCTGATAGACCAGATATGTACAGCAGGGTATGTACCTGTGTGCGGCTCTGATTCCCAGACACTTGATCTGGACTCTGTAAATGTTTCCAGGCGGTACTGAAAAGACACAGGATAAATGATAAATTCTTATATAGGAAATGCACAGCATTTAAATGACAACACTTTAATGATCATGAGCATGGTTGGATGTTATTGAGAAGAGTTTTACACGGTAAACTGTAAAAGGATTCAACTCTTTGAAGATCAGATTTTTCGCAGGTTTGCTGCTGTATGTCCACTTTTTACCCACAAACTGCAGTAGAGCATCTCTTGCTACATCCTCTGAGACAGCCGGCACCCTTTAAAAAAAAAAAAAAAACTTTATGGGAAACGTAGAGCAAATTCAAATTAATATAATACTCTATTTACATTTTCCTTAGCATATGACTTGATAAAGTTGCATTAATATAGTGTGAATCTTGTGTACAAAAAGAAAAAGAAATGCTGGTATGTTGTACCCACATAACGTTTGGAACTAAAGCATTTTTGTTATTTTCAGGCTGAGGGACAAGGTCTGCTGGAGGAGGACAGATTTGATCTGTACAGTCTATAAATAAACATACAAACAAAAAATCAGAGAAAATAATAAAGTAAACACCATTTCAACTCAGATTAAAACTATATTAATTACGCATCCATAAGATTAGGCTATTTGGTGTGCCATAAATACTGGTTATTTTTAAATGTGCATTATCACATAAGTTAATTTTGAGCTTTTAGCTTTATACTTAAAGGAACAGTTCACCGAAAATGAAAATTCTGTCATACTGTAATTTACTCATGCTCATTGTTACAAACCTGTATTACTTTTTTGCTTAAGCGGAACAAAAAGGAAAATATTTAAGGAATATCCTGGTCTGTCTCCTCAAAACAATGGCTGTTGATAGTGCCATCTTTTACAGGTGCACTCAATAATTTTTTTAATAATTTGTCTTGGACTTACACTGACACCTAGTGGTGTGGATGCGCATCATTCAAACACAAATGTTTTCAGTTACCGATGCCACTGTAGAAATTCACAATTTACAGTCAGCCATGATTAATTTAATTCATGAGTTAAAGTGTGAAGTAACAGGGTGGTTACAGAGATTGAGCAAGTAGTATTTGGCTGGTCATGTGATCCTAAAATGGCCACCCCCATGAGGGGACCCTCATGTAGAAAAAAACAGCTTTTATAATGTTACTGATATGACATATGCTCATGATTTTATATATGTTTCAAAATTACAATTTAATAGAAGTAAAACTTTTGTAATGAGGAAATAATTAGTTTGTAAATATCGAGTGCCCCTTTAAAGCTTAAAAAAGGAACACAAGTATCATAAAAGTAGTCCATGTGGCTCATGCGTCATATTCCAAGTTTTCTGAAAGTATAAGACAGGTTTAAACGCATGTTCACGCACTTAACAACTCACCAATTCATTTTTTATGTTTAAAGTTGCACTATCTGCTGCCATTGTATTAAAGACGGTTCACAATATTCATTACGTTTATTAAAGACGCCAATCTTGACGCCCTTTGCATGTTTATGGGCGCTATGGGAAAAGCAGGTTCACCAGTGTTGGGTGTAACTGGATTACAAAATAACTTACTGTAATCGAATTACTTTTAGGCACAAAAAGTAGTTTAATGTATTTAAATTCTTGTAATCACATTACAATTACTGACTTTCAATAAAAGTAATTACTTAATTACATTCCTTTGGTTACAAATACTATGTTTGTGTAATACAATTAAAATCTGAACTCATATGTTTATATATGTGTCTGTTTATATTTATTTATGTTTCTGTGAATGCTAAAGGGTGTGCAACAATGAACAAGGAGAATATAGACATTATTTTGAATTTGCTGAGTGGAAAAAGTGTTTTAAAACTTAAAAGTAAAGTAATTAGTAATTTGATTACTTTTACCATTAAGTAATCACTAAAGTAATCTGATAATTTTAGTGAAGTAGTTAGTAATTTGTAATTGATTACTTTTTTGTAAATTACCCAACACTGTTCTTCACACGTGTTGTTTGTGAAAAAACTGTTTTTAGCACTAAACAATGCAAGTTCTCGCATAAACATCTGAGCCACAGTAAACAAGCTCTATTTTTCAAAGCACCCATTAACACGCAACTGACGTCAGTTTTCATTGTTGACATAATTGTCAGAATTAAACAGCATTTTCTGGAAGAACAATTCCTTTGGCAGTCTGATGAGAGCAGTGTTAATAGTCAGGGCTGAATGGTACAGTACTTATCAAGGTCTTTCACCTCCCACTCTATGGTCCTCGTAGCCTGTCACATTGTCCAGCCAGCCGGGGGGCGGAGCAGACGGACCCTCCTCAGGAAGGCTCGGGTCAAAGGAGTCTGGAGCAACAGAGAAATTGTGACATTTCATGTCCAAGGAGGAGACAACATGATTTATCCAAGTACAACGTTCCTGGATCAACATCCTTTGTTGGTCCTGGAACAACATTCCTATGAACCAGTCACTAGTCCTAACCCTAAAATCAGAGGAAAATCTATAATCCTATGCCTAAAATATGATTGGTTGATAGGAATGTTGCTCCAGGATCAACAAGGATGTTCATTCAAAAACATGTACAACTTGGGAAAATTAGATGTAACTTGGAGTAGATGTAGTATAAATTGAAGACACAACCTAATAGAAACTCTCGCACTAAGTCATATGTTAATGCTGTGTTACTAGACAACAGAATATAAACACATATTTCTTAGTAATTTAGTACTCACTGCACAGTCATTAGGGTACTTTCCCTCAGTAATGCTTGTTTGAATGCAACAGCTTTTGGAGTTTTTATATATATATATATATACACACACACACTTACAAACAGCTAAGTTTGCCTTGTGAACAATGCTGCTAACAAGTGGATATAAATATTCGCTTGAGTGGGTTTCCTTCAACAGAGATTGTGCTTAAGATTTTGCATGAAGAATGGGCAAAATAAGGCCTGTTTGCCAGAGAAACAATGCCCTCAAAATATATCAGTGAATGATGGGAGGAGTAGATCGTCTGTCAAATCTTAACTCAGCAATGCACATCTATCAAAATTTACTCTGACAAATTCATGATATTGTCCATTGTGGCAAGTACAAGGCATCACTATTATTATTGCTTATACTTAGACCCAAAACATTTATTACGCCAGTAGCGGTTCTAGCTTGTATGGCGCCCTGGGCGAAACCCGCTTCAACACGCCCCCAAAGTTTTTGACCGGGGGGGGAGGGGGTGTCTGTGTGGGTGCCTCATGCCGACCCCCCCCCACCCCCCTCCCCCCCCCCCCGCAAGATGCCACCCTGGGCAACTGCCCATGTCGCCAATGCCTAAATCTGCCACTGCTTCACGCAATTGTGAAGCAAATGTTTCTAGTTACACAAACTAAATTTCACACCTCGTTGCATTTGGAAATGTGTCAGAGTGCAATTAAGAGTGAAACATACTCTGAAGGCTAGGGTGTACTTCGTTTTTCTTGCACACATATCTGTCTCGGGCATGGTCGAGCGCTCTAGCCTTTTAGAGTATACTCTTTTGACCACAAACTCCTATGGATGCATTCAACATGTGCACTATTTCTGCTTTGTGATACTCTTTAAGGCTAGAGTATACTTACTTTGTATACTAGGTAGTGATGTCATAAAACATTGATATATTAATTATTAATCGGCACGGTATTTTATCTATATATTTTTCAGGCATCGACATATTAAAATTAGCTGACATTTAAATTAGATGCCTAATTTGCATGCTTTCCAACTCACTTGGTTGGCCTCTGTTTAACAGTCTGGTGTAAAATTGTTGGGAGACCACAAGAGGGTGATATAAGATTTACTGAAGCCCGTCACGGGTAGGAAAGGCACAAGTATCACATACACAGGATGGGTTGATGTGGAGCAGCAGATGGCAGTCCAAAATTACAAAGGTTTTTGTACTACTTCAAGAATGACATTGAGCCTGTTTACATGTACGTTCTTATAACGATTATGCTTAATAAGCCGACAACGCATGTGGTCATGTAAACGCAATAAACAGCGTTCCTTTATCGGGGTAAGGTCATAAACAGCGTAAGAATAAACCGGTCGACCATTACGCTGATTTCATGTGGCATGTAAACACCTTTACTGGTTTTCTCACCGGCTTATCCAATGTACACACATGTTGAGCGCATGTCTCTTCGCAGTTTGACGTCAAAAGCAGAGTATAACGCAATTATTTCAAATCTCATGTAAACACGGTTTTCTTGCTTTGTGAGATTTTTTTAAATAAGCTGATATTTGGGAGTAATCAGCATTTTGGTGTGCATGTAAACGGGCTCAATGATGAGTTTGCAGGTTAGTGTATGAAACTGGTGTAACTGCGCAAACTGAACGGTTAGAAATGGCGACGTTTATTATGCAGTTTCTCTGTATGTAGCCTTGAATAATGATTTGGGTCTAATTTAATGGAAAACTATGTGAGCTGCAGAATTTTGACGCTGAGCATTGGCGGTATGCGTGTACCTTCATAGAAAATAACTGTTTAAAATTTTAGAACATGCCAGATGCGTACGTTGTGCGTCCCCCTTTTATGTGCCGTGCACTCTTTACCAAAGTTGTGTTGAGAAATATGTTTGAAATGACAAAAACTATTGTGCAACGAGCAGCCCTATTTATATCTGAAAAAAAAAAAAGATTAAATAATCTGATTATCGATGAGTGAAAAGGGCAAATTGAGACTAAATTTGTGTCACACTAACTGCACACAGAAAGCTGAAGTGCAGTATACTTTGGCCTTATGCAAGTACGTGAAAGCAGACGCTTCTAGCTACGCTTGCTCGATTTTGTGCATTATTGCCTTTTGAAATGTGGCAGACCATAATTCATAACAGAACACAAGAATGCATTGCCACAATGGGCGCTATAACTGACATTAATGTGAACTGTCTGCTTCTGTGGTGAGTTTTCTCTTTCAAGTCAACTACTGTCATGGCGGAGCAATAGTTTGAAGAGAGTATTGCTGAAAAAGTATGTTAAAGTCAATATATTTATAGCAACTATCACGTACAGTTTAATGGAACACACTTTTGAAGCAAATTCTAGCAGCCCTTGAGTTTAAAAATCTAGTTATACTAATATTAAATTATGGCAATATCATTAATTACTCAAGTAATTTTATATTAATAAGTCAACGTGCAGAACTGTAGACATTAAGGCAATAGGGGCTTTGACATTTAATTACTGGGAGTTGGTATTAAAGCACAATACCCTAAACAGTGAATATGCCAAAGACCAATTTATTGGCTGCAACATACAATGAGGGAAAGTACATAACACTCAAACCCCTGAGAATTAGACTCTCTCATAATCTGGTATCTAACTTATAATAGCAGCACAAAAATAACTAGTGTTAACAGAAATAAGTCTGGTGCCTTTGAGTAGCGACTTCTTGTAGTAACACAATTAAGAGCAGTCTACAATAAATCAAATGGTAAAATATCTGTTAACAGCTACTTCAGTCTAAAATAGATTAAATTGGTCGTTGTGCCTTTAAGAAGCTGGTATGTGCATAATTGTGTTCCTAATGACAGACATGTGCTGCTCCTTTGTGAGAGCCAGATCTATTTTAGCAAACAGGATACATTCATTTTTCAAGATAACATTTAAAGTTAACAGTTTCAGACTGTTAATTTGTCCTCGGAATACATGTTTGCTCTTGGAAAGCAGTAAATCTGAAAGCAGTAAAAAAAAAAGAAAAAAAAATTCAAGCAGATTACATTTTGCACTGCACATCTTTTTCAGCAAACAGGTTAGTGAGTTAACTTGACTTGAACCATAAGTTTACGAATGCGTAGATGCCTGAAAATAAACCTGGAAATATACAGAAAGTCTTAGAATTTTGGAAAATGTAAATGAAAGTGAAGAAAAATGAAAACAATATCGTAAGATTGTGGGCAATTTCGAGGTCACTAATTAAATGTATGCAAATTTGTGGCATTAACCATGTTAAAGGGATAGTTCACCCAAAAATGAAAATTCTCTCATCACCCTCATGCCATCTCAGATGTGTATGACTTTCTTCTGCTGAAAACAAAGATTTTTAAATGAATATCTCAGCTCTGTATGTCCATACAATGGTGAACGGTGTCCAAAATGCACATAAAGGCAGCATAAAAGAAATTCATATGACTCCAATGGTAAAATCCATATCTTCAGAAGTGATATGATAGGTGTGGGTGAGAAACAGATAAATATTTAAGTCTGTTTTTCTATAAATTCTCCTCCCTGCCCTGTAGGTGGCGATATGCACAAAGACTGCAAATCGCCAAAAACAAAAGAAGAAGAATGTGAAAGTGGAGATTGATAGTAAAAAAGGACTTACATTTATTATATCGCTTCTGAAGACATGGATTTAACCACTGTTGAGTTGTATAGATTACTTTTATGCAGCCTTTATGTGCTTTTTGGAGATTCAAAGTTTTGGTCACCATTCACTTGCATTGTATGGACCTACAGTGCTGAGATATTCTTCTAAAAATCTTCATTTGTGTTCAGCAGAAGAAAGTAAGTCATACTTATTCAATTCCAGAAACTCTACATTTTTAGACTACAATGAGAATACAACAAATAATTTTTGTCACTAGATGTCAAATGTCAAGTTCAAGTTTTAAAGCATCAGCTGTTAAATTGGTGTTTAGGGGATATAAGGAAGCATATGGAAAAGAATACCTAATGCAATGAAAAAATATTCCAGTGCTATGCAATTACAGTTTATGCTACTCAGGCGTGTAGGTCAGAGTTCTTTTTTGTGCTGGCAACAGACTATGTGAGACTGAATTGTATCCACGTGGTTAAAGACACAGTGACTGCAATATAACTGACAATGTGATCCTCAGTGTGACTACCGTGTATTTCTTAGACAAAATGTTGTTCATGCTTTCCATACTTGACTGTACATGAACTACTGTTTAAAACATGACACATTAAGCATTATATAATGTTTGTTAATGAAAGCGATTATCAAGTTTAAATATATATATATATATATATAGATATAAATACTTTTGCTGTGCATTGTTAAGAAGTTTGGCAAGTTTAATGTCCAGACTGAAAAATGAATGAATGCTTTCTTTGTCAAAACCGTTAGATTGAACACAACAACTGGATTTCACATTGTGCAAAAGAACCAAGTCTTACTATTTCCAAATTCTTGTGCAAACGGGAAGTGTAATAAGTCAAGTAAACTTAAAAGGAAGCATTAGGAACAAAATAATAAAAAATTATAATAAGTATTTGACCTAAAATATACATGTTATGCATTTAGTTCTTAATAACACATCCAAATCTGATTTTGTAAAAACTATATCATGCATTTAAAAGTTCCATGCAAGCTATTTTGGAACACATGATAGGTATATACTGTACATATAGAAGAAAAACAAAACGGCAGAAGACATTTACTGTAAAATCATTAAATGCGTCTGCTCACCTCTGTCTTTGTCGTCCATAACACACACAAAATGTTTGGGAGATTTGCAATGATCCTCAATACACCAGTACTCCACATTTACACATACTGAGAGCTTTTCCTCTGTTTTGAACTGTGGCTGAAAATGCAAGAATGAAGACACGCCCAAGTCTTCAAGAACACACGTGTTCTCTCAGCCAGTGGGTCTTTTTATAAAGTGTGCTTGATTCAACTAAAATGTAATGAGAAGTGCAACAGAATGCTTGAAAGAATAGTTCACCCAAAAGTACAATTCTGTCATCATTTACTCACCCTCATGTTGTTTCTAACCCATATGTTTTTTTGTCTTTCATAGAATACCAACCCAATCTCACAAGAATTCGTCACAATAGCATGAGGTGGCGAATTCATACCAATTCATTTGTACGAAATATTACGAGATGGTTTATAGTATACACACACCAATAAGAGACGCTTCCCTCATTTCCTTGTTGTTCCCAATGTGCCGTTTGTTCCACGTTGACCCAAAACTGCGTTTTTGTAACTTTAACCCCTAACCCAAACCTTTTCCAAATAATCCAATGTAATCCAAAGCGACTTATAAAATGGGGAAAGATTCAACATAAGCGATTCATCTTAAGGAGATGGTAACACTAAAAGTGCTGCATTACAAAGTTTCAATTGTGTTAGAAAAGCACTAGCCGAGCTTTTTTTTTTTATTATTATTACTATTATTAATTTTAGTGAATGGTCGAGTGCTCATGAAAAAGTTGTGTCTTTAGCTGTGTTTTATGGATGATTTAACTATAAACGTTACAAAACAAGTTTTGTTTTCCGCTGTCACGACGTACCTATGTTAAACAAAGTTTTCTCAAGAATAGATTGAATGTTTAAGTGGTCTGGAAAGGTCTGTTTTAGTGATGTATGTTTTTAAAAACATATATCATAAGATTTATGATTTTCACAAAAAAAAAAAAAAAAATGTAAAAAAATATGTGTGTGTATCAAGTTAGTCTAATGCAAAGTCTTTCTAGCAAGTCAGCCCACTGTCGGCCATCTTTGGAACACTCTCGGCAGGCTGTTTCCAGTCATGAAAGTAGTCCTATCTACTTGAATGGGGAAACACCAAAATCTCAAAAACGGTTTTCAAGATTACGATGTAAAGAACATATTTAAAATAAAATTTGATAATAATGGAATCATAAATTGTGCTTCTTTACCTAATTTTACGGTAAAACAAGCAATGTATAGCTAATGCTCATGTGCGTTAGCGAGTTGATTGACAGGCGATGTCTGTATCTAAAAGGTGATTGGCTCTTTTATCTGTAAGGCGGGACGTCCTTTCTACATCCATTGACAGTTGGGTGCTAGAGCGTCTTGTTTGGGTCTTCCAATTTCTCTCATTCGTTTGAACAGAAGTGGCACGTCTCTGCTAAATAGTCTCTGTCTAATGCCTGTAAACAGGTTTGAGTGAGATGTACAAGACTTGTGCTTTTTCTACTTAAAAAAACCATCAAGAAAATAAATGGTGTCTTGATTATTTGACCAACAAAGGATGTTGGTTATGAACTTATATGGTGTTTCACTCTGTATGAATACAATTATTTAGCAGCGTTTTAACAATGTAACTCAAAAATGCAGTATTAAAAAGACCTCATTATGATTCAAGTACTCTTGTCTTTTTCTCTCTCTTTCACACACAGACACCGACAGAGAGATTAAGTTAAGAGTTACCAATTTTTCACAGTGCTTCCTTTCTCACTCCTGTCATGAAAGGAACAATTATGTAGGGAATTTTACACTGTTTTTGCTTTAACTTGATAATAATAATGCATCAAAAGATCCCGTACACACACACACACAGACTCATGTTTGGTACTCCTATCATTACGAGGACTCTCCATAGACATAATGATTTTTACACTGAAAAACAGTTGTGCACAAAAGTTTGCATACATTGGCAGAAATTGTGAAATTTTGGCATTGATTTTGAAAATATGACTGATCATGCAAAAAAACTGTCTTTTATTTAATGATAGTGATCATATGAAGCCATTTATTATCACATAGTTGTTTGGCTTGAATGTTTGGCCTTGTTACAGACACACAAGATGACACACACAGGTTTAAATTAAAGGTTAATTTCCCACACCTGTGGCTTTTTAAATTGCAATTAGTGCCTGTGTATAAATAGTCAATGAGTTTGTTAGCTCTCACGTGGATGCACTGAGCAGGCTAGATACTGAGCCATGGGGAGCAGAAAAGAACTGTCAAAAGACCTGCGTAACAAGGTAATGGAACTTTATAAAGATGGAAAAGGATATAAAAAAGATCTCCAAAGCCTTAAAAATGCCAGCCAGTACTGTTCAATCATTTATTAAGAAGAGGAACATTCGGGGATCTCTTGATACCAAGCCAAGGTCAGGTAGACCAAGAAAGATTTCAGTCACAACTGCCAGAAGAATTGTTCAGGATACAAAGAAAAACCCACAGGTAACCTCAGGAGAAATACAGGCTGCTCTGGAAAAAGACGGTGTGGTTGTTTCAAGGAGCACAATACGACAATACTTGAACAAAAATGAGCTGCATGGTCGAGTTGCCAGAAAGAAGACTTTACTGCGCCAATGCCACAAAAAAGTCTGGTTACAATATGCCCGACAACACCTTGACACGCCTCACAGCTTCTGGCACACTGTAATTTGGAGTGACGAGACCAAAATAGAGCTTTATGGTCACAACCATAAGCGCTATGTTTGGAAAGGGGTCAACAAGGCCTATAGTGAAAAGAATACCATCCCCACTGTGAAGGCATGGTGGTGGCTCACTGATGTTTTGGGGGTGTGTGAGCTCTATAGGCACGGGGAATCTTGTGAAAATTGAATGCAGCATGTTATCAGAAAATACTGGCAGACTATTTGCATTCTTCTGCACAAAAGCTGCGCATGGGACGCTCTTGGACTTTCCAGCATGACAATGACCCTAAGCACAAGGCCAAGTTGACCCTCCAGTGGTTACAGCAGAAAAAGGTGAAGGTTCTGGAATGGCCATCACAGTCTCCTGACCTTAATATCATCGAGCCACTCTGGGGAGATCTCAAACATGCGGTTCATGCAAGATGACCAAAGACTTTGCATGACCTGGAGGCATTTTGCCAAGATGAATGGGCAGCTATACCACCTGCAAGAATTTGGGGCCTCATAGACAACTATTACAAAAGACTGCACGCTGTCATTGATGCTAAAGGGGGCAATACACAGTATTAAGAACTAAGGGTATGCAGACTTTTGAACAGGGGTCATTTCATTTTTTTCTTTGTTGCCATGTTTTGTTTTATGATTGTGCCATTATGTTATAACCTACAGTTGAATATGAATCCCATTAGAAATAAAAGAAATGTGTTTTTCCTGCTCACTCATGTTTTCTTTAAAAATGGTACATGTATTACCAATTCTCCAAGGGTATGCAAACTTTTGAGCACAACTGTATATATTCTATCCCCATTTCCAACACCTACCCCTAAACCTAACCCTCACAGAAACCTTTTGGTATGTTTTTTAAACGCTTGAATTACAGGGACACTAAGGGTGACTACATAAACCACATTTATAACATAATAGCCTCGTAATTATTAGTTTGTAACCTAAAAAAAAGTCCTTGTAAGCTACAAAAAAACAACACACACACACAAAGGAATTTAATTTTAAAATGTTAAAGAGGATTAAACGTACAGTATTAGCTCTGTGTTCTAACAACTCTTTAACTTACCTCTAAAGACCATCTGGTCATGAAGCTTGTAGATAAGACTGACCACACATTTTTGACACCACCAGCTCTCTCTCTCTCTATCCCTTCTGGTCTGAACTGACAGAAGGTCTACTGTGGCACAAATCACAGAACATTTTTATGATGGTTACGAGAGGAATGTGTCAACACAGTGCATCGCACCCTGCTGCATATGGGGCTGTATAGCCGCAGACTGGTCAGAGTGCCCATGATGACTCCTTCCACCATCGAAAACACCTACAATGGACACGCGAGCATCGGAACTGGACCTTGGAGCAGTGGAAGAAGGTCGCCTGGTCCGATGAGTCCCATTTTCTTTTACATCATGTGGACGGTCGTGTACATGTGCACCGTTTACCTGGGGAAGTGATGGCACCAGGATGCACTGTGGGAAGATGACAAGCCGGTAGAGGGAGTGTGATGCTCTGGGAAATGTTCTGTTGGGAAACCCTGGGTCCGGCCATTCATGTGGACATCAATTTGACCTGTGCCTCCTACCTACACATTGTTGCAGACCAGGTACACCCCTTCATGGCAATGGTATTCCCTGATGGCAGTGGCCTCTTTTAGCAGGATAATGCGCTCTACCACACTACACACGTTGTTCGTGAATGGTTTGAGGAACATGATGAAGAGTTCAAGGTGTTGCCCTGGCCTCCAAATTACCCAGATCTCAATCTGATTGAGCATCTGTGGGATGTGCTGGACCAACAAGTCCGATCCACCGCATCTCCACCTCGCAACTTACAGGACTTGAAGGATCTGCTGCTAATGTCTTGGTGCCAGATACCACAGGACACCTTCAGGAGTCATATAGAGTCCCTACCTCAGCGGTTCGGTGCTGTTTTGGTGGCACGTGGAGGACCAACAGCATATTAGACACGTGGTCATGTTTTGGCTCATCAGTGTATATTAAAAATTATACTGGTCTTTCTACAGCATCAGTATTACCAAATACCCACAAGTGCTTTTATAACATTAGAAGCTTCACATTTCTGCGTTTAAACCCTCCAAAAAATTGGCCCCATTCACTTCCATTGTAAGTGCCTCACAGTAACCCAGATTTTTGCTTTAAAAAAAGAAAACAAGGGCCAAGACAAAATTATTTTTTGTGGTAATCAACATTATGCCACAAATGCTGATGATTGAGCTTAACTTGCACTGAACCTGGAATATTCCTTTAAAGTGCCTAGAGCGTAAACATGATGTTTAATATGAAAGAAAGCGACACGTTTGTGTTCCGAATGCGTGTTCATGAAGCGCATTTGATTGGTTGATATATCGTATGTTTTCGTACAAATGAAGTAGTATTGTGATGAATTCTCATGAGACTATGTTGGGAATACACAAGAAGAGATTTTAGGCAGAATATTTTATCCTCAGTCACGTCATTTTCATCGCATCTTTTCCATGCAATAAAAGTGAACTGTGACTAACATTCTGCACAAAATGTGAGCAACAAAATGTTTGGGTGAGCTATTTCTTTAAAGCTGAAATATGTAACTTTTTCTGTGTTCAACTACTTTCTCCTATCCCAGCTTAATATGCAGAGACAACTATTAGTAAGCCATTCATAGGTGAATTTTTTTTTTTTGTAAACCATAAACACTGTCTCTGTGGTGCTATGAAAACTGCTCTGTTTGTTTTGAGTGCTCCACCCCAACAAGTTACTCAACCAATGGCATTAGTTGGGGGCAGGACTATCTCAGAAAGGGTGTGTTTTCAGATAGCTGTTTTGAAAAGTTTTATTTTTTGCAAATCCGTTTGGTGGCGCAGAAATTACAAACCTCATCTGTAAAAAAAAAAAAAAAACAGTAATGCTTCTGTTGAGCACTAGGGGTCACCATTACTCTGTTCTTGTGTTACTTTAATGTGAGCATTTCCATTTCTCTTGTGCCATGTTTTAGCTAATTAGCATTTATATAAAGCCTTTGTTTCTGCACAAGTCCTTGGTCTGACAGATTCTGTTTTTTGTGACTTTTGTGGTGTTGAAGGAAGTCATTTAGTAATATGCATTTCAAGCTTGATTAACATTATAGTTATAGGTTGTTGGTGGCCAAACTTATATCAAATTCTAATCTGGAGTCAGAATACCAAATACCTAATATTAATGTCTGAAACAATGCTGTGAACCATGCGATCTATTGATTTCAATGATTGATACGTGACATACAAATGGAAACGAGTCTCTGCAATTTGGACTACAAGTGCTTCATTGTAATGTCAGCCTTTACATGTAGACTACATTATTTCTGGTACATACAAATATGCATAGACAAATGAATAAAAAAAAGTGATGCATTTCATTAAAATTATAACAACAGTAACAAATTGCACATCTTTCTGTAACTTGACTCATGGTCTCTGTCTCAAGAATTCACTATTAAAGAATGTTTTTCAAAGTTCTGTTCCCTCCTCATGAACAGAAGTGGTTCAATTTAAGCAAATTTAAACATCTGACAGAAAAAAAACTACAGTACAAGCAGTGTCTTGCCCTTAAACATCAAAGACTAATATATATACATATACAGTATATATAATTGTATTCCCTTTCATTTTGGGCTGAAAAATGACCCGGACATGTTCATGTTCTGTGAGATTCAACAAAAAAAATTAAATGTACAAAGATGCCTACAGAAAATTATTGAAGCATATGTTTAAATGCATACTGATAGCAGTGAATTATAGAGCATGTTCCCTTTTTACTTGTCTTGCAGTTTTCTTGATATGAAATAACAAAGGAAGGGTTTTAAAGATTTATACCCACCACTATAATGTACCTAATTCAAAGATAAGCAGCTACAGTGCAGGAAGTTTACTATATGTTTAAAGAATAGAGCAGCAACAGCATTTTGCAGGATAATCCTTGGTGTAGACCTTGTGTTCAACTCCATAAACAAAGTAAATGTGAGTTTTCTCATTCCAGGTGTAGTGCACTCGAGTGATAGGAATGAGCTCAATGGTTTGTTTCTGGAACAACAATAACAAATGCAGAGTTAGATCCCAATCCACAAGTTGTGAATTTTAACACAACTTTAAAACAACTCCAAATCACAAGATCTTCAGATGCAAACTGGCAGTGAGTCAAGAAGTCATTTATTTAACTTCCACAAGAGCAAGAAGCAGAAAATGGCCTTAAAGAGACAAGCGCAACTTTGGTGTTCCACCAATCAGAAGCAGTGTTTGATTTGTTTTGGCATTTATGAAATATACTCTACCTGTTGCAGGATATGGCAGGTGGTGGAGAACTGAGCCTGATGTTCCCTCACGGCATTTTCAGATGCTGAATTCGTAGAGCTGTCTGGAAAACCCACAACTGGATAAACCTGCAGTGTGTGGGGGTTGACACATTTAAACAACAGGAAATGGAGAGTCATAGCTAAACAAACATGGTTATGTTGTAAAACTCTTGCTTTATTCATATGAGATTTGAAGAACCCTACCGAAGAATATTTAAAGGGGTCATATCATACATTTTCTTATCTCTTCAACATGCTTGACTACACCATGTTTCTGGATATATGCCAGGTTATAACACTCCTCTACAACATTTGATCATTATTTGATGAATTGCTACTGCCATGATTAATAGAAAATGTACACACATCTCTTTTAAATAAAATTCAGGGTCCCGCTTTATATTAGGTGTCTTTAACTACTATGAACTAACGTTAAAATACATCCAATACAATATATTTATTGTGTAACTACATGTTGTTCTGCAAAATTCTCAAAAGATTCACATTTGGAGCTACTGTGGTTGAGGTAGTGGTAGGTTTAGGAGTAGGGTTAGGGGTAGGTATTAGGGTTTAGGGAAAGGGTTAAGTTTAGGGTTAGATTTAGGGTAAGGTTTACAGTGTATTTGCAATGTAATTACAGATGTAATTTAATGTAGGTACTTAAAATGTAAGTACACTGCAACAACACATATTTACATATTAAGTACATCGTCAAATGCTTAAGTACATTGTAGTTACCTAATACCTAATAAAAAGTAGGTCCAAATTCAGTCTACCGCCTGCTTTCCTCGGGCGGTAATAGTGCATTGTTTATTACGTCAGGCAATTAGCACAGAGTTTTGTGAATAAAATTCAATCTACAATAAGCCTAATTAACATAAAAAGGTGCATTGAAAGGAATGACAACTACTTAATTTAAATACTCAAAACACAATGCTATTACACAAGATGAATAAGATGTAGGCTTTTGCACTGAAAAACCACTTGCTAAAGGGCAGCAACTGTTTAGTGAATTTTCATTTTAATGAATTAGAGAGTCCTGAAAGTCACACTGTGTTTTCATAAACTCTTTATCTCAAAAGATCAAGCTAAATTTGATTCCTCATTATATGATCCCTTTAAATCATGAGCACCTGGGGCAAACAAAATGATCTCACCATTGGAGCCATATCAGTGCGGAGAATCTCTCCAGCAATTTCATTGAGAAGTTCAACAGGGAATCCTGAACGCTTGTCAGTCACAGCCATATAAACATTGTTTTTCCTGAGATGATTAAATAGAGAGAAGAAAAACAGATTAAAACAATTAGCACATTCGCTCAATTTAGCTCACAATAGCTCCTCACAGAACTTTATTAACAGCTTGATAGTGTGACAAAATGTGTGTATGAGTAAAACAATGTTAGCCATGGTCTTCTTACCATGTAATTTTTAGCTTGATGAAGCAGAGCAACTTTCCATTCCCTTTGCAGGTTTTGCAGGTAAGTGAGCCGACTCCTCCACAGGCAGGACATCTGGGAAAAAGATAATACAGTGAATATTGGATTTTTACATAACATACCATGTGTTGTGAGTGTTTGTCAGGGCTTTGTTCAAATCCCTAACCCGAAGTTTGAGCAATGGTAAAACTGATGCTTGCCTTAGTAAATACCACTAACTAGATTTGTGGTGTTTGCCTATAGAAAACTTGGAAATCAAAATAAAAATGTTTTCAAGTCTGGATTAATTGCATTTTTAATGTATTTTAAATATATTAATAGATACAGACAAAAGAATTATGAGCGTCAATGAGCAGTATGACCAGGGTCAAAAATTAATGGGGGCTCAGGGCAAAAATGCCACTAAAATTCTAAATGTAAGGGCAAAAAATGCCCCCATAATGAGTTTTTCTGTGTTTTATTTTTAACATCTGATATATTTCTAAATATTCTATTTAGGGCATAGGTATACACAGATGAGATAAAACATTGTGACCACTCACAGGTGAAGTGAATAACTTTGATCATCTCCTAACAAGGCCACATGTCAAGGTCTGGGTAGATTAGATGGTAAGTGAACAATCAGTTCTCATAGTCAACATGTTGAGTGCAGGAGAAATGGGCAGGAGTAAAGACCTGAGCGACTTTGACAAGGGCCAATTTGTTCTGGCCAAACAACTCGGTCAGAGCATCTCTGAAATTGCAAGACTTGTGGGGTGCTCCCGGTCAGCAGTGGTGAGTACCTACAGACAGTGGTCCGAGGAGGGACAAACCACAAACGGGTGTTGGGCGCCCAAGGCCCATTGATGCGCAAGGGCAACAAAGGCTATCCTGTCTGGTCCGAACCAACAGAAAGTCTATTGTGGCACAAGTCACAGAAAATGTTAATGATGGTTACGGGAGGAATGCGTCACAACACACAGTGCATCGCACCCTATTGTGTATGGGGTTAGGGTTGGGTTTAGGGTGTAGCTGCAGACCGGTCAGAGTGCCCATGCTGATCCCTGGCCACCGTCGAAAGCGCCTACAATGGGAACGCGAGCGTCAGAACTGGACCTTGGAGCAGTGGAAGAAGGTTGCCTGGTCCGATGAGTCCCTTTTCGTTTACCTGGGGAAGTGATGGCACCAGAATGCTGAACCAGAACTGTGGGAAGACGACAAGCCGGTGGAAGGGAGTGTGATACTCTGGGCAATGTTGTGCTGGGAAACCCTGGGTCCGGCCATTCATCTGGACATCAATTTGACATGTACCACCTACCTAAACACTGTTGTAGACCAGGTACACCCCTTCATGGCAATGGTATTCCCTGATGGCAGTGGCCTCTTTCAGCAGGATAATGCGCCCTGCCACACTGCACACATTATTCGGGAATGGTTTGAGGAACACGATAAAGAGTTCAAGGTGTTGCCCTGGCCTCCAAATTCCCCTGATCTCAATCCGATTTAGCATCTGTGGAATGTGCTGGAGCAACAAATCCGATCCATGGCGGCTCCACCTCGCAACTTACAGGACTTGAAGGATCTGCTGCTAATGTCTTGGTGACAGATACCACAGAACACCTTCAGAGTCCATGCCTCAGTGGGTCGGTGTTGTTTAGGTGGCACACGGAGGACCAACAGCATATTAGCAGCATACATAGGTCATAATGTTTTGGCTCATCAGTGTATATTATTACACATATTATTTCATAAAACATAATCGTATGTTAATAAATTGATTATATTGAAATATTTGACATTACTTTTTATATGATTGGAAATTATATGCCCTTATAAAGGTAAAACAATGCCCCTAATAATCAAATCCAGGGGGCAAATATTGCCCCAAATGGAAAAAGCATAGCCTAACATGCATAACCTGACTTTAAACGTGCTAGTGTTTTATTTGTTTTTATATGTTCCTGTTGTCTATTTTAACTCCTGTTTTAAAGTGTATGAAATTTCTTTTAAAACTGTTTAACTTCCTGTCACTGGAGGTCACATGACAGGAAGTAGGAAGTGTTAGTCCCACTTCATTGTATATAAGGAAGCAGCATGGTTCACTAGGCCTACGTTTGTTTGGCCGATGATCATTGGGTGTCTCATTGTGGAGTAAACAACTAGTGGATTGTATTGCTATTATACTTACCTTTCTGAGATCTCACATCACATTTGGATTGTTGCACTTTGGACTGTATATACACTGGGGAACACTTTGCACTAACAGTTGGACTCACAAGAACTGTTGGGGTATTGTAAAGAGCCTATACTCTTTTGCAGACTGTAAGAGTCATTTGTAAATATTGAAAAGTATTGTATGTTCACTGTACATATTATAAATACACCTCAGTTGAATTACATTTTGTTGTTTATTGTTTCCTTTATTTCATACACCCTCTTTTCAGTTTGTGTAATGCAGTCAATGCAGCTGATTGTTACATCTGACACTGGTTGTGACACTGACCCATGTAAAATATTCAGCTGAGTTTAGATAGACCCCTTACCTCATTATGCCACTTCCTTGACATGAGCGGCAGCGTTCACCATTGTGTATCCTACCTGTCCCATTACAGGCTCCACAACGAGTCTGTAAGCAGAAAATATCATAAATCAAAAGTGATGGGGTAATACAGCAGAAGGGATTCAAGAAAATCAACATCTCAGCTTACCCTGCCTGAATTTACACATCTTCTGCACGCTGATCTTCCGAGAGTCAAGCATGAATGACAACCCTGAAATTTAGTTTCAACAATTTAAAAATGAATCAATCAAACGGAATCATATAGTCATCTGCAACATGATCACACTGGGAATCGACATTCTGGAAAAAATTTTAATCAATTCAAATGCATTCACCTTAACATGTAGCACTTCTTGTAGTGTGTTGCATGAGTAATCTCCAATCTTCAACCAAAGAGAGCGCATGTTACACCACTCCATATCTCTCTCCACTGGCTGCCAATTGATGCACGTATCATATTCAAGGCTCTGATGCTGGCATACAGAACAGTCACTGGGTCTGCTCCAGCATACCTAAAATCATTTCTGCAGAGCTACGGGCCCACTAGAAGCCTGCGGTCCGCTAAGGAACGTCGCCTTGTTGTACCATCACAAAGAGGCACCAAAACACTTTCCCGAACTTTCGGCTTCATCATACCACGTTGGTGGAATGACCATCCCAACTCCATCCGTGAAGCTGACTCACTTTCTGTCTTCAAAAAACTGTGAGTTTTTTCAATGAGCACTTAACCAGTTGCACTTTAATCTGTTTTGAATGCTATTCTGATGCTAGTGAAACTTTGTAATATGGCACTTTTCGTACCACTGTCTCCTTGAGATGATTCGCTTATGTTTTCCTCTTTTGTAAGTCACTTTGGATAAAAGCATCTACCAAGTGAATAAATGTAAATGTAAGATGTGTTCTGATCCCATGAAAAAAAGAAAGTAAAAAAAAAAAAAAAAACAGAAGGCATTTTTACTCTAATATTACATTTTCACTCCACTGACAGTTAGGTTTGGGTTTGGGTTAGGGAGTGTGGTTAACAAAATCTGCATTCTTGTTGACTGTACTACATAATTTATAACTAAAATACAACTCGTTTTTGGCGCCACCCTGTGGACATTTCACCTCAACAACACTTCCAGCTTCGGCCAATGAGGGCAGTGTTTTATATTTAGGTAAGCACAGATCGATTTCGCAGCAGAACTTTCGACCTACTGTTGCCGAATTCACAGTGTGATCAGTATTTTATAAGAATATGTTGAATGGAAGTCTCCAAGGACTTTTACTTTGACAGTGGATGTGTTAGGAACACGAACGGCTTTCTTGCAGTCTTGGAAGAGGGCAGGGACGGGCACAGGAATGCTCCACGGATGAGGGGCCACTCCATTAAATCCATCGACCACCTGACCTGATAAAGTTAAAATGGTAATTAATAACTTTTATTCATCTCATTTTTTCAGTCTGTTCTTTCTGTAAACAAGACAGATTAGATCTTGACACACCATTGTATGGTTCACTGGCCCACTGAGTTGTTCTCGACTCGGTAAAAGTTTCCAATCGGTACTATAGGAAGAAACAGGCATCCATATGTGAGCACCTGCAAATAGAAACAATTGAGGGAAAACTTGTGTTGTGTTAAAGTTCATTCTGACCCGATATGTGTTGAGAGACTGCAGGTCTGTGAATATCATCTCTTTGGCTGGTTTAGAGCTGTAACAGCATTTGCTGGTTGCATAATTTATGAAGGCCTCCTGTGCGAGTTCTTCATTGACAGCAGGAATGCTGTAGACATGAACATAAACTTTAGTTGGCCTCAATGGGCCTCATTCACATTTCATGCATTTTCACGCGTGCAAGTGACGTGAAACTTTAATGCAAACTTTTCCCAAATAACTCATGATTTATCAATCATTTTTAACATGTTCACACAAGAAATCAACATGCTACTTCCGAATGTTCTGCCGAATTACTAACAAGCTCCATCCCCGATCAGACAAGTTTGCATCAAATGTATTCATGATTGCATGTGGCACTACTGAGCAGCCTCAGAGGCACTGGCTATAATCCTATGGAAACCAGCAAAAAATCCTGCTCACGTAAACAATGGTGAGTGCAGTTTTGAGGCTTCATTTTCACTCTCTAAGTAAATGTTTACTTCACTGATGGTTAGGTTTAGGGTTGGATTAGGGAGTGGAGTTAACCCTCTGGGGTCTGAAGGTGTTTTGGGCCTTGGAGAAGTTTTGACATGCCTTGACATTTGTGCTTTTTTCAGTTGCTTAAAAACATATTAATGGCTAAAGTCTGATAACACTGTATTCAGCACAAACTGGGCTATAATAATATGTGAACAACGTTGTCCATATTTGTATTTTTGAGAAAATAAAGTTTATGCGTGGTTTTTGAAAAAACAAAAATATTAAGTCACTGAAATAAGGCCATATAACACATACTAAACATTTGTTCACAAGACTTTTGAGAACTGGATCTTGTAGCCTAGAGTTTTTGCTATACAATGATGTGAAAACCAACCTGATCACTCATTCATACAAAACAATATAGTCATTTAACTTTTGTAAGACACTTTTAGTGTTAGAAAGGCCATATGCAAGAAGGCGTGGATGATCATGAATATTGATGTGATTCACACCTAAGGAGACAAAGACCCCTCCCCAGAGAGAGAATGAATGTGAGGAGACTTAATGATTGAATGTATTATTTGTAGCTTATTCACAAAATCGAGTTTAATTTAAAAGAAGTAATCTGACTATACATTTTCTAAACTTTAGACCTACACTACCATTTAAAAGTTTTAGATCTGTAAGATGTTTTAATGTTTTTAAAAGAAGTCTCTTCTGCTCACCAAGGCTGCATTTATTTGTTCCCAAATACAGCAAAAACAGTGATATTGTTTAATTTAACAATTTAAAATAACTTTTCTATTTTAATATATTGTAAAATGCAATTTATTCCTGTGATCAAAGCTGAATTTTCAGCATCATTACTGCAGTCTTCAGTGTCACATGATCCTTCAGAAATCAATCTAATATGCTGATTTTCTAATATGGGCATATTTACAGCACATTTTACACATTTATACCTGAACAGATATTTGCAAGCACAAGCTTCGTTGATGATAATGAGGCAGCATAAACACTAGTTAAAATATAATCTAAACATTCATATTATTTTTATATCATATTACATATCATATTTATATCATGCAGCATACGATCCTAACTCCATGATTCTCATCATGATGGTGCCACGGATGGCTGCCTTGGTGTGGAGCTCCTCAGTTCTTTTGTTGTTTTTGTTTGTTTGTCCTGTGTTTAGTAATCTTTTTCCAGTCAGTTTTAACAGAGACGAACTGCTGAACATTCGACAGCATGTATCAGACAAACTTTTCCCGGTTTTCGAATATTCAGACATTTTGCTAGACATTTTGGTTGGAGGCGCAGCTCTGCTGTTCAAGAGACGCAGGCGAGGGAGACGAGCCGGTGCGCTGGTCAAACTCCATCTGCATGGATTTCAAACAGCACTGCCGAGTATTCACTTAGCGAATCTCTGCTCTCTTCCTAACAAAATGGACGAACTACATCTCCTCACTTGCACAAACAAGGACTTTTCAACCTCTGCTGCCTTGTGCTTCACAGAAACCTGGCTGAGTGAAGCCATTCCGGACAGCGCGTTACATCTGTTGGGCTTCCAGCTGTTCAGAGCGGATCGCATCGCGGAGTTAACGGGGAAAACGAGAGGCGGTGGAACATGCTTTTATATCAATGAAAGTTGGTGTACAGATGTAACAACGTTACGGTGGATGTGCTGTCCTAATTTGGATGTGATCTTTATTAACTGTAAGCCTTTCTACTCGCTGCGGGAGTTTTCCTCGTTTATTCTGAAGAGTGTGTATATCACACCAAACGCGTGTTTCAACACAGCGCTGCAACAGCTGGCTGATCAAATCACAGACATGGAACAGAAAAATGTACAGAAATTAAAATCAACCAAGCCAGTAGTAAGGACTGTAAAGAGATGGACCAATGAAGCAGAGCTGGAACTACAAGCCTGCTTCGACTGCATGGATTGGAGTGTTTTTGAGGCTGCAGCCACAGACCTGGACAAGCTCACAGATACTGTGACATCATATATCATTTTCTGTGAGGATATGTGCATTCCTACTAGGACTTACTTAAAGTTCAACAATGACAAACCGTGGTTTACAGCAGAGCTCAGGCAGCTTCGTCAGGCCAAAGAGGGTGCTTACAGGGGTAGGGATAAATTCTTGTACAATCAGGCCAGGAACACACTGAACAGGGAAATCAGAGTGGCTAAAAGAACATACTCTGAGAAGCTGAAAAACAAGTTTTCAGCTAACGACCCTGCATCAGTGTGGAGTGGAATGAAACAACTTACGAATTACAGGACTCCTGCCCCCAACCCTGTAGGGAACCAACAACTGGCTGATGACCTGAATGTGTTCTACTGCAGATCTGAAAGGCCCAATCTCACACCCCACACCCATTCATTCACTTCACACAAACACCAACACCTCCTGCAACCCCCCTTCTCCCCCCTCCTGCTACTCAACCTGCACTTAAGATCTGTAAAGATGATGCGAGCCACTACTTTCGGAAACAAATGACGAGGAAGGCTTCAGGCCCAGATGGTGTCTCACCAGCGTGTCTTCGATCCTGTGCTAACCAGCTGGCCCCCATCTTCACACAGATCTTCAATAGATCACTAGAGCAGTGTGAAGTCCCATGCTGCTTCAAATGCTCAATCATTATTCCTGTCACAAAGAAACCAAAAATCACAGGACTTAATGACTACAGACCTGTCACCCTGACGTCTGTGGTCATGAAATCATTTGAGAGACTGGTGTTGGCCCACCTGAAGAACATTACTGGACCCTTTCTAGATCCCCTTCAATTTGCTTATCGAGGATGATGCAGTCAACATAGGATTGCATCATATCCTGCAACATCTGGACAGACAAGGGACATATGCAAGGATCCTTTTTGTGGACTTCAGTTCAGCTTTCAACACCATCATCCCAGCCATACTCCAGAATAAATTACACCAACTCTCTGTTCCCATGTCTATCTGTCAGTGGATTACCAGCTTTCTGATGGACAGGCAGCAGCTTGTGCGACAGGGGAAACTCACTTCTAGCACCTGTACAATCAGCACTGGTGCCCCCCAGGGATGTGTGCTCTCCCCACTACTCTTCTCCCTCTACACCAATGACTGCATCACCAAGGACCCCTCTGTCAAGCTCCTGAAGTTTGCAGATGACACCACTGTCATCGGCCTCATCCGAGATGACGATGAGTCTGCATACAGAAGGGAGGTTGAACAGCTGTCTGGTGCAGTCAAACAACCTTGAGCTGAACACGCTCAAAACGGTGGAGATCATTGTGGACTTTAGGAGAAACACCCCAACACTGACCCCCCTCACCCTTCTAAACAGCACTGTGGCAGCAGTGGAGTCATTCAGGTTCCTGGGCACTACCATCTCACAGGACCTGAAGTGGGAGACCCACATTGACTCCATTGTGAAAAAGGCCCTGCAGAGGTTGTACTTCCTTCGCCAGCTGCGGAAATTCAACCTGCCACAGGTGCTGCTGATACAGTTTTACTCAGCAGTCATTGAGTCTGTCCTCTGAACTTCAATAAGGGTCTGGTTTGGTTCAGCTATGAAATCAGACATCAGAAGACCACAAAGGACAGTTCGGACTGCTGAGAGGATTATTGGTTGCCCCCTGCACCCCCTTCAAGAACTATACACTTCCAGAGTGAGGAAAAAGGCTGGAAAAATCACTTTGGACCCCACTCACCCTGCCCATTACCTTTTTGAACTGTTGTCTTCTGGCCGACGCTTCAGAGCTCTGAGCACCAGAACCGTCAGGCAAAGGAACAGTTTCTTCCCTCAGGCTATCCATCTCATGAATGGATCCATCATGTGTGTATGTATGTGTGTGTCTGTACGTATGTGTATAATTAGTTTAATTTTTTATTTTTTATTATCTATGTCTTGCTGCTGTTTTTGTATTGTTTTTGTATTGTTTTTGTATTGTTGTACACTGGAAGCTCCTGTCACCAAGACAAATTCTTTGTATGTGTAAGCATACTTGGCAATAAAGTTTATTCTGATTCTGATACAATTTAAATACCTGCTTTAGCCAAAACAACATTTAAATGTAACAAAACTTGCCTATTAGGACATATTTCAAATTTCAATACTCTGAATCCTGGCTGGCAAGTCTGGAAATAGTCCAACTAGTAAAAGATGTACATGTTTATATAAAATAGCGTGTCAACTAATGTACGTAAAACTAAATGACTTACTCATCCGAAATTGTATCCTCGGCTGGATCAAGTCGCTCTTCAAAATGCAATCGTTTCTTGTCGGATTCCCGCTCTTATTCTGAGGAAAATGTGAACTCTCTGTCACTATCCAGGACCATCTGAAGAGCTTCCTCACCTGTGTAGCGTGCCATCTTCCAAACGCACAGGAAAGTGAATGAACTTGATGCTTTTTAAGGCACTGTTGGGGGCGTTTACCATTTGCACTGATCGCCTCAGCACATTACTGTATGAATAGTGCGCTCTGCTGGTGGGTGTAATCTCATTATAGATAATGAGCTGAGACAGGAGAAACTGTACATCGCTTGGTTTCATACAGATTACATTGCAGGAGAATATTTGTTTTAAATTTGAATTGTTTTATTTAAAAGTAGACATTTTAAGCTTTCTTTAAACATATGTTTCATGTTTGTGTGATAAGTATTCGCAGAGTTTCAATTCATTTTTGTGACGTGTTTCAGAAAGGTGCTGTGGAGACAGAGACGGCTGAAAGCGCACCCTGTATATTTTCTTTATTTTACAAAAACACAAGGTTTTGTTGTTATTGTGAGTGTACACAAATAAAAGTAGACCCTTTATAGTCTCTAATGATGTCATACACTTATCTGTATGCCCAAAAAAAAGAGTATTTTAAGTTGTTTCCGCTGTTATGAGGAAAAAATCCAGTAGGATGCGCCGGCGCATCTGTCGACCCCAGAGGGTTAATAAAATATGCATTTCTGTTGTTAACAGCATAACATTATTTAACTAAAAATACAACTCACTTTTGATGCCATCCTGTGGATATTTCTCAACACTTCCATCTTTGGCCACTGGGGGCAGTGGTTAAAATTCTGATAAGCACAGACTGATTTCAGCAGCACAACTTTCGACCTCCTGTTGCCAAATGTACAGTGTGATCAGTCTGTAAGTTCACACTTAAAGTTAAAATTTAGAACCAAATAAAACTATGAGTGTGTTTTCTGCAAATCACTAACTGAGGGCACATGCTGCCTTATTTAGAAAAATCCGGATTTATCAATACTAAACGGAGGGTAAAAAAATATTAAGGTGTTAAGAATCTGGAAGAAAAGTTTGTGTGAGAACCTTTTTTGCGCAAATAAGTACACATCCTGTATGCAATTTTTAATGAAAGAGTCCCAATATTTTTTCAGCTGTCACTTAGGAGATTTTATAATTTTCAAAAATTGATTGTGAATTATGGACTGTGTACTAAAGTTAGGGCTGCACAATTAATCGAAAAACTAATTGCAATTACGATTATGGCTGCCACGATTATGTAATCGTGAAAACTGATGATTGCAGCGTTCAATTCAATGGTCTCTATTTACAGCATGTTTTTAAGCAGCGGTTGAGTATTCTAACCAATCGCTAACATGTCCGATGAGCAATGAAACGTCAATGGCCAATCAGAGCCGCTTAAATTAGTCCTCCGTCCTATCAACAATGACAATTGATCCTAATGCGTAAGTTTTAAACCGTCTGAATGCCCAGATGCTTGCTTTATGTTCCACCTCTGTCGCGGTGTCACATAAAAATTAATACTGAAGAAACATCACCTGACACTCGAAAAGAAACTGTAGAACAAGAGCAAAAAGCACTTGGAATTATTCTGGATTCATTTATTGCATATTGCACCGCTCGCTTTGAACGTAGATGTTAAATACACTGCAAATGAGCAACACGACAAAACTAAAATGCTCCCGTTCTAATCAAGGCATAGATGCGGTGTAAATAACTGATTTATTATGCTGATTAGACAGCTTTGTTTTTAATGAGAGCATTAGCGAGAGTGCAGAACTTTGTGCGGAGCGTCACTGAGCTTGCGTAGAAATGCAGGTCTCAAACAGTGTAAACCTGTAGTGAGTGACAGCATTGATTGTAATGGGACAGTTTGTCGTGTTGCTCGATTTCTGTGTACAATTTATTAAAAATGTAATAACAGTTTTGTTTGTCATGTTAGTAATTGGGCCAATGTGAATTTGATTTGTACAAAGTAGCAATAAAACAATTCAGCTTAATTGCTCTAAGTGTGTTTTGGAGGTGTAGCCAACATAAAGAATATGGCATGAATAGCATATTTCAGGAATCACCGTCATTGTCATTGAGTCTGCTCTAATAAGACCCATTTGCCACGCAGCTGGTATTAGTAGATTTAACATTTTCACAAATCGCACAAACTCCGATTGCATAATTTCCAAAGTGCAACCACTGAGGCCAAAAATGATCTAACGATGATCTTACACAAACAAGATCATTAAAGATCTAACGGGATGAATGGTCCCCTATCTCGCCACCAAAGGGCTTACTGAACAGAGTAACTTGGTCAATTTAAATCGGCTGTTAATAAGTTTAAATATTTAATATGTCATATTAGTTACTGTACGTGGACTTATAATTTAAGCAGTGAATTAGCAATAATTAAATTTATTCGATACCATAGATATCCATTTAAAATATTTGTTTTTGTCCTAACATTAACAAACATTATTACAATATTTAATGCTTAAAAGAAACTGGAGCGCAGCTCATATCCACCATTGAAATCTGTTACTCTGAAGAACCGCACGGTTACTTATTTTGTGACATCACGGTAATTTAATATTTTAATCGACATTAATAATCGCGATTACAATATCAAGGGCAATAATCGACAATTATGATTTTTGCTATAATCGTGCAGCCCTAACAAAAGTGTTGCTCAAAACTATTATAGCTCTTCTCAGCAAACACGGGGAGATTCACTAAGGATGAATTTCGCCCACTGATAGCATTGTTTATTTGGACACGCTGTCTGCGTTGTTTTCGCACCTTGAGTTGTTTTCACACCAGAATAACTAAAGGCTTAACTAATTAATTATGCAAATCAGGTACCAGCTAATAAGCCAAATACGCCCAAAATGTTAGTGCTGAATGCAATGAATGTACGCTACTTGCAGCTCAGTTTTGATTGCTAGGTTGCGGAGAATGCAGCACACTACCAATATATGGCATATTTTTATGTGACTATATATTATTAGCATTACTCTATCACTGCAATCCACACTTGAATTGGCTCATTAAAATGCTGAACACCCAGACTGATCTCACTGTGAGTTCAGCGACAATTGGTCGAAAGTTCAAATCGTTCTTTGCTCACCGAAATGTAAACCAATGGTCACAGTTGCCAAAGCTGGAGTTGTTGAACGTTTCGGCACATTTTGTATTTAGTTGTAAATTATGTAATACAGTGAAGAGAAATACATATTTTATTAACCTTAATCCCAAACCCCAACCCTAAACCTAACAGCCAATGGAGTAAAAACATTATTTTAGTAAAATGCAACCTTCGAAACACATTCACCATTGCTTATGTTAACACGATTATTTCCTATTTTCCATGGGACAAGAACCCAAGTTTCTGAGGCTGATCATGCAGTAGCGCCACAGGAAAAAGTTAACACAACTGATGCAAAATGTCTGACTGGTGATGCAGTTTGCCAGTAACTTGGCAGAATGGTGTCGATGTAGGTATACTGGATTTTCGATTTCCCATGTGATCATGTTGCAAACCCATGTAATGTGCTCTGCATAGTTTTGTTCAAGTTCTTTTTCCAAACATAACCTGTCCATGCATCCTATACTGTTGCTTTCACCAAGTGTAAGATTAATTGGCACCAAAGTACAGTAGTTTTAACTGACACAAAGCCGAGATCCCAGGTGTAATCTAAGTACAGTAAATCAATCAAGATTCCTTTGTTAATGTAAAACATTACAAGAAAATTATAAATACATAAGAACTGGTAAATCCATTATCAGAGAACAAAAATGAGACAAGAACAAGGAACAAGAACTTAAAAAACATCTAAAAAAAAATCCCCAAAACTGTTCAAATAGGACTCTTTGTCCATATATCATCCATCATATGTGAAATTGTTGTCATGAATCATTTAATCATATAAATGCTGGAACTCTTACTCAAAGTGTCTTGCTGGAGCGCCGGATGGAGCTTGTGGATATGGTGGTCCCGCTGGTCCAAAATCTGATGGTGGAATAACTGTGGATATAATAATACCTCACATGAGTAATTTACTAACTTTTTAGTCAACATGGGTTGTTGCAAAACAGTGAAGTTTGTTCTCACCATTAGGTCCCAAATTCTCATATCCAGGAACAACAGGCATTAAATCCGCTGGAGGGGCCGATGCCCCATCATCAGCCAGGTCCTGATCTGTGTAATGTATAAATCACAACCTGGTCACTTATTTCATCATAATATTGTATTATAGAACTCTTTAAACAGGCATTAAAGGTGAAGTATGTAACCTTTTTGATCTCAAAATACATTCTACTATCAAGTGTTTTGTTCATTGACAACTATAAGTAAGCTATTCAAGGGTTTACATCCACCAAAAGTACAAACACTGAGCCTCCCAGGTACCATCACAACATTGCTGTTTATATTTTGAGCAGCCCGCTCAGCCCCATGCATCTATTTCTAGCTCAACCTATAGCGTGAGCTTTGGGCATGGCTACCTGTAGTAAGCTGTTCATCTGGGAGAATATGAACATCCATGGCAGACGTGTACAGACGAAAATAAATTTAGCTTCGCCAAAATTTGAAGACATACTAAAAGACAGAGACAGAGAACAGAGTGAACATTGGCGTTGAGTTAACAAGGTGGAGGACTTTGAGGGAATTTTTGGGGTTCGATGGAGATGGCAAACTTCCTGAGTTGCTTCTCGACAAATAAGCTACACTCAAGGTATTGCCACACCAGTTCGCTCACTATTGTCAAGCTCCAGATAAATTCATAAAATACTCAGAATATGTATCGTTAAGCTTAATAGTAAACAGAAGAACCATCTTACCTCATGTGCTGTATACCCCGCACACACAGCTGCTGTTCAATCTGGCAATGTTAACAGACAACCCGATTCCTCTGCCTTGCTTTTTGTCCGGTGTGTACACTACCGGTCAAAAGTTTTGAAACACTTGACTGAAATGTTTCTCATAATCTTAAAAATCTTTTGATCTGAAGGTTGTATGCTTAAATGTTTGAAATTAGTTTTGTAGACAAAAATATAATTGTGCCACCATATTCATTTATTTCATTATAAAACTAAAATTTAATTAAAAAAAAAAACATTTTCAAATTGATAACTTGGACCAAATAATTAAGAAAAGCAGCCAATAAGTGCCCAACATAGATGGGAACTCCTTCAATACTGTTTAAAAAGCATCCCAGGGTGATACCTCAAGAAGTTGGTTGAGAAAATGTCAAGAGTACATGTCTGCAAATTCTAGACAAAGGGTGACTACTTTGAAGATGCTCAAATATAACACAGTTTTGATTTATTTTGGATTTTGTTTAGTCACAACATAATTCACATAGTTCCATTTATGTTATTCCATAGTTTTAATGACTTTACTATTATTCTAAAATGTGAAAGAAAAAAATTATAATAAAGAATGAGTAAATGTTTCAAAACCTTTGACCGGTAGAGTATATGTTATTCATTACGACGTTAAACATTTATCACCTTTTATTTAGTATGGCCTACTTGTTCATAGGGAATCAGAGAGTGTGAAAGGGTGTAATGAGTCTGGGTGTTGGCTAAGGTTGTTTGAAAAACATTTTTGTCATTCTGTTTGGTGCCACTAGTAGAGCAGAAATGACATACTTCACATTTAAAAGAATAGTTCACCCAAAAATGAAAATTCTCTCATTCAATTACCCTGATGCCTTCCCAGATGTGTATGACTGTCTTTCTTCAGCAGAACACAAATGAAGATTTTTAGAAGAAGATAGAGCTCTGTCAGGTCCTTATAATGGAGGTAAACAGGTGCCAGCACTTTGACGGTACAAAAGTCCTATTTAGGCAGCATAAAAGTAATTCACAAGACTCCAGTTGATCAATGAATGTCTTCTGAAGCAAATCGCTATGTTGGTGTAAAAAATAAATTGATAATTAAAACGTTATTAACTTTTAAAAAGCACTTCTTGCCAGCAGCTGACGCATCGCGTCGCATGAGGTAAGTTCAGAATTCTAAAGCGGCGCTTATTTACAACAGAAGAAGGAACGTCATGCGAGAATTCGGCCATTTTAAACAGCATCAGAGCCCTGGATGGAAGTGGCAATTTAAAGTTAAAAATGTTTTAATTATCGACTTGTTTCTTACATAAACGTGTCGATTTAGAAGACATTCATTGATCGGCTGGAGTCTTGTGAATTACTTTTATGCTGCCTAAATAGGACTTTTGGACCGTCAACGTGCTGGCACCTGTTTACTTCCGTTATAAGGACCTGACAGAGCTCTGTCTTCTTATAAAAATCTTAATTTGTGTTTTGCTGAAGAAAGACAGTCATACATGTCTAGGATGGCATCAGTGTAAAGTGAATAATGAGAGAATTCTCATTTTTGGGTAAACAATTCCTTTCACATTTTTACGTGAAACCTCATTAAAATGGTAAATATTTACTCTAATCAAGTATAATTACTAAAATACTTATTCAATAAATATATCACCTAAATAAGATGCAGCAGGGCAGGATTCAACTGCCTGGACCTCATCCTGGTCACTGTAAAATAATAATATGAGAAATATGAAATTTAACAATGTTATAGTACATATTAGAGCATCGCAATGCCTATTCTCTAAAAATGTATTTATTTAAACTGTGTGTTTTGTTTTGTTTTTTTCACGTCAAAATCTGTATTTTAAGCTGCCAATGACTTTTTTATAAAGTTTGTCATCTTTTGTTCGGGATATGTCACAAGACATTTCAACACCTTTTCACGCCGATAAAGATTCTAGTATTTATTAGGACAGTGTCTTATATGTCTCACTAAATCGCTGCATTCCTTATCATTTTATTAATTTTGTCATAAATACCTCAGTAACTGCGTCCTGTCCATCCTCGCGAGCGTGTTGAGTTTAACTTTCGCTTTCAGAGAATCGAGAGTTAAAGAGGAACAACCCGATTCAGTGTGACCTGAGATATATGGAGTTATATTTGTGCCACAATTCTGCGCGCACAAAATTATATTTTGAGCGCAAAAAAAAAAAAAAAAATGTTCTGCGTGCGCAAGATTATATTTTGAGCACGCAAAAAGGTATTTTGCACGCAGAGTGGGTAGGAGGAGAAAGCACAATTCACATTCAAATAAAATGTATGCAAGCGCAAAATTTATTTTTGTTTTCTCAAAATTAATTTATCTTTGCAAGAAGTTACATTGCTTTACAAAACTGAGTTCAAGCACATACAAAATAACTTTTTGTGTGCTCAAAATGTCATCTTGCACATGCAGAACATTTTTTGTGCGCTCAAAATATAATCTTGTGCGTGCAGAACATTTCTGTGCGCTCAAAATATAATCTTGCTTGTGCAGAAAGTTTTTTTTTCTTTTTTTTTGTGCACTCAAAATATAATCTTGCGTGTGCAGAAAATTTTTGTGCTCATAATATCATCTTGAGCATCCAGAATGTTTTTTTTTTTTTTTTTTTTTTGCACTCAAAATCATCCTGCACATGCAAAATAACTTTTTGTATGCTCAAAATATCATCTTGTCCATGCAGAACATTTTTGTGCGCTCAAAATATCATTTTGCGCAGGCAGATCGTTTTTTTTTTTTTTTTTTTATTTAATTTTTTTTTATTTTTTTGCACTCAAAATATCATATTGCGCATGCAGAACATTTTTTGTGCGCTTAAAATATCATATTGCACGTGCAGAATTGTGGCACGTATGTAACTCCATAGAGTTGTTGCTAACTATTCATAGACTTCAGAAGACTTTTGACATGTCATAAAGATATGTCATCATAATGTTAATCTATTTTGTGTTACTTTTTTTTTTTACAAAATCCAGACAATAGATGATTTATCTATTTAGCCTTTATTTCCTGGGAATCGAACCCATGACTAAGGCGTCAATAACGCCATGCTCTACCAAAGCCCAAGAAAACAAACACAATAGTAATACCATGGTACTGTTTTGTAAAGGAAGAAATTAACGATGTAGAGTTCTTACACATTTTATTTATCTTGGTTTCTCCATTCCACAAGTGTTTCTGGTTTTATTTATTTTTTACCTAGATTCCAATATTTAGCATGAGTTGAACGATGTACCAGAAACAACATACGATTATCTAAAAAAAAAAGAAAAAAAGAAAAAGTTAATTATATAATATTCAGTCAGAAAAAAGCTACATTTTTTTTTAAAGAATTTATTTCTAAATCCTGCTTTTTGTTTTAAAAATAATAATAATAATAATAATAAATAAAACTATAGGTTTAGGTTTTTAGTTAATACATTTGCTTTGGTGAATATGAAATTTGACAAGTAACAATGTATGATTAATAATAAAATACTACACTTTTTAATTTATTAACGTTATATAAAAAAGCAAACCTAATACATTTACAAAAATCTTTATATATATATTATTGGAGTACCACAAAAATTGCAGTGTGAATTTATATCTATTTTAAACCTTTTAAATAAGTATTTTTTGCTATGTAATCATTTAAATAACATTTCCTTTATTAGTTATATCATGCTTTAGAGGCAACGTCCAACTTTTTTTTTATTTTTATTTTTTTTATAATTTTTTATTCAAACAGTACAAAACAGGCCTTACAAATAAAGCTTTCATCACAAAGTATCAAAGAAACAGAGCAGCAGCAAAAACAAACAAACAAACAAAACATAAAGACAAAAATTCAACATTGTAAATGAAATTCAACAGCAGTGCTGTTGCAGACGGAAGCATTTGAGAGCGTTCCGTTCCTGATATTATTTCCGGGTGTTTGCTGCGTCACTTCCTTCTTTTCTTCAGGACTGTCTTCTGTGGAGACAGGCTGAACGGTGAGCGGAATTAAAATCTCACTTCATCCTTTCAATCGCTTATTAAAATAAACTGTTTTGGAGGCATGATACTGTATTAGTATTAATTGTATTCGTCTCGGCTGGTATTTTTAGCCATAAAGCGAGCGCATATAAAATATTCATATGAAATGTCACCCACTGTCTGTTTTGGCGGCCATCGGTGTGTTGCAGTGTGTGAAACAGTCATGTCGATTTAACTTTACAACAAAGTCCGTTTAATTTTATGTAGTTTGTTTGACATTAAATAATTGGTGGTATGGTAATTGGTATGGTGATATGGTGTTGGGCGCATGTGTTTGAATGCATGCATGTTTGAGTTTAAATTCTAACCAGCTTTCCGTTTCTGATTAATTACATAGTTTATATGCTCTTTCTTGATTTAGCCAGTCTAAGCAAAGCATTTATTATAAAGTATAATTACCAGATGATAAATTAAGGTATTGATGTGAGTCTTTGATTAATACCGGCTTCTTTAACCCTTTGTGCGTCAATAAAAAGTTACTCAGATGTCCTTAAGAGGACAAAAATGTCCCTGTAATAAACTGCCATAATATTATTTATTAATATTATTTTCCACTTTAAATGAGTGTTTTTTAACCAACATTAGTCCTGATCATAACTACCAAATATTCATTCATTTTCAGTATTTTAACACATTAAATGCCAGTTTGTTTATATAATGCCACTGTTTCTTCACACACACACACACAAATTTCACAATGCACACTCTGACATCCATACCAACACACACACAATTTTAGCTGCATCATTTATTCAGTTGTCCTGCAGTGCTCTATAATACAGCAAACAGAAAATAGGAAAAAAGCATGTATTTGCTCCATAGGCTAAACATGAGAAAAATGGCGCCATCTGGTGGAAAATAAATACATTTTGAAGCCAGGGCTCCGGAATGAACGTATAATATCATAGAATTCATGATTTTATGCTTTAATGGCACTGGGATCAAATATTGCAGTTTCAGTGGGGACATTTTTGTCCTGAGTGTAACTATTTTGTGTACAAAGTTTATTATAGATGTATTACAGGAACTGAGGTTGAAATATCAAAATTCCCCCCAAAATACACACCTTTGGCAAAATGTATGCAGTTGGCAAAATTATTGAAAAGATAAATGTCCCGAAGGTCGCACAAGGGTTACATTTATGCATTATAGTATGTTTTGTCCTAAATAATTTAAATGTAATTTCTCATTCATTTCTGCATTTGTTCACTATGTAGTCATCATGGCAGCACTCAGGCCCCTCACCAAGCCCAAGATCGTCAAGAAAAGGACTAAGAAGTTCATCAGACATCAGTCGGATCGTTATGTCAAGATCAGTGTAAGAAATGGGATTCCCACGGTCAAAGTTTTAAAATGAATATACTTGCTTGTGACTTTGGCACAGCGATGAGTATGCTGAACACTGTGTACAAAATGTTGATATGCAAAGCACTTTTGCTTGCGTACTTTTCAACTAGGGCTGTGTCGATACGATCAAATATCGATATATATCATTATTGGATCCATGTATCGATATTTTTTCAACTATGTTTATTCATATCAGCACACTTACGTCTGAATACATTTAATGAGCTCACAAAGAGACAAAAACTTGATGTTTCGAGTGACATCAGTAAATAACTGGAATATACCCAAATGAACTGAAATTGTAATTAATTTGTAGACTAATCCGATTATGAAATCGTGATGTATCACAATATATCGAATTGTGACATGTATTGCAATACGTATCGCGAGGTGCCAGGCAGTAGACCTTTTTCACAGACTGATGACGCGTTTCTGCCTTTAATAATTTTTTTGTACATTTCTAACATTATGTATGTTTAAAAAAATGAATTACCACAGCTGCGGGGGGATTTCTATTTTAGCTGCTGAGTGAGTGACTGTAAATTTGGCATCGTCTCCCATTTTACTGTCTTAATCCACCGCTCTCTATTTTTTTTTTTTCTTCTGGAAAGTTTCAAACATAATAGTGGATTTTTTTTTATATTGATCTTGGAGCAAATGGGTAAGTGAAAATATTTGCTGTGATCTCCCATTGACTCCCATTAATCGTTCTCGAAGTTTACCGGAGTGTGGAAAAGGTCTATATCCAGCCCTATTTTCAACCACCTGCATTTAGAAGTGAACTGGTAGTTGATTAAGTCTTCTGTAAAAAAAAAAAAATGGGATATAATATGCAATTGCTTTGTAGAAAAACTGGAGAAAGCCCAGAGGTATTGACAACAGAGTGCGCCGGCGCTTCAAAGGTCAGATGTTGATGCCCAACATCGGTTATGGAAGCAACAAGAAAACTAAACACATGCTGCCCACTGGATTCAGGAAGTTCTTGGTCCACAATATCAAGGAACTTGAAGTCCTCATGATGAGCAACAAGTAAGAGCAAAAAGTTTCATAGTGGTTTCATTTTACCACCTAAATGAAAGGATATGGTTAGTTGTGTGGTTATAATCATAACTAATAGTGTTGTAAAGTTTAGAAATATCTATAGCTCCAGGATCATACCTGCTGAATTGACTGTATTCTTGTCAGGTGTTGAATTTGGAGGGAAAGCGTGGCAGAGGAAATGCCCATTCCACCTCTAGCTCTCTCCATAGCCAGAAGGTGGAAGATAATCTGCAACAAGTGACTAGCGCTTGTGTTCGGACCTCTTTCTGAGAATAGGGTTCTATAAGACTTGAATGTAAATGTATAACTTGAGTTTGTCGTGAATGTTTTTGAATGAAAAGTGTTTTTAAATAAGACATGGTAACCTTAAGGTTTCTTTCTCTGTAGGAGCCATTGTGCAGAAATCGCCCACAATGTGTCATCAAAGAACAGGAAGCTCATTGTGGAGAGGGCCGCTCAGCTGGCCATTAAGGTCACAAATCCCAACGCCAGACTGCGCAGCGAGGAGAACGAATAATCTGGGTGTCTTGTTGTTTCAATAAAGTGAAAACTGTAAAACCACAAAATGCATGTGTATCTGTGGAATTTCTTTTTGTCTAATTAATGCAAATTTGAAGCTTTGACAGTTTTTAGGTCTTTATTTTTTTTACAACAAAATTGTAAAGGTCCATCACATTTTCCATAACCACACAAAACGGTGAAAGTTGTAGTTAAGAGCCCTAACTAGTGTCCATGGATTCTACGGCTCCTGTTAAGGGGTCTCCTTGAAGGCTTTCAAAGATGGTTGCCATTTCTGCGTTGCTTCTGATCTGATTGGCAAAGTCGGCCATAGCAGGGCTCTTTTCCACCTCGCTGATGGACAGTAGGGCAGCAACAGCACGCATCGCAGAATGCCTCAGCTCTTCCTGTTTCTCGAACTCCTGCTTCACGGAGCCAGCTTTGACCTTTTGATATTCACAAACGGATGAGATTTACTGTAGTATTAATGTTAAATGCCAATTTTCATGATTCCCACAGTCATGGTAAACCTGGAAATATCAGTACATTTTTTAATTGTTTTCAAGGCCTGGAGTAGTCATAGACATTAATAGAATCTTTAAAAAACTTACGTGGGAATATAATTGTTTTTTTTTTTTTTTTTCCCAATTATGGCCTGTTCACAAATATTGCACGGGCTGCATTTAGCTTTTGTGTAGACCGAAGGTTCATTGTGATCTGATTTTTAAGTGGTTCTCCAAGTAAATGGTTAAAATCTGTGAATTGGTCTGAATTTTAATTACATTTGTATATCATGGAAAGTCACTGGCCAAGAGTCGGGAACCCTGAAGAGGTTACAAGTCAATCTGTAAAAAGCTGTCCTTAGAGCTGTTTTTTTTTTTTTTCAGGTGCAGCCTGGAAATGCCTGTTTTGGATCACATCTTTTATACTCCCCACATAATAGCAAGTTAGATCTTACCTTTGTAGTGCATGTAGCTTTAAGTGGTTCCACTAGCCTGTCCAGCCTTTGTACCACAGCAGCTGGACACAGTTTAGAGAGTCTGGCAAGCATAATGAAGGTCAGCATCTGAAGCACAACAGAAATATAAATATTGCATCACATACATGTCATATGAGTGGTGAAACTAGTTATCATTGCTTCACGCTGTCTTTAAACCCTTGTAAAGTGTTACATACTGTTGTTGAATTACATTAAATATCTACCATTATTTTCATAAGGTAAGGATAGAGCAAATTCTTATCTAACCTGAGGGCAATGTAAAAGGACAGTCAGGGAAATACACTTACTTTAATGTCATAGTGGTCTTTAAGGCCTTGCTCAACATGGTTGAGAAACTCAAAAATATCCAAACAGTCCAGGCAGCTATCCAGTAGTGTGTACATGCATTCAAATGCAGCTTTACGGACATCCAACCCATCATCTACTGTGTGCTTGAAGGGGCCCATCTCAACCTGAGACACAATATAAAGATGTCATCATTTACTTTTGTAAGATCTTTAAAATCTTAGTAAATTTCCACAGAGAATTCCAATTCTTTTACTGACTTTGTGTATTTAACCATTTCCAATACTTCCAAACTACAACACTGAATAGGGCCAGTTTTGTTTGTTCTTAGTTGCAATTGCAGTTTGTTTGTAATTTGTACCTCTCGAACAAGGTCTTTCCTGATCTGCGTCTCGTTGTATAGACGTGGAAGGAGTGAGGTCAGAAGCCCACGAATCAGGGAGGGTTTGTTGTGGGCAGCCGAATTAAACATGACCAAAGCCACCCGCCGAACATTGAGGTCAGGGTCCTGGAGGGTTTTCAGGAAGTCACCTAATAAGAATTGCAAACTAGGCGATTAATTGGTTTAAGAAAGTGGTGATCAGTAATGATTAAAAAATCTCACTGCATCTTTGCATCTTATACAGATATCTGTCATGTATTTACCAAGAGAAGTATTATTTACAGATATTGTGCACATAAAGGTACACATAAAAAATAGAATCTAAGTTAAAATAGACATTTACCAATGCATTCCTTAAGGAGGGAGTCTATGGGCATGGGATGGTCTACGATGGTGAACTTCACTGCAGTTACAACTGTACTGCGTGAAAGAGGAGACCCTGAAACGATCAATAAGTGATCACATCATTAGATCTCTATTGCTCTTATTTGAGCAACCCAATTATAATCTTATGGATAAACAAATGTGTATAAAACATGTCAGCTAATTAAAAAATGCATATGGTGTTTACACTAATAGCAATTTTCAGCAACAAAGCAACTGGAAGTCATTAATTTTCAATGAGAATTGCCAATTTGAGGTGACAGATACTGTTGGGGATGCAACAAAATAGAGTAGAATTAGACTTTATGCAAATGAGCAGTAACGCAATGTGCCGATTACCAATGGGAGTGTACACAGTACAGCTCATGTGATTCATCTCCTAATACAGTTGGATACTTCAGTCAAGTAAGAATGCTGGCTAGCAACCAACAGTACAGGGATTTGGCGACCTCCAGAGATTTCATTGCTGTTAGTGTGAACACCTTTTAGGCCTGTTCCTCTTCCACATTTAATTAAATAAATAGGCTCTTTTCTACCATCAGGTTAAACAGTTATCTTTGCTAAACGGTGCAGTTCTGGACTGATACAGGCTTGTTGACAAAGTTATAGTTTCTTTTTCCTTTGTGGTACTGCAAAATCAGGATGGGAATGGATTGACCGAGCAAGCGACCAATCGTGAGTCTCCCCTTCACTAAAGCCGTTCCACCAGCGCAGTTCTCTGTCCTGAGTACGGTTAACTAACCATGCTACTAGTACTGTTACCTTGGTCTAAACCCTTTGGCCTGATGGTGGAAAAGTGGCTAATGAGTTATATCAATTAAAAGCACATTATAAAAATACATTTTGGGTATTTGTGTGAATGGAACAACACCCAATTATCTTAAGGACAGTCAAGATTCAGTTCTTATTACCTGAGGAAAGTTGTTTCTTTAGTCTTGGTAAAAGCTCCGATGGATTGACCAGTGTAAGTTTCCCCAAACATTCGGCTACAATATTGCGAGTGCCCTCCTCTGCGCATTCACAGTGTCTAAACAGCAGAGCCCAGACGCTCTCCACGTGAGGTTTGAGACTTTCGGCTGATAGAGCGCAGATCATTTCCTTTAAGGAGTGTAGAAGCAGGTACTGTCTCTTCGGTTGGCTGCCAATTTCCTTGAGCATGAAAGGCAGATATTCCCCTAAGTTTCCAACACAGATGTTTCCCAAGGCAAAAGATGCGGCAGACTTCACTTCCTCATTAGGGGAACCAAAGGCCTCCATTATGACTCCCTTTAGCTCTTTCTGACCTTCAAAGTTCATAAAGCGGCCAATTTCCCCTAGGCACAGCAATGACAGAATCCTCACTGGCTCAGATGATTTTGGGTTCTTTACCTCTTGAATGAGGTTGGTGACCACTCCAGAAGCTTCTTTGGGACAGGCTGTTGATAGTGCTGCTACGCACTTAGCCACAGAGTAGTAGGACTGCTTATGGATGGACATGGAGTCAAATGACTTTGCCCCGTGGAAAGGCCCCCTCAAGGCTTTCAGTAGGTCGTTATAGCTCACATTGCTGGCCTTGGTTCCCACCAGGGCCTTGAAGAACTCAAGTATTGAATTGAGAGCAGCTCCTTGAAGCAGTGGAGAATGAACTAAGTTAAGCACTTCCGGCAAGATTGTGCCCCCAGTCTTGCTCAAGGAGGATGGGCAAACCTTCGCCATACAGGTAACGAGTGTTACGGCTACCTGTGAGATATGCATATCACTCTCCTGAATCAAAGCAGGTACCTCACTCAGAATGGATTCTATCATTGGGGGCTTGAAGCTGTCACTATAGTTTGTGACAATCACGTTCAGGGCTGTTATCGTGTTTAACTTAAGGGCACGCTGGTTCTTCCGCAAGAAGGATCCAAGCATTGGGATCCCCTCCGTTAAAATGGGCCTTAGATCAATTTTAAGTGGAGAAGAAGCAATGAGGGTTAAAGTTTTCACCGCTATAAGCCTTGTGATTTCATTTTTGAGCCGTTCCAGAAATATCTGCAAGGTGGGCTGTAGTTCATCTCCAAGCTGGTCACCTAGGTGACTCAAAATGTGGCCCATGCAGAATATTGCCCTCTCTTTTACCTCTTGGTCTATATCAGCTGCCTTTAATCTCTTCAGGGAACATGAGAATACAATCTTTACATAAGGCTTGGTGTCAAAAGAGATGGGCTTATCCAGTGGCCGCATTATCTTGATAATCTGTTGGGTGACTTTGAGGGCCTCCGATGTGATTTTATAGAAAGGATCTTCGACACACTGGATGACAGGTGGTAAGATGACATTGATGTATGGGTGGAAGACCTCAGGGTTGTGGTTACTCAAGAGAACATTGAGGAAAGTAAGGGCATCAATCTTCATATTTGAAGAGGCTGACTTGTCTGTCAGGGAGTAAATAATACCTAAAGAGAGATCAAATTTTAGATGAATGTCTACGCTAAAGGTAATATGTTGAGTTCTGGTTCTGGTTGAAAGTAAGCGCTCCTAAGAAAAACATTGCGAAAGACCCTAATGGCAACACAGTAGACTGTCAGTATGTTTCATGCACTTTAAAATTTCGGTTTCAGTCGGACTAAAAAAATAATTTGTTTTACTAGAATGTCATGCAAACGCTTTAGTCTGACTTAAGTTGTATTTGATTTAGTGCATTCAAAATCATTAATACATTTTTATGAAATTGGACTAAGAGACCTAGATAAAGCGATTGTAGCTTGGCTTTGTCCAGTATCTGGCATGTTACTATGACTGCAAGTAGTACAGTATAATCTTCAAGTACTATAGTATAATCTAACCTGGAATGATGGTTGGTATGTGCTCTCCTAGCTGACCCAGCAGTACATTGGCCATCTCTGTTAGGAGGCTAAAACAGCCTTGCCTACATCTCATGCTTTTCTCCTTTAGCTGTCTATGCAAGGCTTTCACTATTGTCGGTACCTGTAAGAGCAAGTAAGAGTTTTTCAGGAAGTATGCACCAGATGCTACAGGTGGGTCTCCTCAATACCTGTGAATGAACATGCTCTACATAATGTACCTGTTTCCTCAAGAGAGTGATCGCTGGTTCTTCTTTAGCCCCCGTGTCCAAAGCAGGACCATGACAGTACCTGGTCTGTCTGAGCAATGCCACAAAAGCCGAGAAAATGTCAGTCTTAACATTCTCCTCTCGTTCTTTGAAGCAAGAAACCAAGGTTGGGCCTACAGATCCATACAGCTCCACCAGAAGGTCCCTGCGACTATTGATTATCGCCTCCAGACATTTGACGGAGGAACGCCGCACTTTCCAGCTCATGTCATCATCATCACTGTATTCATCATCAGACTCTAGATCAGTTGAAGAGGATTGTGAAAATAAGGATGGTGAATGCATTGTATTTGGGGTACACATGTTGTTGATCTGCCTTATCTCGTATACCTTAAATAAAGTAGATAAACTTGATTTTGTAGGTATAATTTGATAAAATTGTCATTCTTTCCAATAAGATAACATTAAATGATGCAAAGTGAGAACCAGGTTAAAGTTAAATTTCATGTGTAACTATGATATAGGTCAGTTAAATCACCCTGATCTTCATCCTCTCTGTCTTCAACGTCCATACTGTCATCCTGGTCATCATCAGCATCATAGTTGTAATTGGGGTCATAGGTGATGTACTTCAGACACAATTCAATAATCGTTTGGATATGAGGGGATATTTCCTTCGGACATCTTTAAATAAAAAAGCAAAATTTTTCTAAAAGGTTATTTGGTTTTATATATGACACATACTGTAAGTATATTACTATATTTACACATTACATAAAAAGTAAACACAGTACATCAATCAATGTGACAAAAAGTATTTAAAAAAAGAACAAACTGTTTTGAATATTTGGTTTTAGATTGATAAAATAACATAGAAATAGTTTTACCTGCTAACAAAAGCTTCAAAAGCCTGAAAGCAGAACTCGCGAAGCTCATCGTCCTCCACATTACAAAACTTCACCACCATGGGCACAATCATCTCCAGATGGTCACCTTTAGATCATAAGACTCCATATAACTATCAGTGTTGAAGCTCACTCAAGACTTAGCTAAACTACAGTCAAGCTACTCTTTAAAAAAAAAGTAGTAAGCTACATTACAAACTACTAATAAAAAGTAGCAAACTAAATTGAAGCTATTTAAATAAGAAAATATTTTAAGATTTATAACAATCGGATGATATTATTTAATTCTGTAATCAGAAGTTCTAAATGTATCAATTGATAGTTATACACTTAATTAGGGTATAGAACAACAGAAAACTTAAGATAGAAAAATAGATATAACATAGTTACTACAGTCATAGTAACTACAATATTACTATAGTAAAACCGTGGTTAAGGGTTAAACAAATATGGTGACAATATTAAGTTGAATGTAAATATATACTTACACTAATATACACTAATACAATTGAAAAACACCCTATTTTATATAACTGAACTGAAATATAGTGATAAACAGCAGCAATTAACTAAATAGTTTGCTTATCAATCAATCAATCAATGTATTTTTTATATAGCACATTTAAAAACAACTTTGTTGACCAAAGAATCTAGAAACAGTTATGAGACTAAGAATGATGGAAACATCACCACACATAACATACATATAAACAATATAAATTCAACAGGAAAAACTATATATTAAAAAGGACAGTGTATGTGCACATAACTCCAGTTTAAGATTCCCTAGATTCTAAAGCAAGAGAAAAGAGATACGTTTTCAATTGAGACTTGAAGACCTCAACAGATGGGGCCAAACGAATATGAAGGGGAAGATTATTCCATAGTTTAGGGGCAACTACCGAAAAAGCTCGATCCCCCTTAGATTTTTGCTTGGACCGAGGGACAGCCAACAGCATTTGGTTTGAAGATCTCAGTAGCCTAGAAGATTTGTGGAGGCTTAGGAGATCACTAATGTACTGAGGAGACAGATTGTGTATTGCTTTAAAAACCAATAATAAAATCTTAATCAATTCTGTAGCACACCGGAACAGTGAGTAGCCTGGCTGCAGCATTCTGCAGACCCCTGTGTAGAGAGAGTTACAATAGTCTAGTCTCGAGGTAATAAAAGCATGAACAACTGTCTCTAAATCTTTGAAACTGAGCAAGGGTTTTAGCCTAGAAATCATTCTGAGCTGGTAAAAGCTGTTTTTAACAACAGAAATGATCTGTTGTGCCGAATCATTTATGACACCGAGATTTCTCACCTTATCTTTCACAGTTATCGCCAAGGGAGCAAGAATACTGGCTATCCTCTCAGTATATTTAGGAGGTCCAAATATAATAATCTCTGACTTGTTTTCATTTAGCTGGAGAAAGTTATTAGACAACCAGCTTTTAACCTCTTCCAGACAGACCATCAGGGACTTAAGAGACTGATCATTCCCAATTTTCAGAGGTAGATACACCTGTGTGTCATCTGCATAAATATGATAAGAAATGGCATGTCGGCAGCAAATAGATCCTAGAGGTCATATGTATAATGAAAACAGAATTGGACCCAAGATAGAGCCTTGAGGGAGGCCATATTTCAGGGTAACAGAGGAGGATGTGTTCACAGAAAATGACCTATCATGAAGATATGAATCAAACCACTTCAGTGCAGTCCCTCGGATGCCAATATCACACTCCAAGAGAATCGAGTGATCGGCGGTGTTGAATGCTGCACTGAGGTCTAACATAATTAACACTACAGCCATCCCAGAGTCAACAGCTACTAATAAATAATTTGTAACTTTTAACAGGGCAGTCTCTGTGCTGTGACCAGCTCTAAATTCAGACTGGAATATGTCTACGATGTCATTTTCTGATAAAAAAAAAAAAAAAAAAGAATGGTTGTTGAAGGTTGTTTTAACGCTTTTGAGAGAAATGGTAATTTTGAGATTGGACGAAAATTTTCCAGCACTGTGGGGTCAAGACCTGTTTTTTTTATTAAAGGATGAACTGCTGCTTGTTTAAAACAGGGCGGGCCAATACCATTAATCAAAGAGCTGTTTACAATTGTAACGATGGCTGGCAAGGCAATGACAGGCAGATGAAGACGAGAGGATGTGAAGAAACCAAGTGCAGTTTATAACAAACGTGGAACCAACATTACAAAAAACACAATACCTCAAAGGACCATGGCAAACATGAGGGTATAAATACATGGACAAGGGTAACAAGACAACCAATGAACAGACAGAACTATAAACAAGATAACAAGACTAATAAACTTAAACCAATGACAAACTAAAACTGATAACGAGTTAACAAGACAATAAACCAATGAAAACAAGACACATGAACATGGAGGGAAACAGGATGATTGCATGACTTGACATTGAAACAGGAAATCACATGACATGGAACCATATGACAATAAAATAAATATAATGTCAAACAGGTCTTTCACAAATCGAGGAGGGATAGGATCCAAAGGACTGGATGTCAGTTTCTGGAAGAGAGACAGGATCAAAATGGTTGAATATCCAAGAACTTGAGATGGGAGACGATAATTCAATATTAGAGGAAGTAATGTGTGATCTGATAAGATCAATCTTATTTACAAAATTCACAAGCATTTGGAGTTGAATGTAAGGGTGTGATAGCCGGGTTTAGGTGCTAAACAGGACTTTTAGGCAGTGAGAATTTCTATTTATTAAGTCTGAGAAGTATTTTGTTCTTGCAGCTTTGGCCACACGCTGATAATTATTAAGTGAGTCTCTTAACATTTCATAAGAAATTTGAAGTCTCTCTTCCACCGGCGTTCAGCTTTCCTAGAGATCTGCCTAAGAGCACGTGTCTCATTATTGAACCATGGTTGGGATTGAGATTTGTGATGTTTATTGTGGGGCACCACCATTCATAATGTCCAGGCGTGTAGAATTAAACAGTACAGTCAGCTCCTCTGTACCTAGAGAGGGCTCTGGGGTCTCAATAATAGTAGAAACTGAACATGCTGCATAAGCCTCTGCAAAAATGTTTTGCTGTAGACTCATTAACAGATCGAAATTGACAGTCAACCAATCGACTCTTAGATGTAAAAGTAGGAAGTTTGACATTAAATAAGGTTTAAGGTCAGACAGATAACTGTCCTCTATGACCACTTTATTGATGGATAAACCCATGGATAAAACCAGGTCAAGTGTGTGACCATGCCTGTGAGTAGCATCACAAATTAAAAGAGTCCATAAGTTCAGAGAACTGCTTTGCCAGTGGTTTAGATGGACAACACACATGGATATTAAAGTCCCCAATGATCAGGAGATTGTCAGTGCTGGGAACAATGAAAGAAAGAAAATCCGAAAAGTCTTGTATAATATCCTAGTCATATTTGGGTAGGCGGTAGATCAAAGCACAATACACTATGTGAGTCAGATCCAGTTTAAGCAGTTGTAGCTCAAAACTTGAATATTTTTCCACTGGGAGTACACTGCATTTAAAACAGTCTTTAAGAAGTGTGGCTACACCCCCACACCGACCATTGGTTCTGCTTAAAGTAGGCAAAGTCCCTTTAAGGCTGCGCAGGGCTCAAATGAATCAGTGAATCATTTATGTGAACTACTTCATTTACATAAACTGTCCGAAAGAACAGACTTACTAACACTGAATATACTGTATATGGGCATTGTTTATTTTAACCGGTTCATGTATACGAACTGTCAGAAAGAACCGATTCATTTAAATTATTTGGTTTTCCCAGCCCTACATTAGAGAGAGATGACATGAAATTTAAAATTGGCTCTTACCAATCCTGTGTCCTCCTCGTCTACTGACTGTGGCCAGGCACTGGATGTAAGTGCGGATGTTGGCAGTGGGCGGTCTGCAGGACAACTCGCCCATCAGGCGTTCAATGAGCTGGGAGAAGAGTGCAGGACTGCAACTGGGCACCAAATGACCCAGGGCGATGATAGAACGTTTCCTTACAGCCATACGAGGGCTCATGAGCTGGGATAGGAGGCTGGTTAGAATTGACTGATGAAAGCTCACAAGAACAGTGCTCAACCTGTACAATGTAAAACTTATTTAATGATTTTCGAATAAAGGTCATGAGCATCTATGCAGGCACACAATTGCTTTGATGTGTTGTAGGGAGCATGACTAACCTGCCCAGCATATCAGAGAGAATATCCAAAGACTCCAGTTGAATGGACACATCGTCTTGCATTGCCATGGCTCCAATCAGCTGAGATGTGATCTTCTTACAGACATTGACTGTAAGGCTCAAACCTTGTACAACAATGAAGGTTTAAGGTTTAGTTTAGGGTGTAGAGTTAATAAAATATGCATTCCTATTGACTGCATTACATAATTCACAACTAAAAACAACTCACTTTTGGTGCCACTCTGTGGTCATTTCACCTGGAAACTGGAGCTCACATGTGCCCTAGTTTCACGTAGGTGTCTGTAGCTGCTTCAATTGGCCAAGAACCAGCCATTTAGACAGGAAAAGCCATCTAACTGACATGTCAAGCGACCACTCACAGTCGATTTTGTCATTACGGCATGTTTAGGGGCAGAGTTATCAGAGATGTATCATGCCATAATAAAAGACCAGCATGGGGGGAAATCATTTACATAATGGCCCGCGAGTCTCCGCAATCGATTGCCCAGAAAAAACATTGGGGAATTGTGGAAAATGTGTGGAGAGTCTAAGTACAGCACAGAAAACCTCATTATAGAGAATTTCACAGACGTAACAAAGCTGAAAATGCAGCTCTGCTCGTAGATATCTGCTTCACTTTCTGATGCTCCAGCCTGGGTAGCTCAGAGGTAAAAGACGCTGGCCACCACCCCTGGAGTTTGCTAGCTCGCTAGTTCGAATCCCAGGGGTGCTGAGTGACTCCAGCCAGGTCTCCTAAGCAACCAAATTGGTCCGGTTGCTAGGGAGGGTAGAGTCACATGGGGTAACCTCCTCGTGGTTGCTATAATGTGGTTCGTTCTCGGTGGGGCGCGTGGTGAGTTGAGCGCAGATGCCGCGGTGGATGGCGTGAAGCCTCCACATGTGCTACGTCTTCGTGGAAACGTGCTCAACAAGCCACGTGATAAGATGCATGGGTTGATGGTCTCAGACGTGGAGGCAACTGAGATTCATCCTCCACCATCCGGATTGAGGCAAATCACTACGTGACCACGAGGACTTAAAAGCGCATTGGGAATTGGGCATTCCAAATTGGGTGAAAAAAAAGATCTGATGTCACTAACCTGGCAAACTTGGGCAAATTCTGTGATTATTTCATTCTCAGAAGTGTGCATTCTATCAACGTGGAACCTTGTGAACACAACTCGGCTTCTGGGCGGACTGATAAAACGTCCTGTGTGCGTCTACTCGCAGAAGTTCAATCAGCCAATCAGATTTGCCCCGAGTTGATTTTACTTTTCTCCTGCAGCTTTGAAATATTTTTAAAGCTCCACTGTGATTTTTTTGCAACTAGCTGCGCCAAACAAAAAATTAATAGTGCCTGTTTCAGAACAAGTTTCCTGAACACTAGCTCCCTCTGCTATTGGTTGGAACAACATGAGGGTCAGTAAATGATGACAGAACTGTCATGTTTTGCTGAACTTACCCTTTAGGCCCTTGGCTTTTCTGAGAAATTAATTATGTGCAGTATCTATAACGTAAAATTTGTACCTGTAGATGATGGGGGAAGTTCAGCGATAACAGTCTTCAGACCCATGCTGGAAATGTCTCTCAGTTGCTCTTTATTGGACACCATGTTGGAACAGAGAGTGTCCACCATTGTCTCCACCTGACACTCCTTCACTTTCCCCACCAGAGGACCAAGACTGCACAAACCATCATAAATCACAAGCATGATAGCAATGGTTAAAGCTGCACTGAAATGCAACATGTGGGGGTTTCAACGTTTACAGATGCAGGGACACACCAACCCAGACTCTCAGTCAACCCAGGAACCCCAATAAATATATTGTACATGCCATTTTATGGCTAATTTTGTTAAACAGGTACTTTATAAAAGCATTGTAAAACAAAACTTTTATATTTTACCATTTGACGGCCAGATTTTGCACCTCTCCGTTTTTGTCCTCCAGAAGTTTGAGCAGCATGGCCACCACTTTCCTCTCACTCTCCTCATCCAGTTTGATCGAATCCTTCTGCAGCTCCATCATCAGATCATTGGCGGCCATAAACCTTCGGAGCAATCAAAATTTACACCATAGTCTGCATCAGTTTCCATGTACTTCACTTTAATCAAATTCAACATGCCTGATGAACACTAAAGAACTGACAAGTTCACTATGAACATATAATTGTGTTACTATGTAACATTGGTATATTCCGTATCCGTTAGATATTTACCCACATACAGGTGATGCTGACAGCAGTTAAACTTATTGATTATTAGTATTTAATAACAGCAAACATGTTAACTGTCTTATTAAGAATATATAAGCAGCTAAATATGTTACAAATACTGTAAATCTGATCCTTTCAAAAAATATATTGTGGTATATTTAGTACAGGTATGAGATGGTAATAACATGGTTCTTTGATACCATTTTCATGTATCATAGTATTTACATGGACTCCGCAGTATTTCTAAGAATATCATGGTGTTAACATGGCACCATGTACAAAAACATGGTATTAGGGTAATTGTTATATGTTTTGTTAGTGGATAGCTTATTAAATTCAGATCCAAAGTTAATAAAACTGTTTGGAAAGAATTAAAATTAAATTTGAAACTCTGTTATGTAGGAATCATGAGAGTAATGATTTAATGATGATTAATGATTTAGTAGAGTAGAATAGAACAGAAGAATAGGATAGAATGGGATAGAAAAAAGCACAACATAATAGAAATGAACAGAACAGAGCACAACAACATAATAGAAATGGAATAAAATAGAACAGAACGAAGAACAACAACATAAAATAATAGAATAGCCTATATATATACACACATAACAAAGCACAATGACATAATAGATGTCATGAATCCCACCTCTGTAGTTCCTCCCACTCACCACCAGAGGGCTCTATCACCTAGGTATTGATTTTAACTCTCTGAACTCCATTTCCCATAATCCCCATACCTGGCACTGATTACCTGCTCACCTGTCCCTCATTTATTCAGCTATTTAAGTCTCACTCACTCTCTGTCACTACGAAGTCTTGTTTGGCCCTGGTTGACATTTCTGAGTGTTCTCTGAGTTTTCTGAATTACCTGTGTATGATCCTGGACATTTTACCCTGTTTTGACCGTTGCTGCCTGTCTACTATTACTGCCTTGTTTACCTGGATATAACCTGTGATTGTCTGCCTCCTGCCCTGACCTCTTGCCTGTTTATTGACTACCCCTCTGGATTGCCTTTGATATTCCTGCTGCTGGTGATTGACCCCTGCCTGTCTGTGTTACTACGTTTACTGTTATTAAAGCTGCACATGGATCTAAACTCCATTGACTCATCATTATAACAGAATAGAAGAGAGTAACAGAATAGAATAAAACAAAACAAAACAACAGAAAGGTATATAATAGAATAAAGCACAACAACATAATAGAATTGAATATAAAAGAATAGAATAGAAGAATGGAATAGAATTGAACAAAGCACAACAACATAAAAGAATGGAATAATCTAGAACAACATAATAGAACAGAAAACAATAGGACAGAATGTAATAGAATACAACAAAGCACAATGACATAATAGAATTGAACTGAACAAAAGAATAGAATGGGATAGAACGAAGTACAACCATATAATAGAATATAATAGAATAGAGCAACTGAATGGAATGGAATAGAATAAAGCACAACAACATAATAGAATAGAATTTAATTAAACAGAATAGAACAACAGAATGGAATTGAATAGAATAGAGCAACCAAATGGAATAGAACAAAGTACAACAACATAATAGAATAGAATTTAATAAAATAGAATAGAATACCAGAATGGAATGTGTATAATAGAATAGAATAGAATAGAATAGAATAGAGCAACCAAATAGAATGGAATAGAACAAAGCACAACAACATAATAGAACTGAATAGAATTGAACAGAATAGAACAACAGAATGGAATAAAACAAAGCACAACAACATAATAGAATCAAATAGAAAAGAACAGAATAGAAGAATGAAATAGAATTGAACAAAGCACAACAACATAAAAGAATGGAATAGACTAGAACAACATAATAGAATAAAAAACAATAGGACAGAATGTAATAGAATACAACAAAGCACAATGACATAATAGAATAAAATAGAATTGAACTGAACAAAAGAATAGAGTGGGATAGAATGAAGTACAACAACATAATAGAATAGAACTGAATTAAATAGAACAGAACAACAGAATGGAATCGAATAGAATAGAGCAACCAAATAGAATGGAATAGAACAAAGCACAACAACATAATAGAATTGAATAGAATTGAACACCAGAATGGAATAGAACAAAGCACAACAACATAAAAGAATGGAATAGAATAGAACAACATAATAGAATAGAAAACAATAGGACATAATGTAATAGAATACAACAAAGCACAATGACATAATAGAATAAAATAGAATTGAACTGAACAAAAGAATAGAATGGAATAGAACAAAGCACAACAACATAATAGAATAGAATTGAATTAAACAGAATAGAACAACAGAATGGAATCAAATAGAATAGTTCAACCAAATGGAATAGAACAAAGTACAACAACATAACAGAATAGAATAGAATTTAATAAAATAGAATAGAACACCAGAATGGAATGTGTAAAATAAAACAACAGAATAGAATAGAATAGAATAGAGCAACAAAATAGAATGGAATAGAACAAAGTACAACATAATAGAATAGAATAGAATTTAATAAAATAGAATAGAATACCAGAATGGAATGTGTAAAATAGAGCAATAGAATAGAATAGAATAGAGCAACCAAATAGAATGGAATAGAACAAAGCACAACAACATAATAGAACTGAATAGAATTGAATAGAATAGAACAACAGAATGGAATAGAACAAAGCACAACAACATAAAAGAATAGAATAGAATAGAATAGAATAGAATAGAATAGAATAGAATGACGGAATGGAATAGAATAAAACGAGAATGGAATATAATAGAATAAAGCACAACAACATTAGAATAGAATAGAATAGAATGGAATAGAATAGAATAGAATGGAAGAACGGAATAGAATTGAACAAGGCACAACAACATAATAGAATGGAATAGAATAGAATAGAACAACAAAACAGAACAGAACAGAATGTAATGGAAAAGAACAGAAAAAAGCACAACAACAGAATAGAAGAGAATAGAAGAGAATAGACTTAAAGCACCCCAAGAGCAAATCATGTCATGTCTCAGCATGTCAACAACAGTTATTAAAAGTAGGTTTCACATCAGTGGCATGACTATTCTAAGGTTTAAAGTTAACAGTAATTAACCAGACAATGTTTGAAAGTTCACTTTTTGCAATGAGAGTTTTAAAGTTCTATAACTGTATTCTGAGCTGTATATAAATCTGCAGGCCATTGCTTTGTCATTGACCTATTTTTACTAATATTAGACATGTATTAGTCATGAGTCTTCAGCTCAAACATGCGTCTATAACACACACTGTCTTACCGAAAGTCTTTGTCAGTAGATGTCATTTTTTCCAATAGATTGGAAATATAAAAGGTGACGTTCGACATCTTGACTTTTCAAAACACCGCAACCAAGACTGATATAAAATGTCACTGTAAAATTAATTCTAGAAGTTGAGTTTAATGGAGATCATAGCGCCTGGCAGCCCGGACAAACTGGGAAACATGACACTGTCAGACGGTTATAAATAGAGCTGAGCGCCATTCATTGAACGAGATTTGTCGCCACCTGTTGGAATAAATGTGAACTGCATGATCGGAACCTCGTTTACGCTCCCCCGTTTTCACCCGGACAGTTTAGAAGCGGTACAGTCCGCACCGGCCGGTCCGTTCGCCACGTCTGAAATATTATCAATAATTTCATTTCTAAAGCTCTGAAGAGTAATTACACCATTTTTTAGCATTTTTGTATTAAAGAAGTCCGTTTGAGTGACACTGAACAATGGTGAGTTTTACATTATTGACTGTTCATTGATTAATGCCAAATATTTGTTTCAAACACAGTAGTTCATGAACTGTTTAACTGCTTATAACATATTATAACAGTGCACACATAATAGTACCATGGTATTATTATCTGATATCTCATACACTGTACCATTGTACCACCAGAGTATTTGTATTTTATTTGTATTTTATTTTATTTATTTATTAAATTTTTTGTATAGGAGTTCAGATAAATTGTGTATGTCAGAATTTCCCTGGATGTCATTCAGTTTAATCTGTACTTTATATTAAAGTTGAACTCTTTTGACTCTGTGGGTTTGTGTTTTTTAGGTGTCTGTAATAAACACAGTGGACACCTCACATGAGGACATGATTGTGAGTATTTCAACTTTCATATCCTGTCATTTACTTCTCGTAATCAAGTAGTGAGTCAGTCTCCAACCTGCCTTCTTTATCTTTACCTCCAGCATGATGCGCAGATGGATTACTACGGGACCAGACTGGCCACCTGCTCCTCTGATCGCTCTCTGAAGATCTTTGATGTCAAAAACGGAGGACAGATCCTTGTGGCTGATCTGAGGGGGTGAGTGAAGCGCTCAGCGCTCACTAACTGTCAGTCTTGTGGTGTGCGCTTGTTTTAAAGGTGACTCTTGGTTTGCCTCTTCATGACTCGTATGTAATTCTCTGTGTTTCTCTGCAGTCACGAGGGTCCAGTGTGGCAGGTGGCGTGGGCTCATCCCATGTATGGCAACATTCTGGCATCCTGCTCGTATGATAGGAAGGTGATCATCTGGAAAGAGGAGAACGGCACCTGGGATAAGATGTATGAATACACTGGCCACGACTCCTCGGGTAACTTCACATATTTACTTCTCATATCAAACTGAGGCTGTTTTCACACTTGTGTATATATAATGTATTTATTTATATATGTGTATATATATATATATATATATATATATATAAAAAAAGCAATATCACACAAGCAAGAATGTGATATGGCCCTACATCAGCACTGCTGTTATTCGGGCGCAGGCCTTAGGTAATCACAGCAGTGCTGATGTAGGGCCATATCACACTCTTGCTCGTGTGATATTGCTTATATATACACTACCAGTCAAAAGTTTTGAAACACTTACTCATTCTTTATTATAATTTATTTCCACATTTTAGAATAATAGTAAAGTCATCAAAACTATGGAATAACATAAATGGAACTATGGGAATTATGTTTTGACTAAACAAAATCCAAAATAAATCAAAACTGTGTTATATTTGAGCATCTTCAAAGTAGTCACCCTTTGTCTAGAATTTGCAGACATGTACTCTTGACATTTTCTCAACCAACTTCTTGAGGTATCACCCTGGGATGCTTTTTAAACAGTATTGAAGGAGTTCCCATCTGTGTTGGGCACTTATTGGCTGCTTTTCTTAATAATTCGGTCCAAGTCATCAATTTCAAAAACAATTTTTTTTTAATTAAATTTTAGTTTTATAATGAATTAAATTAATATGGTGACACAATTATATTTTTGTCTACAAAACTAATTTCAAACATTTCAGCATACGCCTTCAGATCAAAAGATTTTTAAGATCATGAGAAACATGTCAGTCAAGTGTTTCAAAACTTTCGACCGGTAGTGTATGTGTGTGTGTATATATATATATATATACTCGTTTACAATCTGATTGGATGAGAGACGTTCCATGAGTGCTGATGGTCTCACACCACCATCACTCGGACACTTCACTGTGTGTATCACTCCGCTTGTGTTCGTGCCATTCTAAATTAAAGTGTATACACTGGCAGCCAAACGTTTGGAATAATCTACAGATTTTGCTGTTTCAGAAGGAAATTGGTACTTTAATTCACCAAAGTGACATTCAACTGATCACAAAGTATAGTCAGGACATTACTGATGTAAAAAACAGCACCATCACTATTTGAAAAAAGTCATTTTTGATCAGATCTAGACAGCAGCCATCACTCCAACACCTTATCCTTGAGTAATCATGATAAATTCATAATTTGGTACTAGAAAATCACTTGCCATTATATCAAACACAGTTGAAAGCTATTTGGTTCATTAAATGAATCTTAACGTTGTCTTTGTGTTTGTTTTTGAGTTGTCACAGTATGCAATAGACTGGCATGTCATAAGGTCAGTATTAGGTAAAAAAAATGGCAAAAAAGAAACAGCTTTCTCTAGAAACTCGTCAGTCAATCATTGTTTTGAGGAATGAAGGCTATACAATGCTTGAAACTGCCAAAAAAAAAAACCAGCAGATTTCATACAAAGGTGTACACTACAGTCTTCAAAGACAAAGAACAACTGGCTCTAACAAGGACAGAAAGAGATGTGGAAGACCAGATGTACAACTAAACAAGAGGATAAGTACATCAGAGTCTCTAGTTTGAGAAATAGACGCCTCACATGTCCTCAGCTGACAGCTTCATTGAATTCTACCCGCTCAACACCAGTTTCATGTACAACAGTAAAGAGAAGACTCAGGGGTGCAGGACTTATGGGAAGAATTGCAAAGAAAAAGCCACTTTTGAAACAGAAAATCAAAAAGAAAAGGTTAGAGTGAGCAAAGAAACACAGACATTGGACAACAGATAATTGGAAAAGTGTGTTATGGATCTTAACTCCATTGAGTTTTTGTGGGATCAGCTAGACTGTAAGGTGCGTGAGAAGTGCCCGACAAGACAGACACATCTATGGCAAGTGCTACAGGAAGTGTGGGGTGAAATGTCACCTGAGTATCTGGACAAACTGACAGCTAGAATAACAAGGATCTGTAAAGCTGTCATTGCTGCACATGGAGGATTTTTTGATGAGAACTCTTTGAAGTAGTTTAATAGTAATTTTTCACGTTATTAATGTCCTGACTATACATTGTGATCAGTTGAATGCCACTTTGGTGAATAAAAGTACCAATTTCTTTCCATAAGAGCAAAATCTGAACATTATTCCAAACTTTTGGCCAGCAGTGTAAAATATATATATATATATACAGCTCTGGAAAAACATTAAGAGACCACTGCAAAATGATCAGTTTCTCTGGATTTAATATTTATAGGTATGTGTTTGAGTAAAATGAACATTTTTGTTTTATTCTATAAAGTACTGACAACATTTCTCCCAAATTCCAAATAAAAATATTGTCATTTAGAGCATTTATTTGCAGAAAATGACAACTGATCAAAATAACAAAAAAGATGCAGTGTTTTCAGACCTCGAATAATGCAAAGAAACCAAGTTCATATTCATTTATAAACAACACAATACTAATGTTTTAACTTAGGAAGAGATCAGAGATCAATATTTGGTGGAATAACTTTGATTTTCAATCTCAGCTTTCATGTGTGTTGGCATGCTCTCTACCAGTCTTTCACATTGCTGTTGGGTGACTTTATGCCACTCCTGGCGCAAAAATTCAAGCAGCTCGGCTTTGTTTGATGGCTTGTGGCCATCCATCTTCCTCTTGATCACATTCCAGAGGTTTTCAGTGGGGTTCAGGTCTGGAGATTGGGCTGGCCATGACACGATCTTGATATGATAGTCCTCCATCCACACCTTGATTGAGCTGGCTGTGTGGCATGGAGCATTGTCCTGCTGGAAAAAACAATCCTCAGAGTTGGGAAACATTGTCAGAGCAGAAGGAAGCAAGTTTTCTTCCAGGACAACCTTGAATATGACTTGATTTCATGCGTCCTTCACAAAGATGAATCTGCCCGACTCCAGCCTTGCTGAAGCACCCCCAGATCATCACCGATCCTCCACCAAATTTCACAGTGGGTGCGAGACACTGTGGCTTGAAAGCCTCTCCAGGTCTCTGTCTAACCATTAGACAACCAGGTGGAGGATCGGTGATGATCTGGGGGTGCTTCAGCAAGGCTGGAATCAGGCAGATTCATCTTTGTGAAGGACGCATGAAATCAAGTCACATGTGCATAAGATGTTTCACAAAAGCATTTGTCTTAAGATGGTTATTTATATCTTCAGCTTTAGTGTGTCAATAGGTAATATAAATGTTAGACTCCTAAATATTACTTTTGCAAATAGAAAAGATTAGAATAGAAGAACAGGGAGCCCTGCAACAGATGTCATGGCCCCCACAAAACCCCTCACTGAACATCGTGTCAGTCTGAGATTACATAAAGAGACAGAAGCAAGTGAGACAGCTGAAATAGAAGAACTGTGGTGAATTCTCCAAGAAGCTTTGAACATCCTGTCTGCCAACAACCAAGAAAAACTGTATCCAGGTGTATCTAGGAGAACTGGTGCTGTTTTAAAGGCAAAGGTGGTCACACCAAATATTGATGTAGCTTTTTTATGTTTACTGGACTTTGTATGACATTAAGTGATAAATGAAAACTATTTATGTCATTATTTTTGAAGACATCCTCACTATGCAACATTTTTCACAAGTGCCTAAAACTTTTGCACAGTACTGTGTGTGTGTGTGTGTGTGTGTGTGTGTGTGTGTATATATATATATATATATATATATATATATACACACACACACACACACACACACACACACACACACACACACACAGAGTTGAAGTCAGACGTTTACATACACCTTAGCCAAATACTTTTAAACAAATTTTATTTTTTTTTCACAATTCCTGACATTTAATCATAGAAAACATTCCCTGTCTTCGGTCAGTTAGGATCACTATTTTAAAAATGTGAAATGTCAGAATAATAGTCGAGAGAATTATTTATTTCAGCTTTTACTTCTTTCATCACATTCCCAGTGGGTCAGAAGTTTACATACATTTTGTTAGTATTTGGTATCATTGCCTTTAAATTGTTTAACTTGGGTCAAATAAGCTTCTCACAATAATTGCTGGAATATTGGCCCATTCCTCCAGACAGAACTGGTGTAACTGAGTCAGGTTTTTAGGCCTCCTGGTGCGCACACGCTTTTTCAGTTCTGCCCACAAATTTTATATCGGATTGAGGTCAGGGCTTTGTGATGGCCACTCCAATACCTTGACTTTGTTGTTCTTAAGCCATTTTGCCACAGATTTGGAGGTATGCTTGGGGTCATTGTCCATTTGGAAGACCCATTTGCGACCAAGCTTTAACTTCCTGGCTTATGTCTTGAGATGTTGCTTCAATATATCCACATCATTTTCCTTCCTCATGATGCCATCTATTTTGTGAAGTGCACCAGTCCCTCCTGCAGCAAAGCACCCCCACAACATGATGCTGCCACCCACATGCTTCATGGTTGGGATGGTGTTCTTCGGCCTGTAAATCTCACCCTATTTCCTCCAAACATAACGATGGTCATTATGGTCAAACAGTTCAGTTTTTGTTTCATCAGACCAAAAGACATATCTCCAAAAAGTAAGATCTTTGTCCCCATGTGCACTTGCAAACTGTAGTCTGGCTTTTTTATGGTGGTTTTGTAGCAGTGGCTTCTTTCTTGCTGAGCAGCCTTTCAGGTTATGTCAATATAGGACTTGTTTTACTGTGGATATAGATACTTGTCTACCTGTTTCCTCCAACATCTTCACAAGGTCCTTTGCTGTTGTTCTGGGATTGATTTGCACTTTTCGCACCAAACTACGTTCATCTCTAGGAGACAGAAAGCGTCTCCTTCCTGAGTGGTATGTTGGCTGCATGGTCCTATGGTGTTTATACTTGCATACTATTGTTTGTACAGATGAACATGGTACCTTCAGGTGTTTGCAAATTGCTCCCAAGGATGAACCAGACATGTGAAGGTCCACATTATTTTTTCCTGTGGTCTTGGCTGATTTTTTTATTTTCCCATGTCAAGCAAAGAGGCACTGAGTTTGAAGGTAGGCCTTAAAATACATCCACACAGTTGGCACAGTTAACTTAGTGTATGTAAACTTCTGACCCACTGGAATTGTGATATAGTCTATTAAAAGTGAAACAATCTGTCTGTAAACAGTTGTTGGAAAAATTACTCATGTCATGCACAAAGCAGATGTCCTAAACATCTTGCCAAAACTACAGTTTGCTAATATGAAATCTGTGGAGTGGTTAAAAAAATGAGTGTTAATGACTTCAACCTAAGTGAATGTAAACTTCTGATTTCAACTGTGTATATATATACACTACCGGTCAAACGTTTTGAAACACTTGACTGAAATGTTTCTCATGATCTTAAAATGGAGAATCCATGTGTGAAAAACTAAGTACACCCTTACTGCTTCCATAGGAATTAAGAGGCTAAGTAGTAGCCAGATGCTGCTAATCAAATGCCCTTGATTAATTGATCATCAGCAAGTGTGACCACCTCTATAAAAGCTGAAGTTTTAGCAGTTTGCTGGTCTGGAGCATTCAGGTGTGTTTTAACAGAATGCCAAGGAGGAAAGACATCAGCAATGATCTTAGAGAAGCAATTGTTGCTGCCCATCAATCTGGGAAGGGTTATAAGGCCATTTCCAAACAATTTAAAGTCCATCATTCTACAGTGAGAAAGATTATTCACAAGTGGAAAACATTCAAGACAGCTGCCAATCTTCCCAGGAGTGGATGTCCCAGCAAATTCACCCCAAGGCCAGACCGTGCAATGCTCAGAGAAATTGCAAAAAACCCAAGAGTTACATCTCAGACTCTACAGGCCTCAGTTAGCATGTTAAATGTTAAAGTTCATGACAGTACAATTAGAAAAAGACTGAACAAGTATGGTTTGTTTGGAAGGGTTGCCAGGAGAAAGCCTCTTCTCTCTAAAAAGAACATGGCAGCATGACTTAGGTTTGCAAAGTTGCATCTGAACAAACCACAAGACTTCTGGAACAATGTCCTTTGGACAGACGAGACCAAAGTGGAGATGTTTGGCCATAATGCACAGCGCCACGTTTGGCGAAAACCAAACACAGCATATCATTACAAACACCTCATACCAACTGTCAAGCATGGTGGTGGAGGGGTGATGATTTGGGCTTGTTTTGCAGCCACAGGACCTGGGCACCTTGCAGTCATTGAGTCGACCATGAACTCCTCTGTATACCAAAGTATTCTAGAGTCAAATGTGAGGCCATCTGTCTGACAGCTAAAGCTTGGCCGAAATTGGGTCATGCAACAGGACAATGATCCCAAGCACACCAGCAAATCTACAACAGAATGGCTGAAAAAGAAAAGAATCAAGGTGTTACGATGGCCCAGTCAATTCCACTACAATGGCACAGCCCAGTTCAGACCTCAACCTGACTGAAATGTTGTGGCAGGACCTTAAGGGAGCTGTGCATAAACAAATGCCCGCAAACCTCAATGAACTGAAGCAATGTTGTAAAGAAGACTGGGCCAAAATTCCTCCAAAACGATGTGAGAGACTGATAAAGTCATACAGAAAACAATTACTTGAATTATTGGTGCTAAAGTTCGTTCTACAAGCTATTGAATCATAAGGTGTACTTAGTTTTTCACACATGGGTTCTCCATTTTGGCTTTATTTCTGTTAAATAAATCATGACGGTGTAATATGTCATGTGTTGTTGTTCATCCGTGGTTGTATTTACCTAATGTTAAGACCTGCTAAGGACCAGATTATTTTTATTATGTCCTGATATGCAAAACCATAGATTTCAAGGAGTGTGTACTTTCTTTTTCTCATGACTGTATATGTATATCCGACAGGTGATTTCCTGACAGGCTTAGCACCCAAGTACAGAAATATGCTTGCACACTATCTAAACGAACCAAACTCCATACAGATTCGGATACGCACCAAAAGCTCTAGTGTGCAAGTGTGCTGAGTTATAGAAATTAAGCATGCTGTGGATAATCACGTGATCTGTTCTCCTGCAGTGAATTCTGTATGCTGGGGTCCATATGACTTTGGTTTGATTCTGGCCTGTGGCAGCTCAGATGGTGCGATTTCAGTGTTGACCTGTTCTGGTGATGGACACTGGGACATTAAGAAGATCAACAATGCACATACAGTGAGTATTCCCTGTAAAAAAGACCACAAAATGAATTTGCATCTACAATCTTAAAATACACACAAAACATGTAAAACTCCAGTTTGAGGTCTGTGAATTCCACACTTTTCTCTTCTGAATGGCAGATTGGCTGTAATGCAGTGAGTTGGGCCCCAGCTGTTGTTCCAGGGAGTCTGATTGAGCAGCCAACAGGACAGAAGCCAAACTACATCAAGAGATTTGTGTCTGGAGGCTGTGACAATCTGGTCAAGCTGTGGAAGTGAGTACAGCCCTTACTTTTCAGCGCTCGCTGCCTCTGGTCACCTGCTGTCAGCTTTTGCCTCATCACTTATGCTGCACTTAAGATTCTCAACATCTTTCACTCTTGGGACCAAAACATTTCAATGCTTCTATGTTAGACACTAAAAGCAGAAGCTGTACAGAAGCTCTGATCATTCAAGTTAATGAACAGTATTTGAAAGTTGAACAAATGACAAATGGCAGCTGCTTATGACTTGGCCTACACAAAACTTGTGTTGTTTTTTTTTGTTTGTTTTGTTTGTTTTGTTTTTGTTTTCATGTTTTCTGCATTGTATACTAATTGATTGCTGGTCTTTGAATGAGATTTTTGTCTCATTAAATTTGTTGATTGAACTGATAATTGAAATTAGGAGAACTGAGTCAATGAAAATCTTGAAGAATAACATGCTGACTTGGTATTTTGTTTTCAGAGAGGAGGATGGCCAATGGAAAGAGGACCAGAAGCTGGAGGCACACAGTGATTGGGTGAGAGATGTCGGCTGGGCTCCTTCCATTGGTCTGCCCACCAGCACAATCGCTAGCTGCTCACAGGTAATATTACAGTTGAACTGCACCATGTATTCTAACTGTGAATGTTGTACTTTGTGAAAAGCATACCAGTTATTAGCAGACCCTTCGCATTTTATGTCCCCCCCTTTTTTAATGATTGACTAACGAGTTTCTAGAGAAAGCTTCTTTTTTGCCATTTTTGACCTAATATTGACCTTTAGACATGCCGGTCTATTGTATACTCTGGCAACTCAAAAACAAACACAAAGACAATGTGAAGCTTCATTTATCGAACCAAATAGCTTTCAACTGTGTTTGATGTAATGGCAAGTGATTTTCTAGTACCAATTTAGCAATTTAGCATGATTACTCAAGGTAATGGATGGATGGAGTGATGGATACTGGAAATGGGGCCTCTGTAGATTTGATCAAAAGTTACTTTTTTCAAATAGTGATGGTGCTGTTTTTTTACATCAGTAATGTCCTGACTATACTTTGTGATCAGTTGAATGCCACTTTGGTGAATTAAAGTACCAATTTCCTTCCGAAACAGCAAAATTTTTACATTATTCCAAACGTTTGGCTGCCAGTGTGTATACACCGATCAGCCACAACATAAAAACCACCTGCCTAATATTGTGTAGGTCCCCCTCGTGCCACCAAAACTGTGCCAACCCGTTTGCTATTCTTCTCACCACAATTGTAGAGCAGTTATCTGAGTTACCGTAGACTTTGTCAGTTCAAACCAGTCTGGCCATTCTCTGTTGGCCTCTCTCATCAACAAGACATTTCAGTCCACAAAACTGCCGCTCACTGGATGTATTTTTGTTTTTGGCACCATTCTAATTAAATTCTAGTGACTGTGTGTGAAAAACCCAGGAGATCAGCAGTTACAGAAATACACAAACCAGCCCGTCTGGCATCAACTAATCATCCATGCGATTATCTAATCAGCCAATCATGTGGCAGCAGTGCAGTGCATAAAATCATTCAGATACGGGTCAGGAGCTTCAGTTAATGTTCACATCAACCATCAGAATGGGGAAAAAATCTCAATCTTCAGATCTCAGTGATTTGGACCATTGTATGATTGTTGGTGCCAGACGGGCTACTTTGAGTATTTCTGTAACTGTTGATCTCCTGGGATTTTCACGCACAACAGTCTCTTGAATTTACTCAGAATGGTGCCAAAAACAAAAAAACATCCAGTGAGAGGCAGTTCTGTGGATGGAAACACCTTGTTAATGAGAGAGGTCAACGGAGAATCGCCAGACTGGTTCGAACTGTCAAAGTCTACGGTAACTCAGATAACCACTCTGTACAATTGTGGTGAGAAGAATATAATCTCAGAATGTTATTCTAGGATGCAGGTTGGCACTGTTTTGGTGGCACGAAGGGGACCTACACGATATTAGGCAGGTGGTTTTAATGTTGTGGCTGATATATATATATATATATATATATATATATATATATATATATATATATACACACACACACACACACAGCTTTGACCCGTCGAGGCGTGGACTCCACAAGACCTCTGAAGGTGTCCTGTGGTATCTGGCACCAAGACGTTAGCAGCAGATCATTCAAGTCCTGTAAATTGCGATGTGGGGCCTCCATGGATCGGACTTGTTGGACCAGCAATCGGATTGAGATCTGGGGAATTTGGAGGCCATGGCAACACCTTGAACTCTTTGTCATGTTCCTCAAACCATTCCTGAACAATTTTTGCAGTGTGGCAGGGTGCATTATCCTGCTGAATGAGGCCACTGCCATCAGGAAATACCGTTGCCATGAAGGTATGCACATGGTCTGCAACAATCTTTAGGTAGGTTGTACATATCAAAGTAACATCCACATGAATGCCAGGACCCAAGGTTTCCCAGCAGAACACTGCCCAGAGCATCACACTGCCTCCACCGGCCTGCCATCTTCCCATGGTGCATCCTGCTGCCATCTCTTCCCCAGGTAAACGGCGCACACGCACCCGGCCGTCCACATGATCTAAAAGAAAACGCGATTCATCAGATCTGGCCACCTTCCATTGCTCCATGGTCCACTTCTGACGCTCACGTGCCCATTGTAGGCGCTTTCGGCTATGGACATTGATCAGCATGGGCACTCTGACCAGTCTGCAGCTACGCAGCCCCATATGCAGCAAGCTGCGATGCACTGTGTGTTCTGACACCATTCTGTCATGGCCAGCATTAAGTTTTTCAGCAATTTTTGCTACAGTAGCTCTTCTGTGGGATCGGACCAGACGGGCTAGCCTTCGCTCCCCACACGCATCAATGAGCCTTGGGCACCCATGACCCTGTCACCAGTTCACCAGTTGTCCTTCCTTGGTCCACTTTTGGAAGGTACTAACCACTGCATACTGGGAACACCCCACAAGATCTGCCATTTTGGAGATGCTCTGATCCAGTCGTCTTGCCATCACAATTTAGCCCTTGTCAAAGACGCTCAGATCCTTACACTTGCCCATGTTTCCTGCTTCCAACATATGAAATTCAAGAACTGACTGTTCACTTGCTGCCTAATATATCCCACCACTTGACAGGTGCTATTGTAACGAGATAATAAATGTTATTCACTTCACCTGTCAGTGGTTTTAATGTTGTGCCTGATCAGTGTAAATATATATATATATATTTATATAAAACGGATTTATACATAATGGTAGTGTTTGTACTGCCTTTCATTTATGCAGATTTTTTTTATTTGTATTATAGCTTTATAATAAAGTACAAAAAGCTTACTGCATTGCAGTAATGAAAATTTTATGAGAATCACCATTGAAAATAACAGAAGTTACAAGAAAACTGTAAAATGTGCTTGATTGTCATGAAAATAATAATGCAAAAAATCTTAATGGTAAATGGTCTACACTTATATTGGGCCTTTTTTAACCTTAGCGGTTCCAAAGCGCTTTACACTGTGTCTCATTCACCCATTCACACACACACTCACATGCCATGCAAGGCGCTAGCCTGCCATTGGGAGCAGCTTGGGGTTCAGTGTCTTGCCCAAGGACACTTCGGTATGTGGAGTCATGTGGGCCGGGAATCGAACCGCTAACCCGGCAATTAGTGGTCCTATAAATATGCTTAATTTATTTTTCTTTTGATTTAGATGTGAAATTTGACCTTGGCGTGCTTTATCAGAATCAGCCAAATAAATTCAATCAGGATTCACAATTAGAGCTTTGCGTATGCTATATTGATTGATAAAAAACTCAACTGTGATTCTAAATTCATTTGGCAAACAGCTAAACAAAACATGCATGTTTTTTTGTGATCTCTCCACAGGACGGCCGTGTGTTTATCTGGACATGTGACGACCCAATGGGCAACACCTGGACAGCCAAACTTCTCCACAAATTCAATGACGTGGTGTGGCACGTGAGCTGGTCCATCACTGGAAACATCCTGGCTGTGTCCGGCGGGGACAACAAAGTACGATCACAATGCGTCATTTATTTGAAATTTTTGTTTTTCACTTATGATGTTCATGCGGGTGCTGCAAGTTTGAATCTGGAGCAAAATACAATTTAACCGCTAGGTCACAGCTCTGACACTTTGTGTTGTGAGATTAGAGGAAGGCAACCCTTAAATGCAGTCGCCAACAACAGGACACTCCATTGATTCATACACGTTTTACCTTGAAACTTATGTTGACAGTCTTTGGCTCTCATCCCTGTCGGATTAATGAACAAAAATGCTATAATTTGAGTATGGAAGCAGCTTATAGCACGACAGAGCTGCGAATAAAGCACTCTCAGGGTCATGAATTAATGACTGAGATTGTTTCACCTAGCACTTGGCATGGCGTGAGGAAATCTGTTCTTACCATCACCGTTCATTTAAAAAAGACTCAAATGATTTGTTGTGCTTTTGGTGACATGCTCTGCCTTGTAATTATTCAAAACGGCAGGCACAGGGTTGAGCCATTTATTCGCAGATGAACATACCATTAGCTGATGCATTTATAAACCAGATGCAATCTGTCAGCTTAATAATGCAAAAGGGCTTTGAAAATAAGCACAGGTTAAATAGACTGGGTGGTTAAAGGGAGCTTCAGATTGCTGAAGCTGGCATTATTTTGGCATTATCGTTAATGATGCGATTGTAGTGATTCTTGAAGGTGTCTTTGGGTGACTCATTAGCTTGGTGTAATTATCTTATGCCACCTAGATGAGCTTTAGATTGTTTTGCAGTCACTGGAGCTGGAAGATGGCATGTTTTTCTCTTCCTAATGTTCTTATGCTTCACACGTTCATGGCAAGCATCAAAATGCATCATCTCTTAATTGAGATTTTTAAATGAATAGTTAATCCGCCCCCAAAAAAACAAGGACAAAAAACACCATAAATGTATAATAAAAGTCCATTGACCTCAAACCAGGCACGACACATCTCCACACAACATACTTGAATATGTGCTACGCCAAAGAGGGGCAAGATTTGCAGGTATCGTATGGCTTTAGAAGCAGGGATGGGAAACGTAAGGAAGTAAACGATTACGATTCCTTTAACGATTCATTTAGAATTTTTTTAGGAAGACACATTTGAAAATAAGAAATTCAATTATTATTGGATTAACTGTCCTCTGCAGTCTTTTACCAAATGATGAAAACTAATTCTTGCATATAGTGGGTTTTACACTGACTTTTTAATAAATTTGATATATTTTAATATATTTTATTCATTCATATATATATTATACAGTATATACACCGATCAGCCACAACATTAAAACCACCTGCCTAATATTGTGTAGGTCCCCTCGTGCCACCAAAACAGTGCCAACCCGCATCTCAGAATAGCATTCAGAGATGCTATTCTTCTCACCACAATTGTACAGAGTGGTTATCTGAGTTACCGTAGACTTTGACAGTTCCAACCAGTCTGGCCATTCTCCGTTGGCCTCTCTCATCAACAAGACATTTCAGTCCACAGAACTGCCACTCACTGGTTGTTTTTTGTTTTTGGCACCATTCTGAGTAAATTCTAGAGACTGTGTGTGAAAATCCCAGAAGATCAGCAGTTACAGAAATACTTAAACCAGCCCGTCTGGCACCAACAATCATGCCATGGTCCAAATCACTGAGATCACATTTTTCCCCATTCTGATGGTTGATGTGAACGTTAACTGAAGCTCCTGACCCATATATGCATGATTGTATGCACTACACTGCTGCCACATGATTGACTGAGGAGAGAGAGAGAGAGAGAGAGAGAGAGAGAGAGAGAGAGAGAGAGAGAGAGAGAGAGAGAGAGAGAGAGAGAGAGAGAGAGAGACGAGAGCGAGAGAGAGAGAGAGATCACCTGTTGTCACTCCCAAGCATAGATGCTATAGTGTGTTAGTCAGCTTTCTGAAGATAATGGCATTTTGGTCAAATTCATCCTATTTTCTCAGCGGAAAAATAGCCAGTATTCCTCCCTATTTCACAGTAGCTGGTGCACAAGAGTCATTCACTATAGAAACCGCAATCTCCTCCTCCATTTTGATCAGTATGTCCTCTCCAGTGTAGAAACTCCGGAGTTTGAGTTTGTTTAATGAATCAGTCTGTTATATCTTTCAGCTGTGATGAGCCTTAATGCTGAAGTTGTTAGTTTAAAGCCGTTTAAAGGTATTTCCTAGCTTTAGTAGTGCAGTAGTAATACGAGCGATCATGTAGTGCTGATGAATGAAAACACTTACTTCAGGTCAACAAACTGGCTCATTTTATACACACAAATGGTCTTTTGCCTCCACCTGCTGGCTAAAATGTGTAAAGTCACAAAATTAAAGGTAAAGAGAAAGCTATAGCTCTTAACACATATGCACTGCTCTTACACTTTTGTTTAGAATGGTACAAACACAAGTGGATTGATACACACAGTGAAGTGTCGGAGTGCTGATGATATGAGACAATCAGTGCTCATGGAACATCTCTCGTCCAATCAGATTTGTTGACCAGATCTAACTGTTGTATATACAGCTCTGGAAAAAATGAAGAGACCACTGCAAAATGATCAGTTTCTCTGGATTTAATATTTTTAGGTATGTGTTTGAGTAAAATGAACACTTTTGTTTTATTCTAGAAAGTACGGAGAACATTTCTCCCAAATTCCAAATAAAAATATTGTCATTTAGAGCATTTATTTGCAGAAAATTACAACTGGTCAAAATAACAAAAAAGTTGCAGTGTTTTCAGACCTCAAATAATGTAAAGAAAACAAGTTCATATTCATTTATAAACAACACAATACTAATGTTTTAATGCTAGATGGAAGAAGATCAGAGATCAATATTTGTCTGGAATAACCCTGATTTTCAAATCTCAGCTTTCATGCGTCTTGGCATGCTCTCTACCAGTCTTTCATATTGCTGTTGGGTGACTTTATGCCACTCCTGCTGCAAAAATTCAAGCAGCTCGTCTTTGTTTGATGGCTTGTGGCCATCCATCTTCCTCTTGATCACATTCCAGAGGTTTTCAATGGGGTTCAGGTCTGGAGATTGGGCTGGCTATGACAGGGTCTCCGTCCACACCTTGATTGAGCTGGCTGTGTGGCATGGAGCATTGTCCTGCTGGAAAAAACAATCCTCAGAGCTAGGGAACATTGTCAGAGCAGAAGGAAGCAAGTTTTCTTCCAGGATAACCTTGTACATGGCTTGATTTATGCGTCCTTCACAAAGATGAATCTGCCCGACTCCAGCCTTGCTGAAGCACCGCCAGATCATGACCAATCCTCCACCTGGTCGTCTAATGGTTAGGCCTGGAGAGGCCTTCAAACCACAGTGTCTCACACCCACTGTGAAATTTGGTGGAGGACCGATGATGATCTGAGGGTGCTTCAGCAAGGCTGGAATCAGGCAGATTTGTCTTTGAGAAGGACGCATGAATTATTGAACTATTATTATTATTATTATGAACAATTTTTTGAAGCAGAATGTAACATGCTATCCATAATACATGATCTTAAAGTTTACCTGTTTGCTGCCTTGATGTTTCCATTGATTTCTGCTCACAGGTGACCCTTTGGAAAGAGTCTGTTGATGGACAGTGGGCGTGTATCAGTGATGTCAACAAAGGCCAGGGGGCTGTATCCTCCATCACAGACACCCAACAGAGCGAGCAGTGAAGCTCGTCTCGTACTTTCTCCCATAGCGATCAGACACCCAGGATAGAGGACCTCCAATCGGCAAAGGGTGACATCGCCGTACCCTCAAAGACTTTTCTTGAAAGTTGAAGTGCATCTCACTCCCAAGGATTTCCAGGCTGCCGAACCAAAATGAAATTATGTTGTTTTAGTTTATTTAAAAAAGGAGGTTTGAGATGATTTCTGAAGTTTGTAAAAATATTCTTAACATGTGAAATGATGTAGAGAAATAATTCATGGAGAAGTTGTTTAATGTGTGCTGATAAAGATCTAGGACAAAATGGACAAACATGATCCAAATATGTTGGCAATTGTGGAAATCGCAGTTTTTCAAGATCCGCAAAACCATTGAATAAAATTAGCTAAACTAAACTATAAAAAAGCTGTGATTTTTAGTTATGCACCATATTAAAAGCATATACAACAACTCTCATTTATTTAATATAAATAAACTGATAATGTCGACATTAAACCAAAATGGACCCTTCTTTCTTAATGTACGTTCCTAGTCTGAATATGAACGATTCAAACAAGTGCTTTGAAATTTGCAGACAAGTCAGAAGTGTTCTATTTTGACAATTTATTAAAAATTTTGCACCGTACATATTATGATCAGTAAAAACATCAGACTCATCAAATAGCTATGTGTCAGATGTTGTTGGAAAGCTCTCAAAGAGTAGAATAATCAGAGGTGAAAATATAGCAAGTATATGTCTTTGACATTTGTTTCATGTGAACAGGTGTTGCTCATGCTGTGTTTTTGCTTATAACTTCACGAAACATAAACAGAACATAAAATATCACATACCATTACTCAGAGGCGATTATGTTTCAAACGACCCAAACAAAAGGTAGTCAGATGCATAGATCATTGGATAATTGACACGAAGCACAATGTGCACAGTGCACACAGCATCTGGCTATCTGGCATCTTGCAATCTGGCTGAAAAATATCAGAAACGAGGTAGTGTCATAGAATGCTAAACCAATCGGATTGGAATCAGATCGATGCAAAAAGCTATCCATATCTGGGTAGAGAGACGTGATTGGTGACTGTTACACATGGCCACCAGGAGATGGCTCCAAGTACATGACACAGAGTCAATGATGACTCATATGGCACAGAATGAAACTCATTCTGTGATATCTCAACTAAAATCATGTCTGCATGCTATGCAAACCTTCAGTCATTGTTGTGTTTGCAAGTGTAATTAGTTCTTATGTACATTTATTATGTTTTGTTTGTTTGGAGAGGCTTTTGGACACTTTGAGATGTTTTGGACACCAGGATAAATTGTTTTTGTAATGCTATAACTTTTGATTGCTTTGTCGTATCAGCACAATTTTACTCAGTTGCAGTTGACATGATTGAGAAAAAAACAAAAGCAGTTTTTCGAAGCAACCTTATTTACACCCTGAGATATATAATGTCAAATCAGGAAAAATACAAAAAAAGCTACTCGTGTGATTTGCAGCAGTTTCTTAGGGTCTTAGAGTCTCAGAAATTATCATAATTTATATCATTAAAGTTTTCTTTACAATTATAACAAACACTTGACCCTCCTTGTTTGTTTATTTATTTATTTTTTCTTATTGATTTATAAGCCTTTAATTTTGGATATGCCAATGAAACCCAAATGAATGTAATTACATGCCCTTATGGTATGGAACATGTTTTGCTTCTTTTCTATGATGTTTTTGTGGTCTTTTTTAAAAACAGTTTACAATGACCTGACACTGAAGCTTTCAGTAAGTGATCCATATAACTTGTACGCTATATTCCCAGAATTACATTTTGGGAGGAACTGTTCATTTAATTCCTAGAGTATCATAATCAGTGGCGTAGTCAAGGTTGGGCATAATATTAGTGGGCACCCATAATATTAGAGATTATTCTTTGACTTTGAATATATATTTAGAATATATATATATATATTAGCATAAATTCTGATTTCTGAAAGTGTGAAAGAACTATTTGAATGCGCCGGTTCTCTGTTGTCAAAGACAACTTGGTAAAAAAAATTGTTTTTGCAGAAAACTCGGCCCATCCATTTTTATTGAGGTCCACACAAACGTAATTTCTTCTTTCCCTTGATCATAACACATTGAAACCATGAAATAAATTGCTTGCATCACCTGAATAATCTGTGCTAAATTAACAGCCATCTAAACAGCTAGCACGAATGCACTATGGCAGTTTTTTCCATTGCTGTCGCATAAAATTCTCTCTCAGTTACAGGCTTGACAGAGTGGCTCAAGGGTTCAAAAGATCGACGCACAGACCTGCCAACCTCCTCTCAGCCTTTAGTTATGTGTTCACATATGGGATGATGAAAACAACGCGTGTGCCAGTCTCTAACAAATGCAAGTGAAGTTTCACCAAGATTAATGTGTTGATTTATTGTTTTGAGGAATGTGTATTACAGAATGAGTTACACATCAGCTTAGCACTTGCAATTGTGTGAAGTTTGCACATCTACTCCAAAAACTTCAACGACTAATATCTAACTCATATCACAGAGCCAAATCACTCAGTATATATATATATATATAGTTGCAATTGAAATAATTCAACCCCCCCAAGACAGTAAGGATTTACAAAGGTAAGCTTTTCTGATGACCCAGAATTTGTAAACTTTACATCTATATCAGCTGAGTGATGCATTCAAAGTCATAGTGTGAATATATAACCTAATATTTCTAAATAGCAGGATTTATTTTTTAAATACATCCATGTCAATTATTCAACCCCTATTGCATGTAGCTGTTTCTTAAATATGTAAGGCTACTCAAGTAACTGTTTTAAAACAAAATTAAGTCATCAATCTGCAATGGCACTTATTTAAGTTTTAAAATGTAAGTTTAGCGTTGTAAGCAAAAATGTATTTCTATGCAAAAAATGCAATTAAAAATAAGCTGTCTCAAAAGCTAATAGAGGAGATAATTTCATTACACAAGAAAGGTCATGGCTAAAAGTACCTTTCCAAGGCACTTCAATTTCCAGCAGACAAAGTTGGCAGCACCATTCATACATATTTTAAATATGGTACAACAGCAACCTTCTTGGGTTGTGGAAGAAAGCAAAATTCACCAAGGGAAATGTTGACTTGAATATTCAAGAAGTAATTAGGAAAGACCTGTGAATTCCTGGAAGAAGGTGTTATAGACGTATGACACTAAACTGAAAATGAGTTTTAGACCTATGGGTCAGCAGTACGTCTGGAGTAAGATGACAAGGTGATGACAAGAACGACACCATCTCCACAGTCAAGCATGGAGGTGGGTCAGTCCTGTTATGGGGGTGTTTTGCGGCTGCAGGAAACGGCTATCCTGACTGTGTGACTGACACCATGGATTCTTTCAGGTATCAGGCCATTTTGGCATGAAAAATGTGATGCCTTCAGTGTGTAAATTGAAGCTCGTGATCACTGGACTTTCCAGCAAGACAATAACACAAAGGATACATCCAAGCTGTCCAAAATCTGGTTCAGGGATAGGTTGTGGAATGTCCTTAAATGGCCCTTTCAGTCCATCATTAAAATCCCATTGCAAACCTTTGCAGTGGCAGCACAGAAACCAAAGAATGTCAATGAGCTGGAAGCTTTTGCTCATGAGAAATGTGTAAAAATTCCAATAGAGAGGTGTCCGAAGCCTGAGAACACTTACCTGAAACATTTATTTGCTTTTATTAAGGGTAAAGGATGCTCCGCAAATGATTGACTTTGGGGGTTGAATAGTTTTGACATGACATTTGTGGAGAGAATTAGTTATTTTTTATTTTAAAATCTGGGTAAACTGAACTCTGTTCTCAGAATCACTCAAATGTGTATTAAAAACATACTGTGACTGTTTACTGAGGTTTTAGTTGATGTGTTTTAATTCACCTCACCAGAATGTATTGCTGGTCAAGAGGGTTGAATAATTTTGATGAAGAGAGTAATTTTTTCACTGTTAACATACTTTCTCCTATCCCAGCTTAATATGTAGGGGCATCTAGAAGTAAGCCATTTGTAGGCTTATGTTTTTAAAACTGCAAACACTGTTTCTGTGTGGCACTATAAAAAGGTTTAAAGGTATAAAGGTTTTGGTTCATGTCGTATTGGACTGACACTGACACCAAGTGGTGTGGATGCAGCATCATCCAAACGCAAGAGTTTTCAGTTAAAGGTGCCATTGTAGAAATTCATGATTAATTTAATCCAAGAGTGTCCAATGACAGGGTGGTTACAGTGATTAAGGAAGTAGTTTTCGACTGGTCATGTGATCCTAACATGGCCGCCCCCATGAGGGGACCCTCTCCATGTAGAATAAAACAGCTTTTATGAGGTTACTGATATGACTGGAGTCTTCATCTCATGTGAGTGCTCATGGTTTTATACATATGTTTCAAAATAACTATTCATTTCTTAAGGAGTAAAACTTTTTTATGAGGAAAAAAATGACTGAGTGCACCTTTAAACGTCCAAAACAGCTGACACAGCAACATCTTGACCAATGGTGTGTGTTTGGGGCGTGATCTGTTTGGATAACCTATGACAGACTGGGGTAGTTTTCTTGAATATGTTTTTTAAACAAGTGATGCTAAGCAGTCTGTTTAAGCTAGTGGTGCAGAAATTACTTCACTGTGTGTTTGAAACCAAGTATCAATCATACTGCACAAAACCCCTGCTAAAGCAAACGTTTATGTTATTGAACTTTTGACTCAAACCCTTACTGAGATATAGCCCTCTTGACAACTAACCCCTGGAGTCGTTTGCGCTTTGGTCTCGGACACGGAGTGACAGCTGATCCCCGCTCATGGACCATTGCATGAACACTACAGGATTTGTCCACGACACACCTGATCACCAAGACATCTCTTGCGTCCTCCGTATCCATCACCATCATTATATCTGAACGCCTGTTTCTGCCTCGCGCCGCATAACGCATTACTCTTACTTGTTTGCAATGCCAAGCTGGAGGAGAAACCTGACTTTCTGTCTGCAGAGAATGCACGATGAAGGTAAGTGAAGCGATTTACATCGAGGGTCGGTTGCATATACGCGTAGTATATGTGCGCAAATATGTGCGTAACAGGGATCAGGCATGGGAATTTACCACGTGCGACTGCGTTTGGTGCTCCAACGCACGTGTTTCTTAGGTGGCATGTGTTTTTTTTTTTTTCTTTGTTTTGCGAATATAATGGGTTGTATAATGATGGACTAGGCTAAATGAGTTGTGCCCTAGAACATACTGAAGCCATGAAGTACTCACCTGACTAACATGATGTGAGGGAAAGAGGTGTACTGGACATTTATATATTGGATATCATGTTTAACGCACCGTTTTAAAGATGGAAATCATATTCGTTTGATTTCTTTTATCACAATTAAGTGTACGTAGGAGTGACTTTAAAAAAAAAAAAATGTTCTGGAACTAACTTCTAAAATAAAAAAATTGGCAGTTTATCAAGAAATATTCCTGGTGTTGTATTCATTTTCACCTTTCTATAATTTATATATTTTAAACCAAACATATTTTATTGCAAATATTGTTTTGGTAATATATATATATATATATATATATATATATATATATATATTTTTTTTTTTTTTTCTCTCCTTAATACTCAATATTACTTTCCATCCGTCATGTGTAATATCCCTTTATTTTTATTTTATTTGTATTAATAAAATACATATGCAAGGTTTGTACAAACTCACAACTCGCACCAAATGTAAACCATACATATATAAATGAACATATATTTACTTTATGCCGAGGGTAAAAATAAAATTGACAATAATTTTAAAGTCTTTTCATGGTTTTTTGTTTCTAATTCCATTCAAAGCAGAGCCAAACTGATTAAATTCTTTAAAAAAAAATTGAAAATTTGGATTGGCTTTAGCCCATTTTGTTTTCACATGAATATGATGTTTTCTAAGTAAAAAAAAAAAAAAAATATATATATATATATATATATATTATTATTATTAAAAAATATGTTAACCATCAATAGTATCTTGTACAAAAAATAAATAAAAAATATATATATATAAATTAACATGACACCATGTAATTCAATTTGTAAAAAATAAATAAATAAATGATAATAACCTTAATGACATCATCCTCCAGGAAGTGACCAGGTGGGAAAACATCAGCACGATTATTCGGTTGATTTGACGTATTCAGTGATGTTTTGTGGTATTAGATAGTTGGGTTGTCTCCTAAACATCCCATCTTCTCTGATAGATTTACAGAAATCTGTCAAATAATTTCAACATTTCAAAAGGGAGTGAGGCTAAAATATCCAAATTAACTTCAAACTGACCTCCTCATGTAAGCTAACTCTCAATCCCACACTGAGCAATGGCTAATTTTAGCTTTTTATTTCCATCCTGTTAGTTATTTTCTTGCCATTGTTTAAATAATATCTCTGATCTTCTATTCATAGAAGATCTCGTGAATTGTTCATGTAGAAGTGATTGTCATGCTGTGAAGGCATTGTGTGAAAACATTGCAGCACAGTTACTTAACAAGAAATATTTCACCCCAAAATGAAAATTCTGTCATCACCCATACAACAACAATTCATAGTGAACATGGCTGTCAATTCCATAAAAGATTAAAAACACAACTAAAGAACCATATATGTAGTCCATATGACTCATGAACTATGTCATAAGGTTTGTGAAGACTCATATGATAGCTTTGTGTGAGGAACAGACTGAAATTTAGATTATTTCCCAAAAAACTAACCCCAATAACTCTCAAATCTCATACCTAATTTGCTACGTTTGCTTTCGGTTACAACACATGCTAGAAACCATGAAGAGTCTAAAGCCGAAAGTATACTTCAGTCAGATACGAACGCTGAGCGTTCATGTACTGAAAGCATGACACAACTGTCATCATCAGCAGTGCACGAGCACTGAACGTGCACAGCAAGATTATTGTAACCACGTGTCTTTGAACACGCAGAATGCGCATGCACCTGGAATTATGTGCACTAATTAGTGGTTCCACAAGGTAGCAACACTCACATTTGAGCATTGCTGTCACTAAGAAGTGATAGAAGATGAAATTGCAGCTAAACTTCAGGAGATGAAGGTGAAAACAACGACAACAACAGTGGATGTGCAAGTCAAGAGCGCGTGTGAGAGGAAGTCAGGAGATACCTGCATTTGTATAACTCGAGTCTGAAGGACTATAAAGGCATCTTTATGGGTCTAAACTCCTGAAGAGAAATAGTCCGGTGTCTAATATCAGTCTTAGCGTTCATGCGCCAACCACCTGTGTATGCACACACAGTCATATGAAGTGTACTTTGACAGGTTTGTGTTCGACTGTACGCAAACGCTGAGTATTCGCGTCAAAATCAAATTATACTTTGGGCTTAAAGTGGGGCATGGACCCCCTAGATTTGTCTCGAGCCCCCCTAGAAGCTTTGTATGCCCCCGTCCTGACTGACAGTGAAACAATCAGCGTTCCCCCCCTAAACATATAAGTGCCCCACCAAAGATCACATCCTAGTACTTGCAGAGCCAGAAACAACAGTGTTTTGGCATCACGGATGGTAAAATAGTTCAATTTTATAAGGCGGCATTTTCAAATCTGAACACTTTCGGTGCTTTGGCGGAGGTGAAGATTAACAGTGGGAAAATAACTTACATTTTGGTCTTTCCCTTGCATTAAGCATTATGGTTTCAAAAGACTTGGAATAGTGTGCATGAGTAGTATGGACAACTTTCATGGAGCATATTTGTCCTTTTTGGACAAACTGTGCAAAGCTTCTTCAAGATGCCCCTTTTTGTGGTGGAAGAAAGAAGTAAACGGGGAAAATAATGGAAGAATTTTCATTTTTGGGTGAACCATCCCTTTAAAATTGGAAATTGGCCACTATCAGGGGACGCTTTCCACATACATGACAAAAAGTTAATTTGTATTGGAAGTGTAATTGAAACATTTGCAATGAATCAGCAGAACAAGGCAAAAATGCTCAGTCGCTCACTCAGAAGCACATCCCATTTCCTTATCAGAATTTGAGCTCAAAGACAGGAGATCTCATTAATCTTAAGAACCGAGATACATTCGAAAAGCGGGATGAATTTGCAGTTTGCCAAGTGTGTGTGCATTTAGAGGAAGTTGTAGTACTGATAGAGGCTTGGCTGATCATATCTTGTAGTGGCTGCTGCGGTATATCTGGACACAATCCCTCGCTTGGCTCCAGCACGATTGATCGTAGCTGCATGACTCAAGACTTTGAGCAGAATTTCTGCACCAGATTTTAAGCCATTGGCTTCCTAATTCTGAGCAGTAATGTCCAATATTTCCTATCCCTGGTGGAAATATAACCTCAGCTTAAACCAGCTAAAGTTGGTCTCAGCCTTGCCAAACTGCTTAGGCTAGTCTGTTCTGATGGTTTTAGAGGGGTTTTAAGCACTTGCCAGTTGATCTATTTGGGAAACCAGTTAACTGAGCAACTAAACAAGCTAAACACCATCTTGGCCGGGACTGGTTTAAGCTGCATTTTCAGCAGGGGCTACATTTGAAAAGAGGCACTAATTGGTTTTCTGTCAAAAGTATTGATTTGATCAGGCACCTATCTTTTCAAGTGATGTTTTATTGGTAAACTTTTTCAAGAATCATTGTGATCCTATGGTGACGTGAGTTTGTGATTTACATATATATCAGTCATATTTTTTGATAATCGAGGGTGAACCTTTTCAAAGACACTTGTGATGAGCAACACTTTCCAAGAAAACCTCTTTGATTCCAACTGTTACAAAAATAGCTGGTGAATTACTATAGTAAAAATGACAAGGAGAACCTTAAAGATAACACACATCTTTATATCTGAACATTTCACCTTGGCTCCTTCTCTGAGTGGGAGAACTGAAAGTGCAAGTTACTTCTTGGAAATTGTCCTCACTTAGCTGATGTGGAAACATTTTTCAGACTGGAAAGTAAAGCAGTAACAGGAAACTAGGAACAAGGCAGATCATCAGCCAGTAATGTATCCTTTTACATTTTTAAGAAATTAAAAATAACATTTATGCGCTCCTTATTTTGCAGTTGTGGTGCTTTTTAAACCACATGTTCCATTGAGATGTAATTTACTGTCTTTATGTTGCTCTGTGTACAATAATGTAATTAATTTTGAAACTAACCAGAGACTATAAAGCCCGAGACATAGCACTTTTGTATTAAAATGAATGGGAGAAATTGGAATGCCCAATATGGCGGGTGTAGAAAAGGAAGTACTGCCTTACAGGTGAAAGAACCAATCAACTTTTAGATACAGACATCACATTTCAGTCAACTCAACAACATGCAGGCGCAGCTAAAGAACAAATTATACTACCATTGTTGTCAGATTTTACAACTGATTTGAAATGTATTCTTTGATCATGATCTTCTTGACTAACCGTTTTGGAGTTTTCAGTCTTTCCCCATTTAACTAGATAGGAGCTGCACTTTTATGCCGCTTGTATCCATAGAAAATAGCTGTTCCCAAGAAGGCCACCGAGTGGACTGACTTGCCTTGAAAGGAACTTTGAACTAACATATTATTTTCATTATTTAACCCACTGTTGTAGTGATTGACAGATGTTTTTTTTCTTTTTCTTTTTAATAGCCGATGCCAATGTCTAGAGATACACCGATCCTGGATTGCTATCGGCATTAATACTGACATTTTTTAACCCTTACAAAAATCAAGAATTTTGGCAAACTTGCCACAAATTCGGCATTCATAATTGCACATGAAAATGAGCTTTGCGGCAAACTCTTTATTGTTGCCAAATGTTTGCTGCAGATTCACAACTACCGGTGAAGAGCTGCAAACTTCTGGCAAATATTTGCAGCGAATCGCAAGCTCATTTGAATGTTAAATTTGGGGCAAGGTCCGACTAGCCCGATCCTAATTCTGATACCCCTTTGGAGTAATGGTTGTTACCATCAAGCCAAAGAACATAAAAGGACCACAAAAGCACCATTAGAGTAGTCCATATGAGTCGTGCACATCTCAGACATCGCTTATAGCATCCATTGAAAACGGATGCGCCGGAAGAACATTTGACCAGGTTTTGAATGAAAAGTGAATAAAACACTCAAAACTGCACTCCCTTGTAACATGAAATAGGCGTGTACTTTTCAGAGAGGTGACTGTTATCCAATGTGTTAATATTGTTTTTGTTTGGGGTCAGTTTGAAAATGCTGTTGGTGTACTGCTAGACCCTAAACAGAACAAGAGGTTTAAATAACCAATTTATACTTTTTTGTATTTTAAGAAAATAACTTTCTGAGTTCAGTCTTATTAGGGATTATAATAAGCATCTTATAAGTCTTTTTCTAATAAATTAGTGCTACGCTCTGTATGCAGTACTCTTTTGAAATGGAGGTTCAGAAATAATTTCTCTTGCATGTTTCTAAGAGCAGAATGCTGCTCATTAGCCCTCTGCCATACAGCCGTAATTTTCTTCCTGCTATTTCTAGAACAGTCTGGAATTGCATGTATGTTAAATATCAAAGGATGTGGCCCGTTGCTGAAGTCCAGTCATAGCAAACGTTGTTTAAGTCAAGCCATGACCCTTTGAAGTCTGAAGTCATCACAGTTTCTTGTGTGTAATGAAAATGTTATTATGAGGGCAGACTTGAGGGCAGTCAAATAAGGTTATTCTTTTTTGAGTTTTATTTGAAACAGTAGTAAAAGTTCTGATAATGCGAGATCCAAGTGTTCTGCTTGTTTTTCATGAATAAGGCCCATTGTCTTGATAACGAGCAACCACTTGGCTTCACCTGAATTATTGCTGCCCCTCAAGCCATCTGAAGCTGGCAGCTGTGTTTTGAAACATGGTAGCTGGTTCCTTAAGCTACAGTATATCACCAACTGGTTGCTGGTTTGTTGCTGGTTCAAGTTGGTTTATCAGCTTGGACCAGCTAGAAACCCCCTACCATGTTTCAAAACACAGCTACTATCTTAAGCTAGATTTTCCACTTGTTCAACTCATCTCCAGAAGCACTTGATGTTCCATTAAAATAATTTTCCGAGCTTTGCTGTCACTCTCTGGGAATGCTGATGACTCTGGGGCATCTCTGGGACACGCAGAAGCAGTAATGAAGAGATGTGTTGCACGGAATTTATTTTATTTTATTTTTTAATGAAAATGGGTGACAATGGGATATCTTGATTCTCTGGTTTGACGAGCTCCTCGGAAGATGCTTTAAATAGATAGCCTTGGATGAAACGCTCCCCAAAGGCTGGCGTTTAAAGCATGGTTGGTATAGTTCAGCACGTAAACCGATCTCGCAGATCTTCTGTAAAATATTACCAGGGTGGTTAGTACAAGCAGAATACAGCAGTTTTTCTTCTCTAACAGGTTTTACCCTAATCCTAACCCTTACTCTTAAACTGTGCTTGTCTTATATTGAATTTGAGGATATTGGTCTAATTCTGGATTCTTGTTGGACAGTCTCATCCATTAAGCTTTCAAGTTTCCCCAGTTTAAATCTTTACTGCAATTCACATAGGCTAATCAGTTTAGCTGAAACGATAAAACAGTAATGAGAATGTGTATGGTCAATTTTATGTCCATTGGTGTAATGACTCGCAATCTTTCTTCGTAGTGACATCACTTCAAGCAATCATTATAATTGGTCATTCACCCCAGTTTTTGGTAAATAACCTTATTTTAATTGTTCAAAATTGTTACAAATTACAAATCTGAAAAAATTTCAAATGACAGACTAAGCAAATTACTTCGCTTCTGTTCTAAAGCTAGTTTTTGAGTGTCAGTTGAAACAGGTGCAATGTAAAGCAAGCATCTGGGGATCATCCTGTTTAAAACTTAGATCGATTGTCATTACTGAGGATTATAGACTAATTTAAGCATCTCTGATTTGCCATTGCCATTTCATTGCTAAATGGGCATGTCTAGAATACCCAACCACTGTAAAAACACATTGTGAATAGAAACCGTTAATGCAACAGGAGTAGACTTAAATCGAATGCTGTAATCGTTAACCTTTGCAGCCATAATCACAATCTCGATTACTTTTTGAATAATTGTGCAGCCCTAAGTAAATTTTAATTCTTACATTTTACATTTTGCATTTAGTCATTTAGCAGATTTTATCCAAAGTGACTTACAATTTGAGGAAGGATACAGCATATGCGATTCAACTTAAGGAAACAGTTACACTAAAAGTGCTGCATTACTAAGTTTCAATTGCGTTAGAAAAGTACTAGCCAAGACAGATGTTATGGTGCAACTAGTATTGTTTTTTTTAATTATTATTATTATTATTATTTTGAATGTATTATCAAGTGCTCACGAAAAAGTTGTGTATTTAGCCGTTTTTTTGAAGACAGAGAGGGAGTCTGCTTCATGGATGGAGTTGGGAAGGTCATTCCACCATCGAGGTACAGTGAAGGCGAAAGTTTTGGAAAGTGATTTGGTGCCTCTTTGGTACCACAAAGCGCCGCTCATTTGCAGACTAGAGCCTTCTGGTGGGAATGTAGCTTTGCAGGAATGATTTTGGGCAAGCTGGCGCAGACCCAGTGACTGTTCAGTATCCCACCTTCAGAGCCTTGAACTTGATATGTACAGCAGCTAGCAGCCAGTGTAGAGAGACAAGGAGGGGTGTAACATGCTCTCTCTTCGTTGATGACCAGCCATGCTGCGTTCTGGATCATTTGCAGAGGCCTAATTGCGCATACAGGAAGGCCGGCTAAGAGAGCATTTCAGTAGTCCTGTCTAGATACACTATATTGCCAAAAGTATTCGCTCATCTGCCTTTAGACGCATATGAACTTAAGTGACATCCCATTCTTAATCCATAGGGTTTAATATGACGTCAGCCCACCCTTTGCAGCTATAACAGCTTCAACTCTTCTGGGAAGGCTTTCCACAAGGTTTAGGAGTGTGTTTATGGGAATTTTTGACCATTCTTCCAGAAGCGCATTTGTGAGGTCAGATACTGATGTTGGATGAGAAGGCCTGGCTCACAGTCTTCGCTCTAATTCATCCCAAAGGTGCTCTGTCGGGTTGAGGTCAGGACTCTGTGCAGGCCAGTCAAGTTCTTCCACACCAAACTCGCTCATCCATGTCTTTATGGACCTTGCTTTGTGCACTGGTGTGTGCAGTCATGTTGGAACAGGAAGGGGCCATCCCCAAACTGTTCCCACAAAGTTGGGAGCATGGAATTGTCCAAAATCTCTTGGTATGCTGAAGCATTCAGAGTTCCTTTCACTGGAACTAAGGGGCCAAGCCCAGCTCCTGAAAAACAACCCCGCACCATAATCCCCCCTCCACCAAACTTCACAGTTGGCACAATGCAGTCAGACAAGTACCATTCTCCTGGCAACCGCCAAACTCAGACTCGTCCATCAGATTGCCAGATTGAGAAGCGTGATTCGTCACTCCAGAGAACGCGTCTCCACTGCTCTGGAGTCCAGTGGCGGCGTGCTTTACACCACTGCATCCGACGCTTTGCATTGCACTTGGTGATGTATGGCTTGGATGCAGCTGCTTGGCCATGGAAACCCATTCCATGAAGCTCTCTACGCACTGTTCTTGAGCTAATCTGAAGGCCACATGAACTTTGGAGGTCTGTAGCGATTGACTCTGCAGAAAGTTGGCGACCTCTGCGCACTATGCGCCTCAGCATCCGCTGACCCCGCTCTGTCATTTTACGTGGCCTACCACTTCGTGGCTGAATTGCTGTCATTCCCAATCGCTTCCACTTTGTTATAATACCACTGACAGTTGACTGTGGAATATTTAGTAGCGAGGAAATTTCACGACTGGACTTGTTGCACAGGTGGCATCCTATCACAATACCACGCTGGAATTCACTGAGCTCCTGAGAGCGGCCCATTCTTTCACAAATGTTTGTAGAAGCAGTCTGCATGCCTAGGTGCTGCATTTTATACACCTGTGGCCATGGAATTCAATTATTTGGATGGGTGAGCGAATACTTTTGGCAATATAGTGTATGACGAGACGGAACAAGGAGTTGTGTGGCATGATTAGAGAGGAAGGGTCTTATCTTTCTGATTTTGAGTGCAAAACTCTCAACAGATCAGTCTGTTTTTTAGATGTGGTCAGTGAAATAGAGTTGGATGTCGATGGTTACACCTACATTTCTGACTGTTTTGGATGGTGTTATTGTAGATGAACCCAGCTGAATGGTGATGTTGTGCTCAACAGCAGGGTTACAATGGGTTACAATCTCACAATGGCTAGCACCTATTTACCAATGTACATCTTACAACAAATCAAGTAGGACTACTGGGTGAATGTCACAGTTAATATTGATGGACAACATTAATAGGGTTGTAATTTGCCCTTCACCCTTTTCGGATCATTCTTACACCTCTGCATGTTTATATCATGTTTTTTATGTGAACGGAAAAGCTAGACTTTTTTTTTTTTTTTTACTTAATTACCATATTCACATTGATCTTGGCCAGAATCTTCCTAATCATATTAGTTTTTTTTTTTTTTTTTTTTTTCAGCATGTGGTAAAGTGTTTAATTAGTTTTCTTGGCTGGTTTTTCCTGAGCCTGGCATTTTGGCAGATTGTCTTTGCTGCCGCTTGCATGCTTATCAAGCAGATAACAGTTGGGATCATCAAGCAACTCTGAGAAATTCATTGAGCTTAATTTTATTTATACATCCATGCTTATTTCAGTGCATTATAGGATGTGAGGAGGCTGTATACTGTATGTCTGCAACCTCAAAACAGATTGTTGTCAGCTGAATGCAGCTTGCCACGAGACCATGTTAAGTGACGCGTGTGCCAGCGCATTAGTGAATCTTCATCTAGGTCACTCATTGGAAATGTGGGTAATGTGATTTGATGACTCACCAAAGCAGAAAAAAATAGCTTCATTTTCTCTCACCATATCTTATGTTCAGAAGAATGCCACAGTTGTGTGTTATGCAGAACAAGCCAAGTGTAGCATACATTTCAGTGCACATGCAAAGTTATAATCAATCTGCTTTGTTTTTTGGTAGTCGAGTCTTGATCTGTCCAAGTATGCATGACAAAATTGTAATCAAATATTTGAAAGAAGGATGTCAGCTGATGAAGTTTTAAAATATAAGTTGTGCGTCACCGTCATGTCTTTTAGAGCCGAGGCCAATTGTGGTCAGATTTACGTGTAAACATGCTGGACGAAGCTGAGCTACAAGTGCATTATCAAGGTCGGTTAGTCCGGTGTAACAGGTAAAGCTGGGCATGGAGGAGGCGGGAACCGGCTGAACAGTAAACAAAGTTTAATGATATAACTCAACTTAAAACAATATAAAACCAACATGAATTTGTGTGTCTCTCTCGGACTGGCATCTCCGGCTCCCCCTTATCTTGCTCTCCTGCTGATCAGCTGATTCAGCGCTGGCCGTGCACCATCACAGCCCGGCCACGCCCACCTCCTCGTCACCCGATTCAGGCCAGGGGACCACCGGACTGACCTATCCCCCCCCCATCTCTGGAGGGGAGACGCTGCACTTCCGGCCGTTGTGTCGGCCGGTGGTCCACCCCACCTTCTGAGAAACTGGGGGAGAGACAAAGCTTGGGGAGAGGGAAAGAGCGAGCGAGAAACACACACACACAGAGAGAGAGAGAGAGAGAGAGAGAAAAACTTGCTCGCCGGTTCCCTTACATGCTGTCGCCCGGTCCTCAAACACTCCTTCACCCTCTGGTGGATGACAGCTTGCTCCTCCCCTGGCGGCGGCAGCGAGCCCTCCGACCCCTGGCAGACGGAACTGCTCATCTCCTTCTCGGCGGACGGCAGCGGTTCCTCCAGTGGCCGGCAGCGACCCCCTCCGTCTCCAGGCAGACAGCCGCGGCTGCTCCCCTGCCGGATGGCAGCGGCGAGGACTCCGTGACAGCGCATCCCTCCTCCCTCCTGGGTTTCGGCACCACTGTAACAGGTAAAGGTGGGCATGGAGGAGGCGGGAACCGGCTGAACATTAAACAAATTTTAATGATAACTCAACTTAAAACAATATAAAACAAACATGAACACAGACACACACAATGCGGCAGCGTGCGTCTCTCTCTCTCGAACTGGTGTCTCTGGCTCTCCCTTATCTCGCTCTCCCGCTGATCAGCTGAATCCGGCCATGCCCCCCTCCTCGTCACATCCGGCTTCACAAAAATTGTACGATTTCAGTCTGACTAAAGCATTTACATGACATTTTAAAAAGATGGATTGATGTTTTAAGATGACTGAAATCGAACTTTTAAAAGTGTATGTACTGTCAAGGCCCCGATATACTTCCGGAGATGATGTTCTTCGTTCTTTGTTCAGGGGTAAAAAGTTCTAAACAGCCGAGCAATAGTATACTGTTTGCGAACATTCAGACACTGGTCATATGGCTGTGGGGACGCTACATGTAAAACCTAAACAAATATGACATTAAAATATGTCATCAATCACTTTATGCCTCATTCTATGAGTAGAATTCACATGAGGTCAATAAAAGAAGCTCCGTTAACCACTCGATGATGATTTAAAGTAATATATATGCAGTATAAAATGTTTAATTTGTCTTGTTTACATTCTGAATTCAGAAACGCTTATACGCTAACATGCTATAAGCGGCCATATATGCACCAATTACACTGTTATTGTAATTTATGATAACAATGATACTTCAAAATATTCGGAAAACAGACAAAAGAATGGGCAGATGTGTGAATGGCTTTCGCTGCAGAGGGCACACTTGAGAATGGGCACTTGAGAGTATTTGAGTGGATTTGATTCCTTTTTGTAGACTAATTATACTAAGAAATTGCATGACATGGTCTTGCACGCCAGTTGAATACTGAATGAAACGCATAAACAAAGTAGTAGGTGGAGCTTCAGGTCACACATACCGATGACATGGACCAATGGCAGTAAGATGATTAGCAGCCAGAACGAATTTTTCCTAAAAGTTCGCCTAGGCGAGCTGTTACGAATCACTAGAACGAACGCAAAAACACCTTCTTTTTGGCCAGATTTTGTTCTAAATGAGGTCATACCCGTTCGTTCTTCGATTTCATATGACGTATATCTGGGCCTTCAACGTACAGATTAACTATAGATTCCTAGTCAAAAGTCCTTTGACATAAAAATGTGTTTTCTATAGATGTGGTTTTGTATCTTGATTTCAAACACCTAGTTCAAATCCCTTGTAAGAAATATTCACTGGAGTAAAAAAGAGTGACAACTTGCCCCGGCCTCCTCTATAACCCTGTGAATGTTTGGTTCTTGTAGAGATTGTTCCCATTTCTTACCCATGAGAGATTTTGTGTGGTACTCAAAATATTTCCTGACAGTAAACATTGCTCACTATGACTTGTACATGACATTGTGCTGAGTGACCCCGATGGTTGATCTACACAGTGTCTTCAAGCATGCGCTTTTTGGCCTGCTTGGTTTTGTGCAGTAAAGCCTGTTGGGACTTGATTGCTCTGAGGTGCAGTGGCCTGTGAATGCAGACGACCACGGGGAGGGCAGCTCCTGTGAAAGACAGTCTGGTGTTTTTCACTTTGTCAGAGATCAGGGGTTGAGCTAGTTCAAGAATATATGGCTGTGCTCTTTCGCTGCGACGTCTGCAGCCTTTTATGTTGAGTTATATTTGAGACACAGCGTTTGACCTTTTAAAATGTTTTCTCTTACGATTTGATGCTTTTATTCTCTTTGTAAAGAAAAGGTTCCTCATTTTACCATTACATAACACTTGTTCTGTCCAACTCCCCATTGGGTTCTGGTCCCGTGGAAACCAGGAAGTAATCGAGTTTACATTAACGATGGGGAGGTTTAGGGTTGATGTTTGTGTTCGGGGGTAGGGTTAATAAAATATGCAGTACTGTTGACTGTATTACATCGTTTACAACTTAAAATACATATTGCTTTTGGCTAGAGGCCTGCATGGGCCTTAAAATGAAACCTGAACCCGACCAGTACCCGAGACACGTGGCCCCACAGATTTGAGGACCGAACCCGAAATCACTCACTGTCTTTATAATTTCTTCTTTATAATACGAGAACCACATTATAGCGACCACGAGGAGGTTACCCCACATGACTCTACCCAACCAGGCTAATTTGGTTGCTTAGGAGACCTACCCAGGCCCCCCAACTTGAATCTAGGCACCACACAACGAATGAAACAGAACACGGGTGTCTCGACATGCGTTTTTAAAAATGTGAAGTTCTTTTTAACTGGACACGATGTTTAATATGTGCCGGTCCTGCATAAGATGCTGAAGGAACAGCAAGATGCGGCGCAACAGTCAAAAACATTCGTCCAACATGTGTTTTACATATTAAAGCAATGGGAAAACAGAACAGACATGCTCAAAAACGCGTTCGGTGTGAACGACCCCTAACTTGCACGTGTCTGTTCGGTAGGCCTGTTTATTTTTTCATTAATTACAAACCCAAAGACCTACTTGGAAAAACTGACCCGAACCCGGCCCGAAACCCTTTTTGTTCTCTGGTCCTGTCGGGCTTGGGTCAGGTTGCAGACCTCTAATTTTGGTGCCACTCTGTGGACATTTCACCCAGAAACTGGAGCTCATACGTGCCCATACGTTCAACAACACTTCCAGCTTCGGCCACTGGGGGGGCAGAGGTTCAAATTTCGGTATGCACTTTTGACTGATTGTTGCCAAATTTACAGTGCAGTCAAATACTGTAGTACTATTACCATTTCTTTCTGCTTTAAGAAATTAATTCATAATTAATATTTTCTGATTGACTGTGATTTTGACGTGTTGCTCAGCATTTTCGCTTTCGGTGTGCACAAATTACTTTCAATGGCTAGAAACTTATCTCATGTAAGGACACTGTGAAATATAGTAAACACAGATACTAATGCTTGACACGTTCTATGGCTCTGTAAGTTTGCCTCAGTTCATTTATCTGCGGAGAAATGAGTTTCCCCAGCGACCAAATCCAATGACACTGGGTGTCAGTCATAGACAATAAATGTCTCCATTTGTAAATTTATAGACAGTCTATATCCCCTTCCTGTCTTTTGTTTCTTTATCTCCATCTCTTTGTTCCTTCTCAATTGTGCCGAGTCTATACTTTCAGCTTTTAATGTGCACGTTGTCCACTGTAAAAAAACTTACACCAAAGAAAAAATACACTGTAAAAAAGTACAGCTCCACTTTCAGGATCTTGGCACACCCTGGTATGCATTCCATGTCCAAAAAAAAAAAAAAACCTTGAAAAAGGCTGGTTAGCTGAAACGTCTGTTACTAAATAAGCTTGTATTTTGAGTTTTGGAGTTATTTTTTTTTTTTCCTGTATATATTTATGCCATAACTTGCACCTCGAAATTAAAGGTGAGCAGTTACTTTAGTCTATTCAACATGTCCATAAAAACAAAACACGGTATTAACATGGTACATGTCCAAAAACAGGGTTTTATTATGGTGGATGTTCATAAAATAAAAATAACAAAATAAAATGTAGATGTCCAAAAACAGACTATGGTATTACAATAGCACACTTTTTTTTTTTTTTTTTTTTTTTCCTTTTTGTTAGTGGTGGTTCTGGTTAATCCATTGCACGCCTGGTAATCAAATGATTAGCCACAAAATTTAATTTCCAATAAAACTTTGAGACATTGCAGGTATGCTACCAGAGAAACATTGTAATACATCATAGCTCTCTTGATTTTAACGGTTTATGATATGTGCAAAGCTTCCGTGCGGCCCATTGGAGTGTGAAAGGATCTTTTCCCTCTCAACCTTTGACTCAAACTGGCAGATCTGTCTGCTGTGAGCACTCACGCTCTCCTGATCTGCCCCATGCCACACAAGTAGAACATGAGGTATCTGAGCAGGACAATTATCAGCGTGATGATTCACAAGAGAGATGTCTGTGGGGAGCTTTTCTCTTTTTTTTTTTTATGTGGTGGTGGGCGGATGTTAAAGAAAGCTTTAGGGCAGCCATAGCAGACATCCACTCGGTGAAATGAAGAATATAATCCAAGATGAAAGCTTGTGTTGAGACTGCAAGCGTCAAATCCCATTCACCGTTGTGTGAAACTGGCAGGAGGCCACGGAAACTGCAGCGTAAGCAATCTTTCTGGATGCGTAGCTTTCTTAGCCTAACTAAAATGCACCAGTAGGCTCCAACGTATTGTTGCGAAAGGTGAAAAAGAGCATTTAGGGATTTAAAAAAAAAAGTGTTTATGGTGACTATATACACTAGAGAAAGCTATGGCGTAGCATTTGACAAATAGAAATGTGTACAATTTGTTTTCGCAGTCAGTTCAAAATCAAGCGGGAATACAACAAATTGGATTTCCGAAAGCACAAATGGACCCACCCCTCTGAAATTCGTATTGGTCAACAGATGGCTACGTCAAGAGTGCATTGCGGCAAAAATTCTCAGCTTTAGCTTGCAGTGACCAACACGATCACATGCGAAATCAACATGTTGCTACTAGGACTGTCAATCGGAAAAAATAATGATATATGAATTAATGACATAATGACTGAATAATTAATTGAATGAATTGTATATCAATATTTGCTGAGAAAAGCCCCTAAATAAAAATAAGTAAATATATAATGATTAAATAATTATATTTAAATAATTATAAATGTAATCTGTATAATAATTCAGATAATTAAAATACAGTAAATTATTGTGGCAGATGAGGAAAGCATTGATTTGACAATGCAAGGCCATTCATTGTTTATTTCCATATCATATAACACAAGCCTATAATTGGCCTACAGTCCACAGCAATCCATTTTGCTAATTAATTTGTATGAGGTGTACTCATAAGGGATTTTCTTTCTTTTTTTTTAATTATTTAGTTTTTATTGTTGAAAAGATAGAATTGACAACATCTGGATACAACATTTGCCACAGATACAGCTTTTCCAACATATTTTAAGTCTTCATTGAACATACTTTAATATCCAGTTAGCTTAAGCAATGTACTATATTTAAGCGGTTTGTTATCCCAACACAAAACTGTTTACAGAAGTGAGGGAGGATATCACATCAATCAAAAAATACTCTTACTGTAGTCAATCTACAACAAAAATGCATTTGGTTCAATAGGGGTTACATACTCAATCCATTTAATCCAATATTTAATAAATCTCTCTCTCGGAAGGTTCAAACCAAATGTTATTTTTTCCATAGTGAAGACATCCTTTAAGACTTCGATCCAGTCGCTTATTTGTGGAGAATTAGGTTTATACCAACATCTAGTTATAGCCTTCTTGCTTGACGCAAGAAGGATTTTATACATATATTTATTCCGACTTTCCCATGTGTCCATGTGTACCATACCGATAAAGGACTTCAAATTTGAAGTCAAGCAAAATATCCAAGAACTTTTCTAATGCCTTGTATGTCTTGTCCAAATATCTCAAGATACTGACAGTCCCAAAATATGTGATGCTTGGCATTTTGAGACCCACACTGTCTCCAACATAATGAATTACCTAAGAATTTACTTTTCGGAGTAACAAAGAAACAAGCAAAATTCCTTCCAGTATGAAGAGTGAGAGGTTGACCATTGTAGCTTACAGATATTTCCCCATTCCTCCATAGTTATTACAGCACCACTCTCTTTTTCCCATCTCTCCTTAATATATGAGGTTGAGTCTACATCTAAACCCGTCATACCTTTATACAATCTGGAGACGATCTTCTCTGTCAACTGGGAATTATAAACTGATGCAAATATTTTTATGATGGCATTTTTGTTTGGGTCTGCTACAATTTTTCTTTTATTTTGTTTTTTCTGATAAAATGCTGTCTATAGAAGTCCTTTGATTCAAGATTATGTCTTTGGAAAGTTGAGTTTGGAAGTCGAGCAGTTCTCCTGTATTCATAAAAGTACAGTAGGCTGTAAGCCCTTTCTCTGCCCATGTTTTAAAGCAATTATCTATTGTGTTTGGTTTAAAATCTGTCAAATGTACACCATTTTAGTACTTTAACTGAATCCTCAATTTTATGTCTTAATAATCTCGTACCAAATTTCCAATGATACCTTTATCCACTGATTTTCTTTTTTATTAGTCTTTTATCAGCAATAACTGTTTGTGTAGGAATCTCTCCAAACCACCTAATCTCTATGTCCTTCCATCTAGCTTGATAATCAGGATTGCACAAACAAATAGGCCTTAACTGTGCTGCATAGTAATATTTCTGTAAACACGGTAGTGCCACTCCACCTTTTTCTTTACTCAAATGGAGTGTTTTAAATTTTATCCTTGTTTTTTTTTTACCATGCCATATGAATCTGGAAATTAATTTATCCCATTCTGTAAACTTAAAAAAACTATTGGTAAGGACTGAAAAAGGTAAAGTAGTCGTGGAAGTATATTTTGTTTAATTGAGTCTATTCTAGATCCCAAATTGAAAAAAGGGGAGCATATCCTATCTTGCTATATCTGATTTAATTTTTGTATTAATTGGTCCATAGTTAACCATTTTTAGGTCTTTTAAATCTTTAGGGAGATTTATTCCTAAATATTTAATGCATTTTCCTTGCCAGTTTAAATTATGTTCCTTTTATCATTTCATTTGGAGGGTTATAATTGAAGGTCAATACTTGTGTTTTTGGAATACTTAGTTTGAAACCTGAAAAAGATCCAAAGACTTTTAATGTTTCCATGAGTCCACCAAATGAATGTGTTGGGTCTATTGGATACATTAATACGTCATCTGCAAATAATGCTATTTTATGCTCATCTCCTTTTATATTAATTCCATTTATTTTGAGGTTCTGCCTAATCCATTGGCCTAGCGGTTCAATAAACAACGCAAAAAGAAGAGACAGAAGGCGCCCGTGGTTTGTGCCCCACTCCAGTATAAATGTCCCTGACAAATCGCCATTTATTTTAATTTTTGCAGACGGTTTAGAATATATGTTTTGTACAACTTAAATTTATCATGAAATGTAAACTTTGTTAGCACCCTACTAAGAAAAAGCCAATTAACTGAATCAAAAGCCTTTTCGGCATCTAGGCTTAAAAGTGCTGCCTGTAAGTTACTATCCTGAATGTGATTAATAATGCAACGAGTCCACCTAATATTGTCTTGGGTTTATCTGCCCCTAATGAAACCGGTCTGATCAAAACCAATAAGTTCTGGCAGAATAGCTTCAACACTTTTTGCTAAAATTTAAGGATATAGCTTATAATCTAAATTAAAGACAGAAATGGGTCTGTATGAGGCACAATTCTCATACATATATATATATATATATATATATCTCAGTACTGTGCAAAAGTTTTGGGCACTTGTGAACATTTTTCCATAGTGAGGATTTCTTCGAAAATAATGCCATTAATGGTTTTCATTATCAGTTATCATCAAACAAAGTCCAGTAAACATAAAAAATGCTAAATTAATATTTGGTGTGACCACCTTTACCTTCAAAACGGCACCAATTCTCCTAGGTACACCTGGACACATCTGAGCTTTTTTTTTTTTTCTTGGTTGTAGGCAGATAGGATGTTCAAAGCTTCTAGGAGAATTCACCACAGTTCTTCTATCTATTTAGGATCTCTTAATTGCTTCTGTCTTTTCATGAAATCCCAGACTGACTCGATGTGCAGTGGGGGGCTCTGTGGGGGCCATGCCATCTGTTGCAGGGCTCCCTGTTCTTCTGTTCTATCCTTTTCTACTTGCAAAAGGAATGTTTGGAAGTCTAACATTTTTTTTTCTTATTGACACACTAAAGCTGAAGATATGAATAACCATCTTAAGACAAATGTTTTTGTGAAGCATCGTATGTGCCTAAGACGTTTCACCGTTGTGTGTGTGTGTGTGTGTGTGTGTGTGTGTGTGTGTGTGTGTGTGTGTGTGTGTGTGTGTGTGTGTGTGTGTGTGTGTGTGTGTGTGTGTGTGTGTGTGTGTGTGTGTGTGTGTGTGTGTGTGTGTGTGTGTGTGTGTGTGTGTGTGTGTGTGTGTGTGTGTGTGTATACATACACACATATATATACACATATATACTACCGGTCAAAAGTTTTGAAACACTTGCCTGAAATGTTTCTCATGATCTTAAAAATCTTTTGATCTGAAGGCGTATGCTTAAATGTTTGAAATTAGTTTTGTAGACAAAAATATAATTGTGCCACCATATTAATTTATTTCCTTTATAAAACTAAAATTTAATTTTTTAAAATGTAATGAAGCAGCCAATAAGTGCCCAACATAGATGAGAACTCCTTCAATACTGTTTAAAAAGCATCCCAGGGTGATACCTCAAGAAGTTGGTTGAGAAAATGTCAAGAGTACATGTCTGCAAATTCTAGACAAAGGGTGACTACTTTGAAGATGCTCAAATATAACACAGTTTTGATTTATTTTGGATTTTGTTTAGTCACAACATAATTCCCATAGTTCCATTTACGTTATTCCATAGTTTTAATGACTTTACTATTATTCTAAAATGTGAAAATAAATTATAATAAAGAATAAGTGTTTCAAAACTTTGGGTGTGTGTGCAGTTTGAAACTTAGAAAAACGTCTCAAGACACCTGCATTCTGAGTTGTGGTCCGACCATCTTTGAATGCAAGACTGTATCCTCATTTGTGCTGTCTGCTGCCAGTAAAGTGAGGCAGGTGCGCATAGCCTGTACAGCTGGAGTTGTACTTACTGCCCCCTGCTGCCAGTGACTTGTAAAACAAGCTTGTACTACAAGCAGTTCCTTATTACGGTCCAGGGGAATGATTATTGTATTAACTTTTTGATGTTTTATTTTTTATATACTTAATTGCAATGAATCAACGCATTAAATCGACTGCCCTAGTTGCTCCCAAACACTGATATCGACCCCATTCTGCCGAGTTACTGAAAAGCGGCATCCCCCATCAGAAGTGTTTGCCTTTTCCTGTGGCACTACTGATAGCATGTCACACGAGCAGCCTCAGAGACACAGGAAGAAACCAGGAAGTAATCACGTTCAAATAATACGATATGGAGACCGCGTTTTCACTCTAAAATGACATTTTTGCTCCACTGACGGTTGGGTTTAAGGGTGGGGGTTGGGTTGTATGGTTCATACAATATGCATGCCTGTTGACTGCATTACATCCTTTACAACTAAAAACAACTCTACAACTCTCCTTTGGCGCCACTCTGTGGACATTTCACTTGGAAACTGGAGCTCAAACGTGCCCAATGTTCAACACCAATTTTAAAAACAAATGCATTTTTGTAGTGTGTGATTTCACTCTGTAGAAGAGAAATTTTAGCTCAAGATAAGGATGTGTCATGTAGACACACAGTATCCATTCCAATTCCTGTGATTACTGAGCCATCTCTCGCCAAGCCAGATTAGAGCTAAGGAAGATGACAGATGATTGCTCTCAAACTTTCAACTTTTTATGTAATCAATAGTGCTCGTCTGAACAATCTATTTGCCATCATATCAATTATTCTGACTGAAAGCCCTCGCCGTTCATTTCACTCTTGGAAGTCTCGAGCAATTTTCACTCTGGATTGAAACTAACTGCTGACAAAGGATTTCTTTGGCCATGAATATTTACTTTAATGTCTTTTCTATTTTGCCTTTGCTTTTGTCCCTTCTTGCTTTTTTTTTCTTCAACCAACAAAAGCTACTTTACTCTTCAGGGCTTTGTTGTTAAGGGACTTGGCCTTCATGTCTGTTGCCTTTTGTATCCTGCCCCTTCGGTTACGCTGTTCTCTCCCCTATACAGAAATCCAATAAATGCCTCACTGGTGTGAATTTTTCACAGTGGGTCACCCAAATCAGTTCATGCTGGTAGTGATGTTTTTATATAGCCTTTCGAAAGAGTTGAATTAGAATTTCTAAATGTCTGTAGTTTGGCACTGGGGTTTGTAATGAATGGATGCCAACAATTCCAAGCCAATTTTTTATTTTTATTTTTAAAGACATAATAAGGTGCCTTTTTGGCATATAACACATTTGAGTATATTAATCCATACTGAAGTATGAGCAAGAGTAAAAATGATTCTTGCCTTATTCTTACAGTATCTATTCTTAAATTAATATTACAGGTTCAATATAAGAAGCTAAATCAGCAGCATTTGTGGCATAATGTTGAATACCAGAAATATGTATTTAGATTTTTTAAATCTTTTATCAAATTATATACTTCACATTTCTGCTTTTTTAATCCCTCCAAAAGTTGGCCCTATTCACTTCCATTGTAAGTGCCTCAATGTAACCTAAATTTTTGCTTTTTTTTTTTTTTTTTTTTTTTAAGGGAAAATGGGAGACAAGTCGAAAATGTATTTTGTGGTAATCAACTTTATGCCACAAATGCTGTTGATTGAGCTTAACTTGTATTAAACCCGGAATATTTTTTTTTAATAATGTGCAATATCCCCATGAAAACTCTGGAAACTCAATACCACTAGTCATGTTTCCATCCAAGTTCTGAATTTATTTTACGCACAAAATCGGAATATCACAAAAACAATTGCAAATAAAGCAGCATCACTTCTGGTGGATTTAAAAAAAATTTTTTTTTTTTACTTCTGATGAAATTGCCGCAAAATAGAAATGTTGAAGCCACTGTGGCTCTTTTATTAAATGTAGCCTTCATATATAATGTTCATATATGTGACCTCCCCCTTCCACAACCAACCTGCCAGATCTGTTTTCAGATTGTTGCACAACCCTTGTTGCACAACCTCATAATTTACAAACTGAGCACTTCCTGGGAGTCCAGGCAGTAGAGGCGGAAGTCTAATGCTCAGATGTAACATGTTAGTGGTGACTGTCAGTAGCCTCTCATGGACACAATATGGCTGCACTCTCTGGGGTCAGTCATGCATGTTTGCACCGCTGGGAGCCAGTGCGGTTACATGAGCACCACTAGTACTTAATGTACCACATGGATGCCTGGGAATAATGTCAGTCAGTTCGGGTCCCACAGGCAGGAGGGTCTGAAAACACATCATTGTATGTGCAACTACAACATCACCTTTAACTTAATAATGATTACTCTACTGAAACTCCACCTAATTTATCTGACAAATCAGGACAGTATTTGTTTTAGTCATGGCCTAGTAGTTAGAATACTCAACATACTAGCCGCTTTTCCACTGTTGGGTTAGTGCGAGCCAGGGCTATCAACTGGCCGGCTTGGGCCAATAGCCTCGGACCTCGAGCCAAAAGACCAAAATCGATCTGCGTTCCCACCATCGGCCCAATAACTCTGCAGCGTTTCCCAACCCCCCCCCCTTTAAAATGCTGCTGCGGTGCCATGTCACACATCTCACCCATTAAACAAGCAAGAGGGATCATGTTATCTAGTTATCTAGAATATTGAGCTTTTTATATCGAATGTAAACGGCAAGATAAGTTGGCGTTGACAACTCATCGACTTTAACTGCCGTGGTGTCTTGAGTGGTCTCTCCACTAACAGCGGGACGATGTTTTTTTCACACTGTCTATGAAAGTTCACCGAACCATGGAAAGTCTTTTTTTTTTGGGCACCGCTTTGTCCATTGGGTGTTTTAATGGATTTGTACTGTGCCCACATTTTTGTAATTTTTTTTTTTTTTCCCGAAGCTGTACCGTTGTGTGCTGGATACACAATCTGTGTAGTTCGCCAGAATTTCACCTTTGACATTGAACCTGCCTCAATCCCTGGTTGGACTTGTTTGGCACAAGGGTAATCGGCGGACCAAAGACCGCTGGCCGTTGGCCCCGAGAAAGCCTTGAGGAGGCACGGTGAAGCCCGGAAGTGACGGTGTGAATGCAACTGGCCCTGGCACTCGCTAGCATGCCCTCATTTAGCTCGATGGTGGAAACGCGGCTATTGACACCCTGTCTACAGGGATTGCGAGCTGCGCAGTACATTGGAGTGACCTGTCCGTATCTAGGGACCAAATTATCGACCTAGAGACTTGGACGTGGGCTCTTTTTACTTGGGCCAGTAGGCAACCACCCAGAATCCCCTAGTAAAATGTAAAAATCTATTATACTTGACTTTTCTTGAAACATCAGAATATATTTGAAGACGAATGAGGTGGGTGATCCACTAAAATAGGTTCCAGATCTAATTCTGGAGATGCCAAATCTAATTCTGTTTTTTCCAGGTCTAGTCCTGCTAAAGCCCTGCTTTTAGGTCTGATGGGCAAGTTGAAGCACTCCTTTCCAGAGGTTATACATTACTGTCACTGACTGAACAGATTCTAGCACAAAGGTCTGAGGGGTTCTCTCCAGTTCTAATCAACATTGTTGGGTGGCTGTTTATTGGTAACTTGATGTTAGAGCTTTTCAGTAAATTCTTTGTTATTATAAATGAGCTTGATGTCCTAAATCGTCCTGTTTTTGCATTTAAAAAAAAAAACAACACATAGTACTGCAAACATTGAACGTGGCAACTCAAAATAGATTAACTACTCTCGCTACCAGGTGTTAATGAAATTTTAAGCCATTGGAGTGAAGAATAAAGGAAAGCTTATTTTCTTTCGACATTTCCAAACAGCTGCGGGCTCCTGATAGTGGGAGAGCCATGTGATGACTTGACGCTTATCTGTGCTTGTAGCATTATATTGACAATGATCTCATATTTTCAACTAATACAATTCCACAAGAATGTTCCACTTTAAAAGATTGGAAAAGCAGTGTTCGTACTATCTGCTGCATTTCTTCTGTGACAAATGGACAGCTAAATTTGTCCATGGGATTTGATTTGAACTGACAGTATAAACCTGAATTCGATTGTGTTTTAAGTGATGGATGGAGACTAATGTTGCTGTTCTTTGGCACTTCTGGACTTTGGCACTTCTGAGGTGGTCAGACTAGGAGACCAGCTGGTCTACCATCTAAACCAGCTGAACACCATCTTGGCCAGGCTAGGTGACCAGCTGAAACCAGCTAAGACCAGCATACCATCTTTTATGTTTTTAAAGCTTAGCAAGATATAGCAACACTGACAACCAATTCTTGCTTGCCTTCATAGCCAATTATAACCCCCTCAGTCAATTTAAATATGGGTTTATCTCTGTACAAACACTGATATATCTGGATGTCTTTCTTCAGGCTAAGCTCTGTTTAAAGAACGTTTGACCTTTTGAATGGCTGCGTTCTGTTTTGACTGAATTGCAGACTGTCTCTACTAAAGCCTTTTTTTTTTTTTTTTTTTTGGGCTTCTGGCAAGTCTGTTGCATGGTTGATTTAATCTTTTTTTAGGGATGCTAAAACAAGCTGATTTTTCGTCTGCTTATTGTGAGATAAAATTAATTCTGCTCATACGTCAAGTGTGAAATTTCCGTTCCACCTTTATACATCAATTTTTATCAGTTTGTAAATTTGGGCTGTGTGTTGCACTCTGGGCCATTTAAATTCATAATGGGAGACCCCGATTACTTGCATCCCAATCTATTTATATCAGTATTGTCAGATACCGGTAATTCTCAGTACCAGCCATCTTATAGAAAAAATATTTTTCTTATTTAAAAAATCCGTCCTTCCTTTTGGTTTCATTTAATTTCATTTTGTATAATTTTCCTTCCATCCTTTTAAGTCTGTTTCATGTTCCTTCCTTTTAATTGTTTTATCTTCCTTCCTTTTCATTTTGTTTAACCTTCCTTCCTTCCTCCTTTTTCATGTTGTTTCATTTTCTTTTTTCTGTTAATCTGATTGAAAGCACATTCAGTGTTGATATTTAGTGTAACAGCACAGGAACGCTTCACTGTGTTCCAGACAGGCTGTCAGTCTGTGCAGCGCTCAGTGACACACAATTGTTGATCCTGCTTTGGCTTCTTTTGGAACTTTTTTTGTTAGTGGAGAAAAAAGTGAACAAAATAGCTGGCCATATCGTGTCTAAAATATAAGTTACTTTTAGAACAGTTGTATAAAAGCAGTATCACACAAGCAAGTGCTGTTGTACTGAATATCAGCACAGCTGTGATTATCTGCATCACAATGCCTGTGGCCTATAAATATCTGTATGTACTGTTTCTTTGGCTCAACCTGTAGAGCACTGTGATATCAACTCCAAAGCCATGTTTTTCCAAGGAACACACATACTGGTAAAGTGTATACCTTCAATACATTGTTATAGCTTTGCCAAATTCATAAACGTACATGTTATTTCTCTATTTTTCCCTTTGTTTGTTTTTTGTTTGTTTTCAAATCAATAATTTATTTGTTGAATTAATGCCTAATGAATTTTAGAGTGCTCATGTAGGGCGCACCCTGCAGTTTTGAAATATCTTTTCATTTCAAATATCTTTCCATGTTAACAGATCGCCTCATTTTGCACTGTTTTTCCTCAGTCAGTACCAGCTTTTTATCCCATTTATTATTTCACCCTGTGTTTTTCTCCTAATGTTATTTCCACAGCTGAGTGACAGCCAAGTATCTATTTGCCAGTTTGTTGGGCCTTGCAATTATTTTATTCAGCTAATCGTTTGCATACTTTGGAGAGACAATAAAAGCAGTTTTACAAATGGCAGTCAAATTCAGCATTATATGTTTAGAGCTCAAATGTGTGAATATTTAAAAGACCAATGGTTTTGTTGATATTCAAGGCTTAAGCAGAGCTTCTGAATTAACATTTCAAATGTATTAAAATGTATTTAAAATGTGGGGCCTGCGAGTATTGATGCTTACATTCCACCATTCTTTGATCATGTTTTTAAACATTTGGTTTTCTATCATGTTTTGAACATTGTTGTTTTGCTAATTCTGCTGATTTAAATGTCACCAAGGTAACATTATCTAGCTGTCTGACAGATGTGGTTTTGTGAAAATTGCAAGAGTAGGCCTAACTTGTGATTAGTCATGGAAACAGCAGTTAAAATGGTTTGAAAATGTGCAGCATGTCATAATCCCCCCCCCCCCCAAAAAAAAAACTGTTTATGAAGTTTATAGCTGTCACAATGTTGCATCATAGCTGTCAAATTTCCAACTATTATTGTAAATGTGAAATTTTTTTGTCAAAATATATACTAGAAAAAGTACACAAAAGACCTTGCATACATTATTTAATTATTTTGTACCCTCTTATTGGCTGGTCCTCATTTTGATGCAGTTTCCAGGTTTTGGTGCCATTTAAATGAAAGCAGTTTATTATTCTGAGATCAAACAATAGGAAATTGCTCTCTGGAAAATCTATGCTAATGACCAGAAGAGTGGATGACTTTGGGTAGGCTGCTTTTGGTTTTGTCATCATTATTCATGCCCTTTGAATGTTACTCATGATCATTGTCTCACTCCACTGGCCTATTACTCAACAGCCCATGAGCACAACTTAATCTTTCCTTACAAAATGCAGTTCATTCCCTTCCATGCCAAAAGAGCTTAGAGTCATAGCATATTTGACCCTGCAGTGAAACATTTCAGGGCATTCGTGAGTGCTTGACATTCAAAATACATGCAACACATACCACGATTGGCCAAATTACGGCTCTGTTCCAAATTCTAGAGAGCTGCCTTGCTCTCTACCGTCTACAAAGGCAGCTAAGTTCTAAGGGGCCTTTTGCAAATGATTGTGTTTTTGGTTATCTATATAAACGTGCTAGATGGACGTGTTTGACCATTGCGCCACTTCTCACTGTTATTTCTGCGTCTTGCATGGAACGGCATGTTTTTAAGATGCCGTGTCAAGTTAAAAGAACTTGTCTTAAGAACGCGTTTGGACATAGGTCCCTAAAGGCCATAGTATACTTCGGTTTTCCACATGTCGGTACTTCTTGCACACAGTGTGCATGATGCCAATTTCATTATCAACACAGTATGTGCAGAATTTTTTTAGATACATGGACAGTGGAACCTCATAAGTGACTGATTTGGAATTATGTTTATAAGCAACAACTTAGTGTGTCACACAAAAAATAGCTTCAACACGTGACGCGCACAGGACACTTGATTTGCAGTTGATTCCAGTTGGGTTTGAAACATTCGGAACGGGTTTGTCGTTAGCATGTTGCTAAGCTATTACTGTGATTCTCCAATAAGCATAAAACTACATGATATACACAATAGTTTGTAAACTGGCTAAATTTGATTCAGAATTAACTGTTTTATCGATAAGTTTCAGTGTTGAATGAAATATGAGCATATTTGTAGTCGTCATTTCGTAAAAAAAAAAAAACGTTTTGGAAGTGGCTTCTCTGCAGAAGCTACTACATGAATGAGGTTTCTTAGAAGGCAGCATCACGATGAACTGAAAGATTCAGTTTGCCATTTAAAGAACTGCTAATTCATTTCAGAGTAAATACATAATTATCAAGATAAACATATTGAATATTGTAAATTGGCTGAAAAATATTGAGATACAATTTTTGTAGAAATATCGCCCATCCTTACTTCCTCCTTTTCATTTTTCTTCCTCCTTTCCTTTCTTCCTTTTCATTTATCATTTTACTTTTTGTTTTGTTTTTTTCCTTTGTTTCTTCATTCTCATTTGTTTCATTTTCCTTCCACACAAAAAATTGCTTCAACATGTGAATCACACACAAAACTCAGCTCGCAGTTGATTCCAATTGTGTTTGATGTTAGCAACGTTGCAAAGCTATCTCTGTGATTTTTCCAATAAGAATAAAAGCATAAAATGAAATCGGAGCATATTTGTTGTCAATTTTGTTGACAGTATTCTGGAATTGGCTTCTCTGCTAAACCTACCACATGAACAAGGTATCTAAGAAGGCTGCATAATGATGAAGTGAGATTCAGTTTGCTGATAATGAACTGCTGATGTCAGAGATGTTTTCCCCAGAAGATACTGCATAGTTTAATCAATTTATTCTTTATTTGTACATCTCTCACAGGGTGTAAAAACACCTTTCCACATTTTCAGACGTTCACTCCTTTATGGAGAACTCCGTTCTTTCACATACTGTAGATTGTATGCGTTTGGGTGTCTCTGGGGACACTGATGTCCTTTAGTAGTTGTCTGTCTCCTTGTGGGCGTTATGACAGTAGACTGGATTTCCCATAGGCCTTAAATCAGTCAAACAATTCAGTCTTTTTCTCCCCTCTCTCTTGATGCAGCCAAAATAAAATGCTCCAAAAGCACTGCCGGATGCATGTATACATAGACACATCCTTAAATAAGCCCTTATAATAAGCCTACCTTGGACAGAATGACAAATTCAATTGCAAAATATATAACTGCAAGCAGCGATGACAGGACCAAGCACAACTGGTCCATTTTCATCCGGTAGCTTTCGGAAAACAATGCAAGGTGACACATGCATTTGGCATTTGATATTATTCTAAACAATTTTGAAGCAATTTGAGTAAATATAAGAGGACTATTTTAAAGTCTGTTGTAAGGGCCACACTTCCTGCTGCCAGGTGGTGGCACTATGACCGTGACCCAAAATAGTCAAATCCATGTGATTAGCCCCCAAGATTAAATATACATCTCTGTTTTCATCTAAATCACACATTGCACTCGGAAGATATGAGACCGTTCCTGTTTCCCATTTTTTTGCCATTTAATACCTTGCCATGGCAACACTGTTCGATATATCAAAATCTGTTTGCAATTTAGGATCTTCAGTGTCTTGGAATAATGTTGTCTAAATGTGGTAACATTCTCATGAATCACCTAGGAGGAGTATTTAAAAGTTCAGAGACTGCATTATTCAAAAAAATCAAAATGGCAGATTTCCTGTTGGGTGGACCTAATGACTGTAATTATGAAAGTTGTGTATATATGTACCAATTTTGGTGACTAGGTGAAAATGGGGGTGCTACAAAGGCCGTTTTACATGCCCATTTTTAACCTTTTAACTGTCACTTGACAACAGGTGGGCCGTTTGAGTGTGGCTAACAATTGCTTTGTTTTATATCAAAACCTTAATCAATATTCACATACTTGGTATCAAATGAAAGCTTAAAAATCTTCTGCAGTCTATTTTGCAATTAGAACATTATAGTGAAAAACATATATTAAAATGTTAAGAGTGCATTTTTTAAAACATGCAACATGTGAGCGACAGTAGGCTACTTATGTTTCATGTCCTCTGCTTATGATCCAATCCGGTGATTGAAGAAAAAACAGCATGCATTTCATTAGGCTCATTTGAGATTGGTTCTGTGCAGAACTTGCTAGTCACCGGTGATCACCGACAGGTGCATGCCGGTTAGAAATCTGTCTGACTTGCTGTGATATCATGACCATGTATGTCAAAAATACTCCCACGAGAGCAAAGCGGCCGCAGTTGTAGCAGACAGGCGGCGCAGTTGCTTTTTCTGAGTTGCGTGAACTGCAAGCACGATCGCAAATAAATTGCTGACGACACAGGCTTAAACATCCATGATGTTTTGTTCTCTTAAAATGTTAGATTTTTTTTGTTTCTGATTATAAATGATATGTGAATATTCCCAACATTCTGACAGAGCAATCACTGTATGGGATATGTGATTGGGATCATATTTCTGAAATATCTAAAATAGGTGTCTTTTTATTAATCTAAAAATGTATGAAAGGACATGTCTTATGGGGGGAATTAAATAACAGGTACATTGAGTGTTTTGTTCATTATATTTTTTTCATTAAGCAACATAATTGAAATTGCATCCACTTTATTAACAACAAAGCACTTGAAGGTGAATCACACGATATCTGTCTTTGATCTCGTAGCGGCTGATCCACTATGAGAAGTGAGAACTGTCCGACTTGACAGCTCTTATTTCACTCCTCCCCAGAGTGCACCAGCTTGCTCTCGTCTACTTTCAAGGAGAGGCGTTTGGCATCTCAAATGAGCCTAACATGAGAGTCCACTGATGAAAATGGATTCAACCATTTTATCCAAAACATCAAAAACTGGGGGTAAATGGGCAAAAAACCTGACTGATCCTCTATTTTTATGTTATGTTTTTATGATTTCCACAAAATATTGACACTAATTCATTTTTATGCTATCAAAATTGACCGCTGTGTCCGAAATTGTTCACTCATTCACTATTTCCTATGTAGTGAATGGCAGTGAGTGCACTATATCTCAGCATTGACTGAACAAAATGAGTGAATTCGGACTCTGACATATACACAGAGCATCGGAGCTCTGGGGCTGTCACAGAAACAACGTCACATATGAACTTTTACAATACTTGGGTAATTTTCCCTTAAGAATGCCCTAAAGTTTCCCTTAAAATTAAAGGAGTTGCAGAAAATAACCATTAAGTGTTATTTAAGGGGTTTATAATAAAACATCATAATCCCTTTCGGTTTCCCTTAAGTATTTATTTTTTACTTAACGCCCTTAAAACACATTAAGTGTTGCATAAAGCCCCTTAAGTGCCATTTTTCTAAGTAAACCTTAAGGTTGGGAAGTTGAAGGTTTCAAAAAACAAGATGGCTTAGTTTATATAACCAATTGAAGAGTACAGTAGGTTAAGGCGATTTATTTTGCAATAGAAAAACTATTGCAGGAGTACATATTTGACCATCACATAAGAGAAATCGCCAACAAGCTGGAGGGTGATCTAATAGGAACACACACACAGAAATGTGTCTAGTATTTTCTGCTCTCTGCATGTATATAAACTGTATAAATGGATGCATTAAAATCATGACGCAAGTTCATTTGCGATATATCGCAAATATGTATATAGGCTATATATCTTACAGTTTTACTGACCACCACTAATATTCTTAATTTAGGATGGCAATCAGTTCTCTGCCCAGTTAAACAAGCATCTTAACATCTTGCACCACCATCCACCCCTTACCTGGCACAGTCATTACAATTCAGAGGTGCCTTTCTCAAGAGGGCTCTTACTGGCTGTAAAAGCAGAATCCTTCATTAATTGGTCTGCATGCAAAAAAACTTTTGTTACTTACACAGGAAAGATTTGAACTCAAAGTGTTTGAATCTATTCATTTCCAGGATTGTACATCGTACAAATGGAAATCCGCCCGTGTTTCCTCTAGAAATTAGTTTGAAAAAATCTTTCATTCCTCTGCAAAACGACAAGAAAAGGAAAAGTTGTCACGTGACAATGTTCCCCTTGTGCATTTATTCGCTGCTTCAGAAGAGGTCGGACAATAATTTGCATATTAAACTTTCTCACTATCATTATTAATAGTCATTTAAATGAAAATAAAAACATAGTATAAAGTTAAAGTATTTTCTATGTGGTAAAATTGCCCATATGTTGGTCGGGACATTTCTGATCTTCTGAAAGTAGGTAGGGACATGTTGTATCCATGGTAACAGTAGAATTTTATTATGGTAAAACCTTGCTCACTGTAGTAAATCCCTTAATGGTTTCCCTTAGCTAAGAGAAGTGTGTAAGGGATTAAATGCAACACCCTCATGTCATTTCGTTAGGTAAGGGAAAATTACACTTAAGTGTTGTACTTAAGGGACAAACTTAAGGTGTTTATGCAATCGGGCATTAGGCCTTACTTGTTATTCTTATTAAATAATATATTAATACAATAAATCTTCATTCTGTTTAGGCAATAGTGTGAGGTTTCCATGGTTACATGGGCTGGCCTTTCTCAGTTTAGAAAGCGACATAAACCACGTGATCATTTCAAGCGTTTCAGAGGAATTATCTTGTATAATTTATGGCAGAAAAATATAATATGTTTTTTGAAAATGAAAATAGTTGCTGGCTCCTACTGCTAACAGCACTTAGATTGTAACCAGTTATTTTAGAAGTTATTATATTATTTCTAATCTTGGAAACGTCTTGCATAATGTGTGCAATAAAATGTTGTCACTTCACATGTGGTTTGAGAGGTGTTTCTAACATTAGTTCTGTATAGATCCCAAACTTTATTTATCATACTGTCCCACCATTATGTCTTATATATATATATAAAGCCTAGTCCTGTCCTTATAAAAAGCTTTCATATAACTGAACTTTTTGTATTATTTTTCTGAGTGCTTGAAGTGGAAGAAAAAAAGTGCAGGTACTCTCCTTGAGGGCTGGTGATGGGGGGAATTTCTTACCTAACACACAAATAAAACTGTTAATATTATGCATTTATTTACATTAAAATAGTATGGTATTACATTACAAGGGGTATCAAGGGTTAACATTCCTTAAGATCTGGCTGAAGAACAAACATGACCTCACACCCTCAACTAACAAATAGGTTTTGATTAAAGCCTCGTTCACACCGCAGGCGGCATGTCACTAGACTTAGCAATCTGTGTCGCTGGTGGGCGTTCCTACTGCTGCTGTCGCTCTGACGTTATTGGTGGACTGCACAACTGGCCATAGTAGTGTTTGAAATGCTGTTTACAGATGATACTGCTGATAAAACTAAGATATCATACTAATTTGACAAGGAATCAGTTCTTTTGCCTCTAAAAATGCACATTCTGCAGGGGAGAGCGTTTTATATAACCTTCATATTAATGCATCATATCATTAAACAAGATGAACGTTACATCAATATATGAATCAAACTCACTCAGAATGCCGGCACGGTTTTCCACACATCATTTTATCAGGCCATAACTATGTATGTGGTTAAAGACAAATGATATGGAACAGTGAAACTTTTACATTCTCCTCTTTACGTCTTGCCTGCACTCGAGTCGACTCCAGTATCTCACTCACCCTGCCTGGAGACGGAGATTATAGATTATAGCGTTGGTAGCATATGTCTATAATTTACGCTGTAGAGTAAATTATAGAAGTGCAGGTATTGTGTATCACCCTACTTCAAGCACTGATTGTTCTCAAATTCATATCAGGACATGGTCAGACAAGTGGCTTTGGTTCCTTTGTGTTTTTATGCCAATTCCTGCCGTGTTTACTAGATAATAGACCTTTTTCACGCTCTGGGTTTTGGAACACAGAAGTAAACATTTGCAGGGTAAACTTCAACAGCGGTGAATGGGAGACCACAGCAAATATTATTTTCACTTACCTGTTTGCCCCAAGACCAAAAGAAAAAATCCACTATTCCATTTGAATGACTTTCCAGAAGAGGAAAAAAAAAAAAAAAAATAGAGTGGTGGATTAAGCAAGTCGGATGGGAGAAGATGACACATTTACAGTCCCTCTCTAAGCAGCTGTCATCAAAACCCCCTCACAGCTATGGTAATTCAATTTTTAAAACTAATTTCAGGGTAATCTAACAATAAGCATAATGTTATAAATTTAAACTCAATATTTAAAAAAAATTATAATATAAAAAAATTGCGAGATTTATGCTGATAAGGCAGAAACGCTTCATCACAGGCTGTCTCTCATTTGGAAGGCTGTGTCCTACGGAGGTCGCATTTCTCGGCCGCATACGTCATCGAGGCTGCCTCGTTTCATAAAAGCGAGTAGGACACTCCGGATGCAGCCTTTTGAATGCGACCTTCTTTCACGGGAATTCGGAGGATGCATGAGGTGTATCCTTCATGGGCACTCACAACCCACAATTGTTTGCTTCAACGGAAATGTCTAAAAAAAAAATAACACCGATTTGCCCGTAAATATGATGTTCAAACACAAGTAATATTAATTCCCAAGTTGAAGTACCTCAGTAGATGAGTGCAGAGTATATAATATGTATAGTTATATTAATATATAATTAAAATAAAGTATTAGACTAAAAGTACACCTGTAAAATCTATTTTCTTTTCTGTTTACATCTTTATAACTCTCCTTAAATTTACCTCATACATTCACTTCTAAAGTGACTTTGTTACCTTCTCACTCAAAGTGCTGGCGCTTGTTAAAGAGTGGCGTGTTGTCATAGCAACCATGTTATGTTCAGTTTCCGTTTGTCCTACGAAGGCTGTCTTGTTTAAACGAGGCTTGTTTAAAGGAGGACACTCGGTATACTGCAGCCTTCAAAGGATGCGTACTACCTAGCATGCAGCCTTCCAAACGAGACACAGCCACAGTCTGTGAAAAAGGTCTGTTGTGCAAATGTTTTTTTTAGGAATCATTCACCAATGTAAAGCTTGTGCAGTACATTTTCAGTACAATAAACTTAAACTTCAATAGCATTTTACTATTTCACTTTAAAACCCGCTTTCACTTGCTCAATAAATTGCCATGGCAACAGTATTTAAGATATCAAATATCCCTTTACAATTTTACATCAGCAGTGTCTTGACATTATTCTAAAGACTGTTAAAGCAATTCATGTAAACACGAGGGCTATTTCAAAGTCTGATAAAATTGCCTTACTTCCTGGTGCCAGTCGGTGGCGCTATGATTGTGACCCATAAAAGCTACATAAATGTGATGAGCCCCCATTACCATACATACAGCTTAATTTTCATCAAAATCATACAATGCACACAGAAGATACAAGGAACTTCCTGTTTCACAATAGTGCCCTTAATTGATTGCATCACCATGACAACACTGTTCAATATATCAAAAATCCTTTCACAATTTAGCATCTTCAAAGTCTTGGCATAATATTGCATAAGTTTGGTACCAGTTACATGAATCCCCTAGGAGTATTATTCAGAAGTTCAGGGCCTGCAATAAAAAAAATTAAAAAATGCACATTCAATCAAAAATGGCGACTTCCTGTTGGGCGGAGCTAATGACTGTAATTTTGAAAGTTGTCCGGCTTGATGAGAACAATATATGTAGCAAGTATGGTGACCATAGAAGAAACTAACCCCACCACTTTTGTCAAAAGGTGGTGCTACAGAGCTCCCCAGCCATGCCCATGTGCTAACTTTTGCCCAGAGGAACCTTGAAAAGAAGAAGAATCTTTAGAAGAACAATAGGGTCTATCTGCACTTTCAGTGCTTAGGCCCTAATAATAATCCTTAGAAGAACAATAGGGTCTCCAGACTTTCAGTGCTTGGGCCCTAATAACAATAATAATCCTTAGAAGAACAATAGGGCCTTTGCACTTTCAGTGCTTGGCCCTAAATAGTTTGCTGTGGAATGTAGGCAATGATATGTATTAATAGTATGGAAATAAACACTACGCACTCTAAGCACTTTATTAGGAACACCTGTACACCTACTTATTCACGTGATTATCTAATCAGCCAATCATGTGGCGGCAGTGCAGTGCATAAAATCATGCACATTTGGGTCAGGAGCTGGGAAAATGGGGAAAAAATGTGTTCTTGGTGATTTCGACCGTGGCATGGCTGTTAGTGCCAGGGGGGCTGGTTTAAGTATTTCTCTAATTGCTGATCTCCTAGGATTTTCATACACACCGGTTTCTAGAGTTTACTCGGAATGGTGCCAAAAACAAAAAAACATCCAGTGAGTGGCAGTTCTGCAGATGGAAATGCCTGGTTTAAAAGAGAGGTCAGCGGAGAATGGTCAGACTGGTTCGAGCTGACAGAAAGGCTACGGTAACTCATATAACCCCTCTGTACATTTGTAGTGAGCAGAATAGCATCTCAAAGTGCAAAAAGCATCGAACCTTGAGGCGGATTGGCTACAACAGCAGAAGACTTTATTACGACCATAGTGATTATATGTGATTAATTGCAATTAATTCGATTAATTACATATCAAATCATGTAATTAATTAGTTCAAATTAATTGACTACTAATTTTAGGTAGTTAAGTAGATCTTTATTTGTTTTGGATAAGGTTGAACATACAGTGCATTCAGAAAGTATTAAGACCCCTTCATTTTTTTCACATTATGTTTTAGCCTTATGTTAAAATGCTTTAAATTGTTTTGTTTTTTTCACATCAATCTACACTCCATACCCCATAATATCAAAGCAAAAACCAGTTTTTTTGATCACTTTGCAAATTTATTAAATAGAAAAAAACTGAAATATCACACTGACATAAGTATTCAGACTCTTTGCTATGACACTTGGAATTTATCTCAGGTGCATCCCATTTCTCTGGATCATCTTTGAGATGTTTCTACACTTTGATTGGAGTCTGGAGAGACCTGAAAATGGCTGTCCACCGACGGTCCCCATCCAACTTGACAGAGAGGATCTGCAGAGAAGAATGGCTGGAAATCCCCAAATCTAGGTGTGGAAAGCTTGTCGCGTTGTACCCAAAAAGACTTGAGGCTGTAATTGCTGTCAAAGGCGCTTCAACTAAGTACTGATTTAAGGGTCTGAATACTATGTCAGTGTGATATATTCCAGTTTTTTCTTTTTAATAAATTTGCAAAGTTATCAAAAATATGGTTTTTACTTTGTCATTATGGGGTATGGAGTGTAGATTGATGTGAAAAATGAATAATTTAGAGTATTTTAACATAAGGCTGCAACATAACAAAATGTGGGAAAAAAAAATGAAGGGGTCTGAATACTTTCTGAATGCACTGTAGAAAACATTGTCCTGGTCTGGAACTTCCTTCCAGTGTTGAAGGCTATCAATAAAAAAAAAAAAAAAGGTAAAATGCCCAAGAAATTAAAAGACAATGTCAACTATATCAAATGCGTGATACTCCAATAAGGCTAAAAATGACCAGTGGCGATACCTGTAATGACCAATGCCAGATCAGTGCTCCAATGGACATGTTTAGATTTTACTGATAAAAGTAACCACAATATCCTGGTTCAATTGTACTTTGTATGTTTTAAGACATCAATTGATTTCATCCAGCTCCTCACATTTTCATGAACATTCCTCAGTCTTTCCTGTTTGCAGGTTTCGGCTGCTATTTTTGTCCACTGAGAGGATCTTTGGGTAATCCCTGCAGCCCATTCACAGTGTGGAAATACAGTCTTTGCTCTTTCCGTTTATGAAATTAAATGCTACTCAATGTGGAGTTGTTCACACACAAGCAATGTCGACCACAAATTGAATTTTATTGTACCTCAGGGCCTACTATTATTTAAATTTAAACAACATGTCCCCTACAGGAAGAATGGAAGAAAATGCAGTCAAATGGATCCAGAACAAATATTACAAGGTTGAATTCAAAGTGTTTCAAAATGTTTGCTTAAGGCCAATTGTTAGATTCCACCTTGTCAGGTCTGCTGAGGAACGAAGACATCAGCCTGGATTTTCACACTGTTTCAGCAGAATGAATGGAGCGTTTTGTCCTATGAAGATCATTTGCAAATTACTGAACCCTTTAAGCTCTGAAAGTGTTTTGAAAGATTTTCTGTTTCAGTGGCATGCCCAAAATTAAAGGCTTATAACTGCAGAAAAAAAGGGTAAATTGTTTTGGTATCATTTTCAGGGAAAATTTTCAAAATTTGTAATGATATATATATTATGTTAAATTATGAGACCTTCAGCCTTAGAAACATCAAAAAACCTTGAGCCAAAAATGTACTTATTCCAGATTTTTTCTGATTTTACATTATATATTTCAGATTGTAAATAAGCAGTTTTTTGGAGCCATCTTTTTTGTTTCCAATCATGTTAACTGTAACTGATTAAAATGATATGAAAAAGCAATCAAAACATATAGCATTACAAAAGTAATATATCTAATATATCTAAACTAATCTTACACATGCAAATAAAACATTGACTAATGGTAAGTTCTCCAAAGCATGCAGGCATGAGTAACGATATCTCATTCAGTTCCATTCTGTGTCATCTGAGCCATCATTGAGTCTGTGTCATATACTTGGCGCATTCTCTTGGTGGCAATATTTTATTAGAGAGAACAATCCTCTCTGCCCATATTTGGATGACTTACACCTCTGGTTGCAGCGATCTGAATCCTAATACAATTGGTTTAACATTCCATGGTGCGGGATAACATATTACATCATTCCCAATCAAGCCATCGGATTCAGGAAAGCTTTGTCATGGCTCCAGTGAATTTGTTGGTTTATTCTGTGCGTTTTGTTATTTTCACTCCCTCATGTTTTGCAGGCGATGCCAGCATGCATGATCAGTGTTTCCATGGAACATTGATCATTCCCAGGGGAATACTGATCATGCCACTAATTAGCTTGCTAGCAACACCTGGTTCTCCTCTAATTCACTCCCTACTTAAACCCTTCATGTTCTCAATAGTCTTTGCTAGATTATTGGTCCTGTCTCATGTATCTGTTTGGTTGCCCGTCTCTGCCTGTGTGTCGGGAGTGTTGTTAACTTCCAGCTTGCTGTGCGCTTGTTCTCTGCACGTATGGATCTTCAACGGAGGATTCTCTGCCCGCGTGTCGGGAATGTGATTACCTTCAAATTTGCTAGGTGATATTCTCTGCACCTCACTACGCTTCTACAGAGGATTCCTATGGATCTGCTCCTGACTTCCACAACACACACACTCATCTATGAACACACTCTTCACAGATCTACCCATTGTCCGATTATGGCGCACACTCATTCACAAGACTCCTTCCCTCTACAGCAGCCGGTGCCGGGATCTCCAGTCTTCGCCAGCACAGTTAAAATTATAATTTATTGTAAATAAATCTCTTGAACTGTTCCTCTGCTTTTGGGTCCCTTTGTCTCGCTCTCCGACAGAATAATCTAGCCAAGTATGAACCCAGCTGAGGAATCTACTCTTTGCTCCGCCCTCTCTCATGCTTGGAGTCCTTACTGTTTGTCACACTGTCTTAATTCTGTCTCCCTTGTCCAGTCTTGTGTTTTGTTGCAGGATGAACCGGCGGATTTATCCGGAGTACCGTTGACAAACCAAGACTTGGGCAGTGTTCAGCCTGTCCCGTGCTGCGACCCTTCCTCCCCATCGCACGTATGACTGTGCAATTTAATTGAATCCTGGCACTTTGCCTCCTCGGGGACGGCTGTATTTGCTCTTGGATCCCGAGAAGGAGGCCATGAACAGGTATATCAATGGTTCTCTGGCAGCCGGTCTCATTCGCCCTTCCTCGGGCGGGGTTCTTCTTCATGAAGAAGAAGGATGGCTCGCTTAGACCCTGTATAGATTATCTGGGGCTGAATGACATCACGGTGAAGAATCGCTAACCTTTGCCGTTGATGTCCTCCACTTTCAAACTCTTGCAGGGAGTGTCCGTCTTTACAAAGTTGGACCTACGCAATGCTTATCACCTTGTCTGTATTAGGAAGGGGGATGAGTGGAAGACTGTTTTTAACACCCATAAGGGGCACTTTGAATATTTGGTTATATCTTTCGGATTGGTCAATGCCCCCCCCCCGTCTTCCAGGAGCTTGTAAATGACGTGCTTAGAGACATGGTAGATCGTTTTGTGTTTGTTTATCTTGATGATATTCTGATCTTCTCCCAGAATATCCAGGACCATGTTCAGCATGTTAGTCAGGTGCTTCAGAGACTGCTAGAGTATCGGCTATTCATCAAGGCAGAGAAGTGCGCTTTTCATGCACAGTCGGTTCCGTTCCTGGGGTTCATCGTTTTGTACGAGGGAATGTGCATGGACCCTGCTAAGGTCACAGCCATCTTCAATTGGCCAACCCTAGATTCTCACAAGGCATTGCAGAGGTTTCTGAGGTTCACTAACATTTATCAGAGGTTTATTAGAAATTACAGCCAAATAGCCACTCCTCTGACGGATCTCACCTCCACCTGCACTGAATTTTGACTGTCACAGCTCTGGTGAGTTGGTTGGTTTATTCTGTGTTTTGTTATTTTCTCTCCCTCATGTTTCACAGGCAAAGCCAGCATGCATGATCAGTGTTTCCATGGGAGCATTGATTGTCCCCAGGGGAATGCTGATCATGCCACTAATTAGTGCGCTAGCAACACCTGGTTCTCTAATTCACTCCCTACTTAAACCCTTCGTGTTCTCAGTAGTCTTTGCTAGATTATTGTTTAAAGTGAAGTAACTTACCTCACTCTCTCTGCCTAGTTGATCCTGTCTCGTGTATCTGTTTGGTTGCCCGTCTATGCCTGCGTGTCGGGAATGCGATTAGCTTCAAATCTGCTGGACGTTATTCTCTGCACCTCACTATGCTTCTACAGAGGATTCCTATGGATCTGCTCCTGACTTCCACAACGCACACACTCGTCTACGAACACACTCTTCACATATCTGCCCATTGTGCGATTACGGCGCTCACTCATTCACAAGACTCCTTCCCTCTACTGCAGCCAGTGCTGGGATCTCCAGTCTTCGCCAGCACAGTTAACATAATTCATTGTAAATAAATCAATAAATGTGTTTTTTGCCAGATAGTACATTATGTGCTTTGTGCACATTGTACTTCGTGTAGATTATCGAATGATCTATGCATTCAAATACGTTGTGTGTGGGCTCTGTTTAACGGGAATCTCCTCCTCTAAGTAATTTTATGTGATATTATATGTTCTGTTTATTTTTCGTGAAGTCATAAGCGAAAAATAAACTTATAAGCAACACCTGTTTACTTGTAGCATGTATGTCAAAGACATGTATTTGCAGTAGCTATTACTCACTATATTTGAGTAAAACACAAAGGCTGGTTGTATTCTACTCCAAGTTTGGTGAACTCTGGCAGGTGAATTCACCACGGTAATTAATAGGACGTTGCTTGGTTTGGCATTGACCTCTGTGTGGGCGGTGCTTCGTATACAGTTACACTGAATATTCACAATGGACAAGGATATCATTTTAATGGTGTTACTTTTTAACTTCACTCTCACAGAGTGTAAAGCATAGCATTAAAAAAAAGGATACTTGGCCATTCGTTTTTTGCTGGTTTCACTCACGCTCAACATCCACCCACACCTTCGACCGTGGAAATTTGTCAGGCAGTTGTTGTTTTTTCTTTCTCTCTTTTATTCTGTAAACAGCCACCTAACTGATGGATTTGTTATCCTCTCTTTCACTCTTAGACAAAAATTGGGATTTCTTATGTGAACAAAGTTGCCTTTGTTGGTCTTCTAATACCCTTAAACCTGCAGCCACGCTTCTATTGCTCTATTCTAGCATGTGTCTTTGAGGGGGTAAGAGATTATCACCAACGCTCACTGCTTCCTGAAATATCTCAACAATACCTTGGGTACAATTTCTGTTTTTTTAAGCAGAACTCATTTACATTGATGGGGACGTGGTAGAGAGTGGGATATTTAACGCTCAGATTATAGAGCAGATTTAGCATGTAGGGTTTTGCATGGTTATTAGCTGCAATGTCAGTGGTGTATTGTGCAGGTCACCAAACAAACTGGTTGGCATCAATCACTGTGAAAGCTGATTGGTCTCATTGAAATTCAAAAAGTTTTGTTTGCTTAAAAAAAAAACTCCAACACTTCACATAAAACAGCATAAAAATATAAATATAATCCATTAAAAGTATTCCCTTTTCAGGCATATTCAAATACGTACCCACATATTTACCCACATATACAGCTACGTATTTAATAATCTGACTGCAGTTGGCACAAATGTCATCTGATACACATTCTTGATAGCCCGCGGTTGCCTAAAACGCCTTCCTGAGTGTAAAAATTGAAAGTGACTGTGTAGAGGATGGGTAAGATCCTCTGTAATCGCCAAAGCTTTTTGTTGTACTTTGGATATAAATATATCGTTTAGCTGCCTCCGTGTCTCACCTACAATTTTACTTACTACATTAACAACTTAAGACAACTTTTTTTTAGATTTACACAGAAATTCGCTCTGCTTGTATTTAAAGGAATGGTTCACTCAAAAATGAAAATCCTATCATAATTGTTAATTTATATGCTATGGAAGAAACTCGTTCATAGTGACTCATATGTTGCGTAATCACACATTCCACTGTGAAGGTGCTTCTCTCATGCACTCGGGTTGTTTCTCAGCAAAACCTGTTTGGACGTGATTTGTCCCGTATTTAAGCCAGTCCAATGGCGTCACGGCGAAATCATTCAAGATTGTTAATTTAACCTTGATATTCGTTAGAAATTGTGCCTATGGTAGGTAAGTGACTGTCTGAAAATTCCTCACATTGTGCTAAAATTGGGAAGGGTGTTAAGGGACCGTCTGAAAACTTCAGCCAGCAATAACTCAGTGTCCCTTATTTTATAACTTCAAAAGTGGCAAACCTACCTACCTCAGAGCCACAGTATTACAATTTTCAGACCAGTCAGTCCATAAACAGCTCATTTACAGTTGACTCTCCATATTCAGATGGGAAACAAGAAAGTATTTTAATAAAATTACATCACCTTTATGAACTAAAAATCTTAAATTCATATTGTTTTGCATATATTCTTGGGTACGTAAAATTATTTATTTTTTACATTTGAAGCTTAAAAAAAAAAAAGTGTATAATGAATATTTAAAATAAATAAATATTTATTTTATTTATTTATTTGAGTTTGAGTTTTCTAGAGTTTTTCTTGGTTGAGTAAAGACAACTTCACCATAAATGTGTCCAAATAACTAAATATTCAAAACTTATGTCTAAGTTACAATTAGTTACTAATGTCTTGCATAATCCCATATTAAATCTTGGTTAATGTTAATTTATCAAAATACAATTATTCATTGTTTGTTCATGTTAGTTCATATAGCATTTACTAATGATAACAACTTTAACTTTTGTTTACACTGGTAGCACTTTACAATAAGGCTACATTTGTTAACATGAACTAACAAAGAACAATAGTTTTACAGCATTTATGGTAACACTTTACAACAAGGTTCAATTCATTAACATTAGTTAATGCATTAGGTATCATGAACAAACAATTAACAATATGTTAGTGTCACCATTTATTAATCTGTTAATGTTAGTTAATAAAAATACTATTGTTCATTGTTAGTTCATGTTAACTAATGTTGTTAACTAATGTAAACAAATGGAACCTTACGGTAAAGATAATCTTGGTTAATGTTCATTTCCAAGTTGTATATGTTGACATAAGTTAATGCACTATGAACTAACATGAACTAGCAATGAACAATTGTATTTTTATTAACTAACATTAACAAAATTAATAAATACTGTAAAAATATATATTGCTCATTGTTAATTCTTGACACCTAATGTTAACTAATGTTAATAAATGTAACCTTATAAAGTGCAACCATTTTTTTTTTTTTTTTGGTTCATGTTAACAAATAAAATCTTACTGTAAATTGGTACCACAAACTCAATTTTCTTTATAGGAATCCTCTACAAAACTGAAAGCTGAAGTAATAGGGTCCAAATTACCACATTTGTACTACAGTACTGAAAAGTCTAAACTCTGAAATGTTTGTTTATATAACACATTAAAACGTATTCAGCATATTAAAACACTGTAGAGTATTTAAGTAGCAACGCTTAGCTAATGTAATCTTTTGTGTGAATTGTTAATGCATGCTAATGAATCGAATGTATAATGTATTCCATTACTGGATCCATATACTGTACATAAACTTCACATGTATACACACAAATGCACATCATTTATACATGCACATATTCTTGTCTCTGCTTACAAAAATGCTCAGTATGATGTTTTAAGAGATTTTCCATTCTGACATTTCATATATAGGAATTTGAATGATGCATATGATTTGGATAGCAAAAGCAAAGCCTGATGTGTTAACAGGCTGATTAATTTTTCAGGAGCTCAGAGCAATTGTGGGTTCAGGTCACCCCTGGAGGGCATTTGTTTTATGAATGGCAGTAAAAGAAACCCTGTCAGTCAAATACACAATCACAACTGACCAATAGGGTGCGCTCTTATGTCATATATGATGTTGAAGTGGGTTGTTGTGATTTATGCCCATGATTAAACTTTATGAAACAAATATATATAAAAGTGTCTTCTTTTCATTTTTAATTATATTAATAAAAACAAATTGCAGAATGAAAGCATTTACACTCTTGTTCTTAGAATTTTAGACCCCACTGTACCTTTGCATGTACATATACAGCACATTTACAGTGGTGGTAAGGGTCCTACTGGTTGACTACCTACTGTATGCTAATACATATCCAATGCATACTATAATAAAATACTATCTGCATACTTCACACACACATAAGAATAATTAAAATGTATTCAGTATTTTTATTTATTTGTGGGCTTAATATTGAGAAGGTTACTGTCGTTAGATGAGTCTGTTTAGAGCCGCAGAGTGAAAAAGCAATTTAGCAAACACTGAATGGTCTCTCTTTGTGAGTGAATAAAGGAGACTCTTGCAAATGAGATGTGCATCTGAGCATGAAGATTAATGTCACCTTTGAACCGTTATATTACAGCACCCAGAATAATCAGGGCCGTACTGCTAATCTCCACTTTGATGAGTTCCTTCCTTTAGTGGGAGAGAGACACACAGATGACTGCACACTTCAGTGCACTTACGGTCCGAGTCGCCGCGGGCTGTTCAGATCAGCTCGCAGTATCGTGCTGTTGTAGTCTTTTGAATTGTATGAAATGAGTAGGGCATCTGAATCCTCGGTATTCAACGGCATGAGTTGGCAGTTCTTTTCAGCTATACTCTACTACTATACAGGATATTATTATATATAACAAGAAAGTTGTTCCTTGAGGTTAAATTGTACTATAAAAAAATCCTTAAATACTGTATGTGTCACATTGCCCACGTTCCTCGGTATAGTATGACCAGAAATATATTTATATTACATACCTGCATACCTAAAGAACCTACTTTTTTAGTAGTCAAGGAATAAGTTATAGATGAAATCCAGGACATATACTGAATTATGCAAATCGGGACTAAGCTAGTGAATTTTCATACGCAGTTTTCCAAATGATTCCCTCATTCTGCCATTGGTCAGTAAACGGATAGTCCCGCCTCAAATTCATGTCATTGGTTGAGCCAGAAGTAGGGTTGCAGCGGTATACCGGTTTCACGGTATACCACGGTATGAAAATTGACTGTTATCATACCATGTACATTTGCTTATCAACGGTATTGAGAAAAAAGTGCCACCACGGAGAATCTCACCTGCGCATGCGCATCTCCTTTCCTCCTCGACTGTCTGTCAGACTCGTCAACTTGCGCCACCACACACACACATGCAGCGGAGAAAATGTCAAAGAGAAGCAAGGCGAGGGGTCTGACATAAGTGAGTTAAAGCAGTGTTTCTTAACAAGTGGGTCACAGGTCTATTCGGACTGGCTCGCGGACAGCAGGGAAAGAACAATACCATGATTCTCCCATTGAAGATATTTCGGCGGCCGTCCAAGTGATAGCCTATTTAGGACTGCCGAGGCAGATTTAATGATAATCTCGCAATCAGCTAAAGGCTTCTCATCTGCACTTTCACAGGAGTGTAACGGAACCAGCTCACGATCATGATCTGGTCTTCTCTCCGATGTACGCGTGCAACAACCGGGCTTCCCTCGATATTGCGTAGCGCAGACCTCAAAACTGATGTGACCAATTTCAATTATAGCGAGACTTTTCTAGTTTAAAGCATTATGGAGAAAGTCAAGTCGAACCTTGTAGGCAGCCCTGACATGCCAAACAGCACTGAGGAGGAAAAGAGCAACACTGTGCTATGTGCTAATTTTTTTTCATTATACATCACCTTTACAAAATTGTTTCACGATTTTACCTGAGTAAAAGTAACTTGCATTTTGACTAAATGTTATAGTTTCATATGAAATAATGTAAAGGTAGAATCTATCTGAGACTGTTATCGTACCGTGAAAATGTCATACCGTTGCAACCCTAGCCAGAAGTTGACGTGTTGACATGTATTTGACTTGACTATCATCATATTCAATATTTAAACTTGATAACAGTCTGTTCGGTTTTTCAGAGAATGTATTTTTAACATGTGTATTTTGTCTTACTGTACTGGCAGAGTTTTTATAGTCAAAACAAGAGAAAAAATCTACCAGTGCTGAAGAAGTAATCCAAAGTATTTAGATTACATTACTGACCTTGAGTAATCTAACAGAATACATTACAAATTACATTTTACAGCATGTATTCTGTAATCTGTAGTGGAATACATTTCAAAAGTAACCCTCACAACACTGATGGTGGAGACGGGGTCCCCATAGATCTTCCATGGTGGAATACAGTAATCATTAGGTCATATTTGACCTTGTGTCTGTCGCAGCGATTGCACTTTGGAATCAATGCCTTCTCAAACGAATATGCATTGGTGTGGATGTGGCCTCAATATTACGTTTAATAACATCATAGTTTTCCAAATTTAACTCTAGGCCTCCTAGAGAATGTTTTTGAAAGTCTCCGGCTGAGGAAAACACTGTTCCAGTGTAGATGAGAGGAGTAAACGTAGCAAAATCAATGCCTTCTTAAACTAAAACATACAGTATTAGTGTGGATGTGGCCTATGTGGACCATGTTATAGGAGTGCACTCAGAAGAGAACTGTTATCCTTTCGTACTTTAGGAGTTCTGGTGTGCTGTTGGACAAGATTAAGTATCAAGAAGCCTCTGCATTAGATAAAATCACTTTCCAATTAGTTTTCTGGGTGTCCTCTGCACTATAATGTGTCACCAGGCACATCTGTGTAGGACACACAAATTCATCTAGTTTACAAAACCCAGCAATCATTCTTATTACTTCCAGCTGATATGATCAGAAATCAACTATTTTACCATTCTGCTTGCTTGTCCATTTGGTTTACTCTTAGTATATGGAGTTCCCCAACATGTTTTTTGAAACACACATCATGCCGACTTAATGCAAACTGGACATTTGTGAGGCTTTTTTTATTTATTTTTTTGCAAATAAATTAAGTTGCCTTTTCAGGTGCTCCAGCAGTCAATCACCACAAGGTGGCGCTATGTTCATATTTAAACTTGTGCTTTCGGTTGATGTGTTTTACTATGTGCCTGCAGATTCTCCTTATGCGTGTGCTCTCTCATTTAATGCCTCAGTTGTCTCTGTCATTTTCAATTGAGAGTTTGTCAGATATCTTTGACAGGATTACTTGGAAAGCTGGAGCAGTTTACGACAGCAAAGTGTCTCTGCAGACTTGTTGAATTAATTTGGTAGTACATGGTTTGCTGTGACCTACTTCTTTTTAAAAGCTTTAGTAAACTTGCCTCCTTTTAACACACCATGTTTAATGCTGTTGTGATTATTTTGTCATCGTAGATTTGTTAATATCTTCTGCAAGTCAAATGTTTGCATTAATTTCTTACAAGTGAGGGAAGGTTTAGTAGGCCTTGTTTACACCTTGTATTAACATCCGTTCCATCTCGTCCCATCACAAGTGGACAGTAGTGTCACTGCATGTTGATAAAAAAAAAAAAAACAGCACACTTTTTATTATTTTGAGAAGACTGTTCATTATTATTTTAGTTGAGAAATGGTGTTTCACATGATCTGTCGTGTCATTGCATGCTGATGTCAAGCAAATCGAATTGTGTGTATATTAAGAGACAGCTATTATATACCAGGTGTAAATATGGCCATAGAGGTGGTTTGAAATTCAGCCTTCCACTCAAGAATTTGTTTTCATCATCATGGTGAATAAGGGCTGAAATAGATCAAGCCTCCAAAAAATAAAACCTGAGATTTTGTCAGAAGTTTGCCAGAGGGGCCATAGCAGCATTGACAACTGGAGTCAGTCTTTTTCCTGCTCCAGATCCACCCACCCTTGAAAAGATGCTTAATTTCTATCCGTCTTAAGTGGAGATATTCAAATAGTGACAAGAATATAAACTTTATCTGTTTAGCAAGTGGGCATTTTTGATTGGATAAACCACATTGAAAGCCAAAATGCAAACTGATAATAGTGTATTTCATCAGAGTTGCATGCTCAGTAAGTTTATCAGACATAAGAAAAAACATTCGCAACAGAAGGTTTTGCTATGGTAGTACGATTGTGAAAGATGAGTGTAGCTTTCACTGTTGATTTAGAAAGTTGTACTGGCTTTACTATATTTGGTTTTACATTTCCTCCATTTAAAGACCAATGAAAATGGTCTGTTAGCTTTGAAGCCACCTATATGCTAGTAGATTAAATTAGCTTTTAGCAGATATGCACATTTTAAATGTTCAGTCAAAAAATGTATGGGGAAATTCTATACGAAGCCAAGCTACAATCACACTATCTAGGTCTGTTAGTTTGACTAGCAAAAAGCTGACTTGTACGATTTCGGTCGGACTAAAATCTAAAATTTGACACTGAAATCAAACTTTTAAAGTGCATGTAAACACACTCATTGTCAGTGATTTAACATTTTACCATTTGCCTTTGCCTGCCCAATGTGGGGGAGGGAGCTATTTCGATCTTTGTGGTGAAAAAGGTGCTGCGTGGGGGGTTGTGACACTCCGGTTGCAAATGACCGTAGGAGATTTGGACTTGTTTGGATTTTCATATGGTTCTGTGGATCAGGAAAACCTGGGATTTTACACAAATTAAAGCTTTGAATAAAATGTACACGCATCCCTCAATATGATCGCCTCTGCTCTATTAAGACCAGATTGCCCTGCATCTTGTGTTGGATTCATATTTTATTGCATTGGCGGTGATAAGTTGCCAGGCAAAATCAAACATGATCGATTAGAGTAGCAACTTTTAATTGAAAAAAAAAAAAGTATTAAATATAAAAGTAATAAAACACAAAAACATTTTGTAAATGTGTCAGACATGGTAAACGGCTGCAATTTTATTTATTATTTTTTAATTAAGACACTGTTGACTTACGCAAGGGCTCAAGTGCATTTGTGATTTTTATTTTATTTTTTTAAATATATATTTTAACTGGTTAATTTATATGAACTGTCCAAACAAATCACCAGAACACATCAACAAAAAATTGACTACTGTCCCTCGCATCCACGTTTGCGCTCAAGTGCTCTGGGGGAATCATGGAGTATGACGTAAGAGGCAACCCCAAGGACTTGGTCACTATCGCAGTGTGAATGAGTCTCACATGTGAGAATTCACAGTGTTAATGCAGTGGGACTGCACGCGGCAGTGAGGATCATTTTGGTTGACTACCTCCTGTAACTTTTGTTTGGCCTAGTGGTAACAAAAAGTTTTAGCCTTAAACTACAACCTTTGGTGTGGTACTAGTACACCTTTCTGTCCTATTACTTTAATGATAAATTATATTTACAATAAAATGGGTAAAACAAATCCAACAGATTTACATTTGAAAGAGGGACCCGAGCCATATCTAGGGATATCTAGCCAAATGTACAGACTTGGGCTGGGCTCTTTTGACTTGGGCCAGTAAGCAACCACCTAGCAACTATCCTGAACAACACACTAGCATCTTGGTACCCTTGAGCGAGATTCTTAAGCTTTATTACAGGGGATCGTCCCTGTAAATAACTGGATAGAAGTATATGCTAAATGATTGCTTACTATCGTGTGTTCAAAATCAATCATTTTAGACTTGACTTGCACAATAACTGACCAGTCTGATCTTTAAATGAGATGCCTTGGCTTTAAGGATATTAAGTCCTGGGGCTTCCCTCACATAGAGCTGGTGCTTTAACCTCAATATCTTTTGATTATCCTGGTTCAAAATAGCCTTGTTTAACCCTGTGAGACCCAAATATAGAAACTTTTTTTCACCTTTTATATGTTGTTGTAGGAGGCCTCTAATGCAGAAATAAATGGGTTTTTACATTTTTTACATTTTAGTATGTTTTTAGGGAAATGTTGTAATATTGCAACATTGGGCCTGTTGGGTAGCAGAATTTCAGTGATTTTACTCACTGTCTGAACAAATGTAGAGAACATCTAATGGTTCATTTGCAGGGTGTACTGCTTATGTAGCCCCATAACAGTAGCCTATATATCTATACACTAATAATCACACAATAACGATAATCAGACAAGTCATATTTTTATGAAAAATTGTTTATTATAAACATATGTTCAGATTGTATTTACAAAACCTGATGAACTGAATGAAAACTTTGGCATTTACTATGTTTAGCTCTGTTCATAGCCCTGACCTGAAAAATCAGTGTTGGGACTGATAAAATCCTTTTTCAGCCAACGATACCTGTCTCGGGGCATGGTCTGTGTTCTTGAATGGCTTGGTTTTGTTGGCATGATGTCAACATAATCATCCGATGGGCGGTCATTGGGTTTTTTATTTTCCTTTTCCAGTTCACAGGCATCTCCACATTCCTCTTCATCACTTGTATCAGAGTCCTTCTCAAAGTCACTGTTCCCATTCAGGATGGCATCAGTGACATCATACACATTGTAGATAAGACGGTCTTTCCTGGCTGGTGGCATTCTGAAATGTAAAAAAAAATCACTGATTATTTTCCAGGCAAAATAATCTCAATGCAAATAAATCCCAATCATACTTACACGTTTTAAAGAATTAACCCATTCCACAGAATTCACACAATACTGTCTGGCTATCTTATTGTGCCCTCTACTTATCATGCTAATAGCACTTATACCCCCACATTCCAGAACATTATCACCTGTCCCTCATGAAGCGAGCAGATATTTGGGAAAACAAGCAATGCCCAGAAAAGAAAACAGGACCAGTTAAGTATATTTTATAAATGATAAGATACAGATAGTTTCAAATATTGCTACACAAATACTTTCAAATTCTCAAATAAATAATTTATTCTTTAATTCAGCTTGAACTTATCATTTAATAATCATTTAATTTTGATTGAAACTCAAAATGGTAACAAAGAAGACATTTTAAATTTGTGAATGATCAAAAATAGTATTTCTATTAGTATTTTTTTTCACATGGAACAGGTGAGAAGTACAATTCATCCATGTAATGTGCAAGGTGCACAGGCAAATTGTGCCACCCCTTTCACCCAGTGTTGTAAAATTACAACTTTGACATAACAAGCTCAAAATCTAATATGATCAAAGCATTCAACAGTACCTTAATATCTGCATGATCTAGACATATTACTAAATCGACATTTTACTTACTTGAATGTTGATTTATCCAGTCCAGTAAAACAAGATGATGTGCTTCAAGGCAAGTTTGCAGGTTGTGTGAGTTCATGGCCAGGTGAACAGGCCTATTTACTAAATCTACCATCCAATAGCATTACAAGGCTTAACAATAGGACCTATTAGTTGTGTAAAAGTGGTCTTAGATAGAGAAAAAAATCATGTGCAGGTTTATATTAGTAGAGCTAAAATTGATGTTGTAATATTACAACAGTGAGCAGCATCACAGGGTTAAAATAGCTCCATATAATTATTTCCCGGCTAAATCTCTCCTCCATTTTGCAGCTAACAGCTAATATTTGGTCAGTGCCGGCCAAGTATCAACATTACCCAATGACTGCCAATGGATCACATTGTATGCTAAAGTGGCAAGAGCTACCTTACAAAAATCTAGAGTTCTGCTAAACTTACCACAAATTTTCCACTCATTATTTGAACATGAAAATGAGCTTGTGATTCGCCACAAATTACTGCCAGAAGTTTAAAGCTCTTTGGTAGTGGTGAACCTGCAGCAAACCTTTGGCAACAATGAAGAGTTTGCCGCAAAGTACATTTGCATGTGAAAATAATGAGTGGTAAATTTGCTGCAAGTTTTATTTATTTATTTTTTTTTTAAATCATCAATCCATTGAGGAACAAAGTTTGGTTTTAACCAATTTAACCACCCAGAACACCCAAGCAACCAACTAGCAATGCCCTTACAACCAACCACAACATCGGCAACACCTCTTCAAAACTTCGCTTCACTAAGAAATCACTATATCAATTCAATGATTAATTTATTAATCTCTAGTTAAGCAAGAGGCTTCTGTGCTCTGATGGAGTTCATCCTGGATGTCAAGGAAAAGCTTTTACGCCAACGTGCAGTTTCATTAAATGGACATGATTGCAACTCTGCATTTTAAAACATCTCAGCCTGGTGGGTAGTACATGTGCTCCTGCATATGGAAGACCCCAGTTCAAATCTGGCATTTCATAATCCAGTTCCCCCTTTCTTTCTGTTCTTTCCTGTTTCCATTATCTCTGGCTGTTGAGAGTACCAGAATATGGAATAATAGTTCACTGTATACAGAAAATGTTCACTCTGGTTTGAGAATTGATTTCAAATATGGTTTCTAATCAACGGTACTTTGTAAAAAAATTGTCTTTGGTTGAAGTCTTTGATTTAATGACAGTCAAACACAGCTTGAGCAATTCATTAACAGCATTCTCATGTTGCCAGGCTTTTTTCTTGATTTATCAAGTGTGTGTGCTGTCTGAGAGGTTAATTAGACTTTCCTCAGCACATAGTTTCATCTCTAGGGGTTTACTCTTTAGCACAAAAACAAGGCTCTTCTCAATAATTATGAGCACGATTAAAACAGGAACTAACAGAAGAGATGTTTGATGGGAATTCGTAGTGTCTTTTTATAAATCTGTATTTTTAGGTTGTTGTTTAAAACCCTGTTTTGCAGACATTGCAGCAGATTAAATTCCAATCAGTAGCACGGCTAACATTTTGAATGACTGTGTTTCATACTAGTTATGGGACAGTAACCTGATGCTAATTGTTTGTGTCTTGTGTCATTTTTTTTAATAATATTTTTGTGGAGCATAAATAAATTAAAAAAAAACTTTTTTTAAATATGGTATGATCCTCTAAGGACATAAACAACAAAAAAGTAAAACCTTTATGCTGAAATGTAATGAAAACTTCTTAAGAAGTTTGAAAATATTTTATTATTATTTCTTAAAATAAGTAGTAAAGTAGTTTTGTTTTAAACCAACCTGCATGCATGAATTTTGTTGTCATCTGACAAGAAAATAGCAAAATGTGAAATTACATCACAAAGAGTACCCCATGTACTGTATGTCAAGGTCAGTACATTTCTTAAAATATCAGACTGAACTTTTTATGACATGGCAAATTCAGGTTGTCAAATGGTATAACCCTAATAAAACTCCACATTCATGATTTGAAAATGATTTAAATGTGAACACTAAATATGTAAGAAAAAAATTATTACTTTTAACTTTGTGGTTACACCACTTGACATTTTTATTTTAAGTAGTCATAAAATCAAAACTTGTTGATAATGGTATACCAAGTTTCTATTTGTTAAGATTAGTAAATACATCAGATATCATTAACTATGAACAATATTTTTACAGCATAAATTATTCTTGGTATTGAAAATACATTTGTTCATTGTTAGTTCATGTTAGTTCATAAATCATAAACTAATGTTATTGTACAACATTTTAATAATAAAAAGCATATTAGTATATGCTGAAATTAACATTAACCAAGATTAATAAATGCTGTTAAAGTATTGTTCATTTTCTGTCTAACTAAAGTTAACTAATGTTAATGAGTACAATACCTAAACTGTAAAAATGTATTAAGCCAGTATATTTTGAAATGACATTAACCAAGATTAATTAGTGCTGTAAAAGTATTGTTTCCTTACGACTCAGTACACTTGACATTGTAAACTCAGCAAAAAAGAAACGTCCTCTCACTTTCAACTGCTGTTATTTTCAGCAAACTTAACGTGTAAATATTTGTATGAACATAAAAAGATTCAACACCTAAGACATAAACTGAACAAGTTTCACAGACATGTGACTAACAGAAATGGAATAATGTGTCCCTCAACAAAGGGGGCGTCAAAATCAACAGTAACAGTCAGTATCTGGTGTGGCCACCAGCTGCATTAAGTACTGCAGTGCATCTCCTCCTCATGGACTGCACCAGATTTGCCAGTTCTTGCTGTGAGATGTTACCCCACTCTTCCACCACGGCACTTGCAAGTTCCCGGACATTTCTGGGGGAATGGCCCTAGCCCTCACCCTCCGATCCGACAGGTCCCAGATGTGCTCAATGGGATTGAGATCCGGGCTCTCGGCTGGCCATGGCAGTACACTGACATTCCTGTCTTGCAGGAAATCATGCACAGAACGAGCAGTATGGCTGGTGGCATTGTCATGTCAGGATGAGCCTACAGGAAGGGTACCACATGAGAGAGGAGGATGTCTTCCCTGTAACACACAGCGTTGATATTGTTTGCAATGACATCAGCATCATCAACTGAGCTTGGGACACACCACCCCAGACCATGACAGACCCTCCACCTCCAAATCAATCCCACTCCAGAGTACAGGCCTCAGTGTAACACTCATTCCATCGACGATAAATGCGAATCCAACCATCACCCCTGGTGAGACAAAACCATGACCTGTCAGTGAAGAGCACTTTTTGCCAGTCCTGTCTGGTCCAGCGACGGTGGGTTTGTGCCCATTGGCGACGTTGTTGCCGGTGATGTCTGGTAAGGACCTGCCTTACAACAGGCCTACAAGCCCTCAGTCCTGCCTCTCTCAGCCTATATTCGGACAATCTGAGCACTGATGGAGGGATTGTGCGTTCCTGGTGTAACTCGGGCAGTTGTTGTTGCCATCTTGTACCTGTCACGCAGGTGTGATATTTGGATGTACCGATCCTGTGCAGGTGATGTTACACATGGTCTGACACTGTGAGGACGATCAGCTGTCCTTCCTGTCTCCCTGTAGTGCTGTCTTAGGTGTCTCACAGTACGGACACTGTCATTTATTGCCCTGGCCACATCTGCAGTCCTCATGCCTCCATGCAGCATGCCTAAGGCATGTTCACATAGATGAGCAGGGACCCTGGGCATCTTTCTTTTGGTGTTTTTCAGAGTCAGTAGAAAGGTCTCTTTAGTGTCCTAAGTTTTTATAACGGTGACCTTAATGACCGTTCCACAGGTTCCACGTTTCTCAGCAAGGCTACAATCCAGAGACATTCAAAAAGCTCTGCACCACAATGGACTTAGCACTGCGAACCACTAAAGTCACTGCACAGGCCATTGGCAAGTCAATGATCAACCTGCTGTTTTTGGATCGTCACATCTGGCTGACCCTCACGGAAATGCGTGACACAGGAAAAGCTGCTCTATTTGATGCTCCAGTGTCGCCAGCCGGCCTTTTCGGAGACTCTGTGAATGGAATTGCTAATCTGCTCTGTCTCGGTCCAGCACCCAGCTAAAAACCCCACACCAGCTGCCTCAGCGCTGCCAAATGTCGCCGACGAGCCGCTGGTAAAGCCACACAAGCCGTGGCCCAGCGCAAGCCACAGAATCCAATAGAGGTTGTTACATATGAATTAATAAGCCTGCTGTCCCACTGCACGAATGCATGGCAAGTCCTCATGGGCGTGTCAGAGCTGGTATTTACAACGATTGAGCACAATCTGTGGTCCGACCGATGTGCACAGACTGCGACACACACAGCGGGATTTACAGCCGTTATTTCTTCGTTCTGGAAAAGGACGGCGGGCTTCGGCCCATTCTAGTTCTGAGACGCTTGAATCGCGCGCTCCTGACGCACCCATTCAAAATGTTAACTCGGAAACTGATCTTCTCGCACATCCATCCTCAGGACTGATTTGCGTCAGTAGATCTGAAGGACGCGTACTTCATGTACCAATTGCACCATGCTACAGGCAGCTTTTTAGATTCGCATTCGAGGGAACTGCATATTAATTTAAAGTCCTTTAATTTCAGTCTGTCTCTGGCTCCCCGCACGTTCACAAAATGTATCGATGTGGCGCTCGCCCCATTGAAAATGAACAGTGTGTGTGTGTGTGTTTTGGAATTACCTCAGTGATTGGTTATTAATAGCCAATCAGAGGTACTACTGAGCGAACACAGAGACTTGCTGCTTTGCCACATAGAAAATCTGGTCTAATGTCAACTGGGCAAAAAGCACACTTTTCCCCAGCCAGTAAATCTTTTTTGACCTCATGAACGAGCGTGTACAGCCCACGTACAGATCTTTGTCTGTTTCAGTTCAAACTGAAAAAACAACCACTGAAGTCATTTCATTTTCATGTGCATTAAGCGTACCTCGCCACTGTCTGGCTGCTCTAGCACCATGGACAGTGCCAGCCACCAACAAGGTGTTATGCTGGGTCAAGTTTCAGAAGGAAAGTGCTGACCACAAATGCATCCAACACAGGTTGGGGCGCATTGTGTAATGGACACCCGAATTTCGACACTCTGTCAACACAAGTTTATGTGACGACTATATCTGCCTATCACGCACCTGAAGCCAGCACCATTATAGGCAAACATGATTTAATCATAAAGTTTCTTAGAGGAGCAAGATGATTAAATCCACCTCAGCCGGCTACAGTCCTGACTTGGGGCCTAACTTTGGTCCTAAAAAGCACTCACAGGGCCCTCCTTTGAGCCTTTGGACTCTGTTGATTTGCACATGCTCTCCATTAAGACTGCACTACTGCTGGCTCTGGCCTCAGTAAAATGGGTCGGTGACTTACGTGCGCTATCAATTGACAATTCATGTCTGGAGTTTGGCCCAGTCTTTCAAAGCCACAGTCAAACCCAGAAAAGGCTATGTGCCTAAGGTTCTAACCACGTCCTTCAGAGCGCAGGTGGTTCACCTTCAAGCCGCCTTCTCTCCTCCATTTAATTCAGATGAGGAACAGTCCTTGCAGTTGTTATGCCCTGTGCGGGTGCTACAAGCATATGTTGAGTGCATCCACCAGTTCAGACTGTCTGATCAGCTCTTTGTGTGCTATGGAGGATGCACAAAAGGAATGTCCATCTCCAAGCATAGACTTTCTCACTGGATCATTGTTGCGATTGCCCTGGCTTAGAAGTCGCAGGGCAAGATTTGCCCAATTGGTCTTAAAGCACACTCAACTAGAGGCATGGCGTCCTCATGGGCATAGACGAACATATGCACAAGACATACACTATATTGCCAAAAGTATTCGCTCATCTGCCTTTAGACGCATATGAATTTAAGTGACATCCCATTCTTAATCCATAGGGTTTAATATGATGTCGGCCCACCCTTTGCAGCTATAACAGCTTCAACTCTTCTGGGAAGGCTTTCCACAAGGCTTAGGAGTGTGTTTATGGGAATTTTTGACCATTCTTCCAGAAGCGCATTTGTGAGGTCAGACACTAATGTTGGACGAGAAGGCCTGGCTCGCAGTCTTCACTCTAATTCATCCCAATGGTGCTCTATTGGGTTGAGGTCAGGACTCTGTGCAGGCCAGTCAAGTTCTTCCACACCAAACTCGCTCATCCATGTCTTTATGGACCTTGCTTCGTGCACTGGTGCGCAGTCATGTTGGAACAGGAAGGGGCCATCCCCAAACTGTTCCCACAAAGATGGGAGCAAGGAATTGTCCAAAATCTCTTGTTATGCTGAAGCATTCAGAGTTCCTTCCACTGGAACTAAGGGGCCAAGCCCAGCTCCTGAAAAACAACCCCACACCATAATCCCCCCTCCACCAAACTTCACAGTTGGCACAATGCGGTCAGACAAGTACCGTTCTCCTGGCAACCGCCAAACCCAGACTCATCCATCAGATTGCCAGATGGAGAAGCGTGATTCGTCACTCCAGAGAACGCATCTGCACTGCTCTAGAGTCCAGTGGCGGCGTGCTTTACACCACTGCATCCGACGCTTTGCATTGCACTTGGTGATGTATGGCTTGGATGCAGCTGCTCGGTCATGGAAACCCATTCCATGAAGCTCTCTACGCACTGTTCTTGAGCTAATCTGATGGCCACGTGAACTTTGGAGGTCTGTAGCGATTGACTCTGCAGAAAGTTGGCGACCTCTGCGCACTATGCGCCTCAGCATCCGCTGACCCCGCTCTGTCATTTTACGTGGCCTACCACTTCGTGGCTGAGTTGCTGTCATTCCCAATCGCTTCCACTTTGTTATAATACCACTGACAGTTGACTGTGGAATATTTAGTAGCGAGGAAATTTCACGACTGGACTTGTTGCACAGGTGGCATCCTATCACAGTACCACGCTGGAATTCACTGAGCTCCTGAGAGCGGCCCATTCTTTCACAAATGTTTGTAGAAGCAGTCTGCATGCCTAGGTGCTTCATTTTATACACCTGTGGCCATGGAAGTGATTGGAACACCTGAATTCAATTATTTGGATGGGCGAGCAAATACTTTTGGCAATATAGTGTATGTTTTGCAGCAGGATGGTATTCTCAAAACACATTTGCAAGGTTTTACAACCTAGACGTAATGTCTCTCTTTTCAAAAGTCCTCTCTGTTTAGAGCGCTTGCTATTTCCATTGCCAAACATATGCTCCTCCCTTTAAGTACGGGCTCCCCATCATTTTACACAACCGCCTGCATTCAGGCCATTGTAATTTACCATAAAGTCACAAGCTCTTTCATTATAAATAAACTCCTTTCCCGACTGGGTTCGTGAAGGGGTTAATTCATACTATATGACTATAGTTCATATATTCATTCTGAGTGCTCCCCTCCTCACTTGCGGCATACTCCGGGACTGCAGCGTCTTGTTTCCTCCCTGGAAGATTATGTCGTGTATTACGGCGTGATGGGATTATTTTCCCCATATGCATTAGCAAACGCAATATCAAGTGTACTGAGTCGTAAGGGAACGTCTCCATTACATACGTAACCTTGGTTCCCTGAGACGATGGGAGCATGACATTGCCAACGCTGGCTGCACTACAAGACTCAGAGTTCTTTTGAGGTGTGAGTGATGCGCTCCTTGTACCTCAGTGAGAAAATTCTGAGGAATGATGTTTGCGTGCCTGCTTTTATAGTGAACAGCTTCGTGCCAAAAAGGGCAGGACTCAAACACCATAGCCAATATTAGAATATTGCCGTTATTGTAGAGAGGTTTCAACTAGGTCGTGTGGAAGGACACTCCCCCATATGCATTAACAAGTCTCGTTCCCTTCGTCTCAGGGAACCGAGGTTAAGTACGTAACTGAGATTGTAAGGGGGTTCAGTGGAAAGGAGGCGGCGAGAACCGGCTTGAGAATATAAATAATAGTTTAATAATAAACTTAAACAAAACCACACAACCATAAACACACACACACAGTACAGCTGCCTGTAATTCTCTCTCTCGAACTGTCGTCCCCTGCCGCCTTTATCCCTCGCACGCCCCATCAGTTTGATTGGGGACTGGGCGTGCGTCATTCTAGCCTGGCCCAGCCCTCCTCGGCTCTACAGAGATGTTTATTGTTTGTTCATGTTAACTAATCTAGTTAACTAATGTTAATTAGTACAACCTTATTGTAAAGTGTTACAAAATGTATGAAATAAAAGTTTAGATGTATAAGAGAAGTTACACATTAGCAAATCTTTAACATGTCATGTCAAGTCAAGTGGTTTTATTGTCATCTCTCTCCTACGTGGTAAGGGAGGAAACAAAACACAGTGTCTCCTGAACCAAAGTGCAGAAACATAAATGTATGACATATTTTACAAGACCTACACTTACAAGGCCAACACTGCTAAAAGCCCAATTGTTTGACATTATTATTATATGGCTTTGGTCACAGTCGATGTTCAAGTTAAAATGATGTGATCATGATCTCACTGCTGCAGGGGAGAATGATTTGTGACAGATTGTTTAGCTGTGTGTGGCTTACAGAAGATTAACTCTCCTCATGGGCTGAAACAGGGGCGTGTCCAGATGGAGGGCATGGGGTGGCCCTGGCCCCCCTAGAATTTGATTGGCCACCCCTGTTGCCACCCCAAATTCTAAATTGTGTTTGGTCATTCTACAGGTAGAATCTGGTATAAATTAACCCTCAGTTATTTATAGCTTAGTTCTTAGTTGATTAAATTAGTATAATATTAAAAGAGTATAAAGAGTATAAATAGACATGTAATAGGACATAAAACAAGCTCCATCAGGTTGGATGGGGAGTGTCGGTGCACAGCCATTTTCAGATCTCTCCAGAGATGTTCAATCGGGTTCAAGTCTGGGCTCTGGCTGGGCCACTCAAGGACATTCACAGAGTTGTCCCGGAGCCACTCCTTTGTTATCTTGGCTGTGTGCTTAGGGTCGTTGTCCTGTTGGAAGATGAACCTTCGCCCCAGTCTGAGGTCCAGAGTGCTCTGGAGCAGGTTTTCATCAAGGATGTCTCTGTACATTGCTGCATTCATCTTTCCCTTGATCTTGACTAGTCTCCCAGTTCCTGCCACTGAAAAACATCCCCACAGCATGATGCTGCCACCACCATACTTCACTGTAGGGATGGTATTGGCCAGGTGAAGAGCGGTGCCTGGTTTCCTCCAGACATGATGCTTGCTATTCAGGCCAAAGAGTTCAATCTCTGTTTCTCATGGTCTGAGAGTCCTTCAGGTGCCTTTTGGCAAACTCCAGGCGGGCTGTCATGTGCCTTTTACTGAGGAGTGGCTTCCGTCTGGCCACTCTACCATACAGGCCTGATTGGTGGAGTGCTGCAGAGATGGTTGTTCTTCTGGAAGGTTCTCCTCTCTCCACAGAGAAATGCTGGAGCTCTGTCAGAGTGACCATCGGGTTACTCCCTGACTAATGTCCTTCTCCCCTGATCGCTCAGTTTGGCCAGGCGGCCAGCTCTAGGAAGAGTCCTGGTGGTTCCAAACTTCTTCCATTTACAGATGATGGAGGCCACTGTGCTCATTGGGACCTTCAATGCTGCAGAAATGTTTCTGTACCCTTCCCCAGATCTGTGCCTCGATACAATCCTGTCTTGGAGGTCTACGGACAATTCCTTGGACTTCATGGCTTGGTTTGTGCTCTGACATGCACTGTTAACTGTGGGACCTTATATAGACAGGTGTGTGCCTTTCCAAATCACGTCCAATCAACTGAATTTACCACAGGTGGACTCCAATCAAGTTGTAGAAACATCTCAAGGATGATCAGTGGAAACAGGATGCACCTGAGCTCAATTTTGAGTGTCATTTCAAAGGCTGTGAATACTTATGTACATGTGATTTTTTTTTTTTTTTTTTTTGTTTTGTTTTGTTTTTTTTTTTTAATACATTTGCAAAGATTTCAAACAAACATCTTTCACATTGTCATTATGGGGTATTGTTTGTAGAATTTTGAGGAAAATAATTAATTTAATCCATTTTGGAATAAGGCTGTAACATAACAAAATGTGGAAAAAGTGAAGCGATGTGAATACTTTACGGATGCACTGTAGATGTACACAGGACAGACTCAATGACGGCCGAGTAGAACTGTGTCGGCAGCTCCTGTGGCAGGTTGAACTTCCTCAGCTGGCAAAGGAAATACAACCTCTGTGTGGGTGTCCCACTTAAGTTCCTGAGAGATGGTATTGCCCAGGAACCTGAATGACTCCACTGCTGCCACAGTGCTGTTCAGGATGGTGAGGGGGGAGGTGCGGGGGGATTTCTCCTGAAGTCCACTATCATCTCCACTGTTTTGAGCATGTTCAGCTCAAGGTTGTTGTGACCGCACCAGACAGCCAGCTGATCAACCTCCCATCTGTATGCAGACTCGTCACCATTGCGGATGAGGCTGATGACCATGGTGTTGTCTGCGAACTTAATTTGTGTACAGTGAGAAGAGCAGATATGTGTTTTTATGTTTTTACTGTTATTCTTTCCACTTTTGTTTTGTTGTTTTGCCTATTGGGACTTTTATTTTGAAGTGCTTCTGAAGAATAGGAGAGTGAATGGAAGAGGAGAGAGCAATCAGCACACCCACATACATACCAGTTAATGAGCCACAGTTTAGTTAAAGGAGTTTTAAAATCGAAATTTGCAGATTTATTTATTTTAATTTTTTTTATTTTTGTACCTAGTTGGTAAGGGCACACAGTCAGTAATGTTAATTTTATGTGTTTATATTTTGTATATCTTTGTCTTCATGTCAGTTTCTTTGGTTTATGGTCAGTTTTATGTTGTTTATGCTTGGATGTTGGGTTAAATGTGTGATTTTGTTGTGACATAGCCAGTTGTATTGTCTCATTGTTTTGTTTAAATCAGTTTCCCCCTGCAAATTCCCATACTATTTTATTTGCATGTTTTAGATCTTACAGTGTGTTATGGAGTCAAAATATGTGAAAGGAATAAAAGGAAGACAATCACAAACATCAGTGAAAGAGAGCAAATTTGTTTTATTCAACCGGGCTGCTACACCTCGTTGGTTTAAATCGGAATGGAAAGCTGTGTCAGGAAATTATAGTTATTCGAGTGGACTCGGGAGAAACACTGCATACAGTCATCCGAAATTAAATATGGTTTCAATGGCTTAAACGTGCACTGTAGATTGCGCTGCATGTCACATGATCCTCGAGACCGCAAAACTGTAGTGCACCCACAAAGAAGGCTTTAGGATATCAGATGTGAAACCATTTCACTATAAACAATGGTTACATTCACTGCAAACACTGTACATGTGATCATCTGTCCCATTAGAGGTCTGCACGTCAAACTCCCTCAACGAACTCTACCGCTGAATTTTACTCCATGTTTACCTGCTCTCTGCCTGCAGTGATTTTCTTCCCGACCACTCCTGTTCCTTCAACCCCGCATTTGTTTTTCACATAGGATGAAAGCCATACAAATAGACAACAAGTGTACACATGTAAAACCTTTTATTTTTCTGTTGCAATTATCAATGACGCGTGACATGATGCCCATCTTACTTGCCTGAGGTTGGTTTCTTAACACTAAATTGATCATTCTCTTGTCCAAGTTACACTTGATGCCACAGTGTGCCCACGCTTTGCTCTGCCATTCTTCTAAAGCCCCATTGACTACCTGCCTACTCTAAATATTGTATAATTTGATGCACGTGCTGTGTGCACATTTATTTAACAATTATTGTTTTTCTTTCATTCAGTAATTAATCAAATAAAAAAGATATCCACATTGGATTTCTCAGGATATTTTCTGACCGCCCACTCCCACATTTCATGTAATCACCATGCGCTCCTCATATTACGTCATGCCACGGAAGCATCATCTCTCCAAAACAAATTGCACAGAACTACCGTGTTCATATTAGCAGTGTCCATAACATTTATGCAGTTTCAAGAGACACTACACACATAAAAAATTAGACTGAAAAAATACAAAATGTAAAATGCTATTTGTGTTTTAACATTTTATAACAGTTAATCATTTATTTAGCTAAGTAACATTCTGAAAATGTACATCATCTTATTATTAATATTGGGTATGTTGAATTATGCTTCATGCCACCCTTGATGAGTCTGTGCCTCACATGGGCCACCCCAGTCAAATATGTCTGGACACGCCACTGGGCTGGAATTGATGAGCTGCTGCCCAAGTGGGTAATCAGTTAAACAGTATAATTCATATGGTGTTTGACAGCGTTTTTGTTAGGTTGATCCAACTCTCCCTATGGTTCAGGATCTGACGTGATATTTCTTCACGTGTCGCACATTTGACTGAACAAGCACATAAATCAAAAAGCCAAATGTTTAAACCTAACCTGATGTATTATTGATTTTGTCATCCATTTATGAAATGATCTTTCTTACTCCCAAACCTTGTTTCTAAGACTTTTTTTCTGTGGAACGCAAAAGTAAAAGTTTCGCACAATGTCCAAGCTGCTCTTTCCCATACAATGAAATCATACAGTGATCAGGGGATTTCAATCCAAAAAAGGATAAAAATCACATTGAAAGTATCATGACATTATATTTTGAGTCATTCGATAGTTTTGTGTGAGGAACTGACCAAAATCTAATTTATTATTTACTGAAAATCTTCCCCTTCACAGCAACTCTCAAATCTAATTGACGCTTGCGCATATTCAAACTTGACGCATCACATTCGGTTATGAGATAAACAGTGTTTGACATTGTTGACATCAAACCTGGAGGAACACATTTTGCGTTTGCTGACGTTGATGTCAAACCTGTGGTGACGTCTTTTTACGGAAATTTTGAAAAAGTGCAAGCACAAATAAAATTTGAGAGCTGCGACAAAGGGGATGTTTTTCAGCAAAGGGTCACTGACAAATAAGGTTGTCCAAGCTGATAAAAATGATAAATCTTTTAAAAATCAAGCCTAAAATACATGTCAAGTTCATAGAAATGTAATTTTGTCATTTTTATACATATAAAATTTTTTGAAAAACATGATCAGTAACATTGAAAAACCATCAGTTGAATTTGTACATCAACATCTCTTTCTCACGTACATGCGCACACTGTTCAGTGGCATTTTCTCTCAGTCATCTATCCTGGATGACAGAAACTTCCCACCAGATTACAGCTTCACTTTTAACTCTACCCATATCCCCTGCTGAAGTGTGTCAGTGTTAGCCGATGCCCATTTCTCTGTAGTGCAGCTGTTTAAAGTGACGCCCAGCTCCACAGCAAGAAAACGAGCAGAGATGAGCGCCCCATTCTGCAATTACCAAAGGAGGCTAACAGCAGCCAGCTGGAGGAACTTCAAAGCGTACTGGATCAGAGAAGCCAAGCCGTGTTGAGGTACAGAAGTTCTCAGCAGCATTCACACTGAGCTAACATGAAGGGAGTAAGTACTCATGGCCTCAGATACCTACCTATTTGTCACCCCCTTCCAAGTGCACTAAATCAAAGTGCACACTCCTTCGCTCACTGTGGGATTTAAGAAGACAGGCAAGTGCTACAAAAGTTGTAGTGTTTGTGTCAATGCAGTTATTGTTGCCTATGGCTTAGATATAGTATGTAGAATTTAGGCTAACAGTATGCTAACATACTGTTTTGCTTGCGAAAGCAGATGGGTGGATTTTTTTCGATGTTAAAATACTTTACCTATCCTAGTTTAATGTGCAGAAACAACTGAGTAAGGCAATTGTAGATTGAGATTGTAAACACTGTGGCTTTTTGTTGCTTTAGAACTTTGCTTTGGTTGAACGACCCACCATGTCAACTTTTGGCTCAACCAGTGGCGGGAGTTTGGGGAGGAACTACCTGTTTATTCGACCAATGAAAGATGGGGGGAATATTTGTTGTTGGTGTTTAAGGCAAGTATTACTATTGCTCATACTTTGGTTTAGGGAGTTGAACAAACCCCTAAACCTTAATATTAAACACTGGAGTGTAACTCGGCTTGCACAATTTATGCTAGGGGCATGAATGTTACCTCAAATTATGCAACTTATTGAGGTAAGGTATGCTATTACTTTTATAAGCAATTAGACTCACTTTTTGTCAGGTGGACTATAAACTGGCAAGAAAAATTATGTGAACCCTTTGGAATTACCTGCATTTACAGGTATGTTTAAATTTGTCTTACAATCTGGTTTGATCTTCATCTGTTACAATAATGAACAAACACAATCTATTTTAAATAACACAAATTATTGTATTGTTCTTGTACATATTCAAATATTCACAGTGTATGTTGGAAAAACCCCTAGGCTAATTCAAGTCAGGAGTAGTAAACCTGGCATACAATTAATGAAATGAGATTGGAAGTGTGGGTTAGAGCTACTTTGACAAAAAAAAAAAAAAAAAGAGAGAGATCTCAGAAGACCTACAATTAAGAATTGTTGCTTTGCATAAAGCAGGAAAGGATTATAAAGTTACCTTGAACAGCTTAGATATTCATTTGTCCACAGTTAGACAAATTGTCTATACATGTAGATGGTGTATTACTGTGTCTGCTCTCCTTAGAAGTGTCCATCCAGCCAAGATGACTCCAAGGGCACACCGCAGAAAGCTCAGTAAGGCAAAAAAGAACCCAGCTAAAGACTTGAATGAATCATTGGAACTTGTTAACATCTCTGTTCATGAGTCTATTATACGGAAAACATTAAACAGGCATGGTGCCCATGGCAGGACACCACGAAGGAAGCCGCTGCTTTCCAACAAAAACATTTTTGTGTGCCTGAAGTTTGCCAAAGACCACTTAGACACTCCACAAGACTACTGGTTGAATGTTTTGTGGACTGTTGAAACTATGGATGAATTGTTTGGGAAGAACACGCAGCACTACGTATGGCATAAAAAGGGCACCACATACCAACATGAAAACACTATCCCAACGGTGAAGTTCGGTTGAGGGAGCATCATAGTTTGGGGCTGCTTTGCTGTTTCGGGGCCTGGACTGCTTTCCATCATTGAGGGAAAAATAAATTCCCAAGTTTATCGAGATATCCTACAGGATAAGGTCAGGGTGGCTGTGTGCCAGCTGAAGCTCAGTAGAATTTGGGTGATTCAGCAGGACAATGACCCTAAACATTGAAGTAAATCCATTACAGAATGGCTTAAAAAAATCCACTTAATAGGAGTGGCCCAGTCAGAGCCCAGACCTTAACCTAATATAATGCTGTGGAATGACCTCAAGAGAGCCGTTCACACCAGATATCCTAAGAATATGGCTGAGCTGAAGCAGTTATATAATGAAGAATGGTCCAAAATTCCTTCTGAACATTGTGCAGGTCTAATCTGCAGTTACAGGAAATGCTTGGTTGAGGTTATTGCTGCCAAGGGAGGATGGAACAATTATTAAATTCAAGGGTTCACTTACTTTCTCCACAGCACTGTGAAAGTTTAATGGGATGTGTTCAATAATGACATGAAAGATTATAATTGTTTGTGTGTTGTTAGCTTATGTACATTGTGTTTGTCTTTACTCGTGACATTGATGAAAATGAGATTACATTTTATGACCAATTAAAGCAGAAAACCGGCTAATTCTAAAGGGTTCACGTAATTTTTATTGCCACTGTTAAATGGATGAAAACAATTACAAATCCTTTTTATTCAATTAAAAATACATTACAAGCTTGTTCAAATGCAAACAAATTTCTCGGTAGCTCAACTGATAGTGTTGCACTTGTAATGCAAAGGGATACGGGTTCCGAAGAGCACACGAGTCGACACGTGAAAGTGTCATACAAGAGCCACAAAATGATGTGATTGCTTCAGCAATTGTGTTTTTCATCTCACATTTGCTTTTATTACTCTCGGGTAGGTTTAAGGGTAAGGGTAGGGAGATAGGATTTGATGATTTAAAACTCAATAGAGCATTAACCTTATAAACCTCATCTGTTTAGGTGAACATTTAACTCTCTTTTAGCACCACACGGTGGACATTTCACCTCGGAACTACCGCGACACTTGTAATTAACCACGTTATTTTGTAAAAATGTCACCATAGTCGTAATTTTCATGAGATCAGGCTGGAATCTCAGTAAAAAAAGTGATGCCTAACGAAGAATATTGTTACAACTTAGATCACATTTTGCTACTGACTGTTTTGATGTCTACCCTGTAGCTCAACTGGTAGAGCACTAGCAACACCAAGGTTATGGGTTCGATCCCCAGGAAATGGATAAAATGTATAGCTTAAATGCAATGTAAAATGCTTTGGATTAAAGTGTCTGCCAAATGCATAAATGTAGCTATTTAGGTGGAACTTAGGGGCTGTTCAGACAGACCACGTTGCGCTGAAAAAGTTTAGATGCAGCCCAATGAATAAAACAAAAGCAGAAGTGTTGACGTTCTTTTTAACCTGATGTCTAAAAAAAATGCGGCACTCCTGTGTGCGACTGAAAATTAGTGAGATGCGACGCACTCTTCAAATGCATCCATCTATGATATGTTTATATAGAAAAACTATTAAAAAAAAAAACAGCAGACGGAGGCAGAAATGCATTCGGTGTGAACACCCTTTTAGGTTACATTTGAGAGTACTTTTATGCAAAGAAAAATAAAGACGATTTGATTTATTGTGTCCTGCTGCATTGAATATTTTTTTACTTCTAGATGTTCTTCCAAAGGTCACATTTACCTTTGCACTGCGAAATTACGCGGGCAAAGAAGGCATGGATGGATGTTGAGCGCATGTGCAACCAGCAAAAAAAGAATTGCCAAGCAGCCTCTTTTTTTTTTTTTTTTTTTTTTTTTTTTTTTTTTAATGCTGCACTTTAAGTTAAAAAGAAACTTGCTGATAAAATGATATCCTTTTCTATTGTGAATATTCCGTGTAGCTATGTATGAAGCACTGCCCGCACAGAGGTCACTGACAAACCAAACAACTTTCTACTGGTCAGCGTGGTGAATTTGCAAAAATAAACGGTTTCCGGTTTCTGGTATCATCCTGCACTGAAATGAACATCAACAATTAAAAATAGCGTAGATGGGCGAAAGAACGTGTCCATGATGCATTTGTGCTCAAAACAGCAAGAGACAGCCGTTGAATGATAGAGAATGGATTCTTGTCTTCAGAGTTGTAATTTGACACTGCGTCTTTTAAAAGCGGCCTGAGATGTATATTAAGCATTTAAAGACGTCTGTCTGTGCATGTTTAAATACAGAAATAATTTTAAATAGTCCAGATGGGTCCCCTTTGGTGTTCAGGAATAGTTAGGCTACAGTAGGGTTTGTTTGTCCTCCTCAGTTTACGAACTAAGGCACCATTGGGCGGGGCCAAGGCTGTGATGATTTTAAGTAGGCATTAATGTTTTGGAGCTGTAAAGGTGGTCATGAATTAATGGGTGAACCCCAAATGACGTAGGGAAGTCACGGAAGTAGTGGAGGCATTTTTTGCAGCTTGGTTTCAGTAAATGCTTTTATTGCATTGGGGATTAAGTTTTGAGTTCTGAAATTTACATTATGTTTTTATAGTAGAAATACCTCATATGTCAAAATAAGACAATTTTATAAAACTTTTTTTTTATTTTATTTTATTATTATTTTTTTTTTTAATAATCTAATCTTTGCCATGATTGCCTTAGAATCTTATACTTTGATCTGTAGTTTCAAGCATATACATAACCACCTCTGAATGTAAGTGTTGTATTGTGGAGTGCAATAAAATGTGATGTCAGAACAAGAGTCATAAATAATCCAGACACAATATGGGAGTCGGTTTAATAATTCTTTGACTTTTTACCCAGGAGACACAGCAAATTAAAACTACTCTGGTCTACATGGATAAATTATTAATCCTCTGACATTACAACATAACTGAACAAGATTCTTTGACAGTCATGCTATCTAAAAAAAATTTCCAACTTAAAGAGAAGCATGTTGTTGTTGTTTTTTAAGAGTTCTGAAAGAGAGAGTTTGTGCTGGCATACTAAATCAAATGAATCATTCACAACAGACTTCAAACAACTTTCATGTGTAAATTGAGAGACCAGACAGCATTTTCAGCTGCTCCTAAAAACCTCCCAGATTTTGATTTCACCCTTCATTGATTTATATTTTGGTTTAAAACTTCAAGCAGCAGCACTGCGACACATTTTTATGGTGCGCCCCACTGATTGAAGTGCTTATGGGTTTGTTCAGATTGATGTTTGCAAGTGATGATAATGGGTTTGTACTTGTGGTTTTCCATGTTAATATCACTGTGGGTATCTCCATTAGCTCATTACTTTAGCATTAGCCCTGTTCTTGAAAGATAGCCCACTGGTTGACTAAAGACTCTGTTGCACCTCAATACTGTGTAAAAATATTTTTGCTTAAAGTTCTGCAGTTGATAATGACTCACTTTAAAGCTATCACAAAAGTATCACAAAAGTTCATGCAACTCTTGCATGATATTCCAAGTTTTCTGAAGACATATGGTTTTAGTGAGAAAAATTTCATGACCAAATGAACATTTAAAATAATATTTATTTTAATCAGAGTTCTTTCTTGGCTGCTCAACACACACATTTAATGTACCAGGAGTACCTGTAAATGTAGAGCATTAGTTTTATTCATGCTGAGACACTAATTATCAGAATGGAAATGTAATTTGTCTGGCGTAATTATAGGTCAGTATTTGCATATAAATGGAATAAACAACAAGCAAATGAGACTTTATGTAGAACCACATATTCAGCAGCAGATTATGGAAATAAACAAGTCACAAAATGAATAAAATAAAACATGTCTGAAGCATCAAGATGAACATAATTTCCAAGTGTTTTAATCTGTGATTAGTGTTTAGACTGGTCTGTAATTTTTAATGACTGGTTCTACCAACATAACTGCTAACATAAGCTTATTTGCATTGTGGGAAATGTTGTGACCCTTTCACAATCAATGTTTTGCAATGTATTGAACCAGAGACTATTTAGCAGAGATGGGCAACTTCTGTTAAAATTAATGGAAGAAATTGGAATGCCCAATGATCATACAGGTAAAAGAGCCAATCACCTTTTAGGTACAGACATCGTCTGTCAATTAACTCGAGAATGCACATGCACATTAGCTATACAGGAAGAGAAATTGCATTTTTTAGTGTAATCTGAGGTACAGAAACACAATTTATGATTCCAGTGTTGTCAGATTTTACTGCTGATTTGAAATATGTTCTTTGTTCGTAATCTTGACCAACCATGCACTTAGATTTCAGTGTTCCCCCACTGAAGTAGACAGGAGCTGCACTTTCATGACTGGAAATAGCTTCCCGGGAGCATTCCAATGATGGCCGCCAGTGGACTGACGCTAGAAAAACTATGAATGAACTCATGGATTAAAGCACCAAGCTACAGCATAACCTGTAATGCGCATTACATATATCATCTCGTGTTTGCCACTACAAATGTGCTAAAAATTCTTCTCAGCTTACACGCGAATGTTTCACGTGACTTTTGGCGCGTGCTGTCTCTGGAGCTCTGAAGAGCTCTGAAGAGCGCATGAGTCCAGCAGGCTTTCCGATATTTGCACTCCACAGACAGGAGAGCTCAGAGCGGGATCACTCGCACAACTCAAATCATTATTGACCAAGGAAAACCCCAGATCCATAGAAAACCACAGAACGGGACAACTGCCAAACAGGTCATTATTAAAACAGGTGCGATATCTGTAGTATCGGTTCACAAAAGCCGGCACCGAGCAGAAAAATTTAATCTGCAAACTCTGTCGAATGACGATATAATCACTCGTAGTACAAGCAATCTTTTTTACCACCTCAAAATGAAGCGTGCAAAAGAATATTATGAAAGCTAAAAGATTAACTCCGCAATAATTCAGTCATTTATTTATTTTAGCAAGATGTGATATTTATTTGATATTTATTTTCTTCAAGAATTGTTCCTTTTCGTTGGAGATTTTATATATATATATATATATATATATATATGTTTTATTTTCTTTGTCGCATTGCTTCTTAAGGAAAGTTTATAATAATAATAATAATATTGGTCAACAACATTTCAAACTGAAATGTGGCATACTGTGAACTTTTGCATTTTGGCAAGGTTGATTTTTGAAAACAAGTTATTACTTACATTGACATTGTTTGTCTTGTTCCAAATAAAGTAGTTTTCATTTATAAAGTATTTAATTCAGTTTTCAAGTATTTAACTGACTGGAGTTCCAATAATAGGCATTACAATAAGGTTATTTAATATATAAACCCATTTTTATTGATTTTACAGAATACTTTTACTATATTGTGATATATATTTTTATCGTGATATAAAATGACTCGTATTGTGATATAACATTTTTATTCATATCACCCGTAGCTTATATCAAAAGTGGTCCACATTCTAGATTGTAATGGCAGCGCCCTAGTTACATTGAAAAATAAGGTGGATATACGTTAATTGGACCACAACTGGCCTCGGTGTTGCTCCACGGTGATGTATGGCGTGTATTTAACACATCCTCATCTGACATTCTTCCTTCAAGTATTAGCATGGGGACAATCTCTGCCATGGTGACTGACTTCATCACTGAATAACAAGTCAGCAAGTTTAGAGACCCGATGCCAGCAAGCCACACATCGGAGAGATTAAAATATAACTTTCATTTAAATTGTAGATCAGCACTGTGGCACATTTTATGTTGCTCATTTTATTTCTATCAATTTATCTCCACATCTGAAGTCTTATGGCCATTATTGCCCTATTAATGATGTTGTTATCTTCATCCAAAAGGCTGATACTAGAACATATTTTAAAGAAACAGTTCACCCAAAAATGAAAATTATGTCATTATTTGCTAACCCTCATGTTGTGGAACACAAAAGGTGAAATTCTGAATAAAAATGTGACCAATTTTGTACATTTAAAGTGAATAAGAACTGGGACTTTCCAGCTCCAAAATGAAAAAAATAAAAAAAATAAAGGCACCATAAAAGTGATGCATAAGACTATATGTCAATCCATATGATCGCGATTGTGTGATGAACGGACCAAAATTTAAGTTGCTGTTGTTGACATTTACTGAAAATTCACCTTCATTAAAGAAGTGTTCGGTTTGAGATCAAATAGGTCTTTTGTGCCTGATGAATTGATTGATCCAGTTCACAAAACCAAATCTGAATAATTTGTTCAAGATTTTGACCCTGTGTTTGTGTGTGCTAATTATTTGTGCTTATTAAAGTTTCAAGTCATCAGCTTAGCAACATGCTAACATAAAACTAAATGGGAATCAACGTTGTTGTGTTAGCCAATCCTGTTAGCATTCAACATGAGGAACTTGAAAGCAAATAGCTCTTTTGTGTCTTGATTGATTGTTCCAGTTCACAAAACCGAATCTGACTAATTAACAGTTTAGACCCAGTATTTGTTTTGTTTGTGGTTACTGGAGTATCAAGTTGTTAGCTTAGCAACATGCTAACAGGAGACTCAATTGGAATAATCTTTGTTGTGTTAGTCAGTCGCTTTGTTCGTGTAAGGAATGCTAATTTTGTGAGGCGAATGACTGTTAACAGAGTTTATGCCCGTGAAGACTGTTTCAAATGAGGACATGTTAGGATGCTGCCTTAGAAAGTATAGCCGCCTAGTAGACTGTGAGGTAGCTCAATAGTTTTTGGCACAGTTGTTTGTTTAGCCATTCAGAGTAGATTTTTTGTCTCTCTATCTGTTGCGGGGGTCATGGATCATGATTAGAGATTGTCTGGTGAACATATATGGGTACATATACACACATACATAAACATCATTCCACAACAACACATCATACTGTCTCTTATATGCCACACAGCCACAGGGAAACTTTGTACGTCTTTGGTTTGGTGCTAGTTATATATATGTGTGCGTGTGTGTGCGCAAGCTGGCTGGCTGACTCCCATATTTTTTTATTTTTTTCAGCTCAATTGTAGCCATACACTTTCCCTCTCTCTCTCTCTCCTTCTCCATCTCTCTCTGTCAGGATGAAAAGGCGCTGCATTATATTTCCTCAGCACACAGCTGACCCACTTAAAACTCTGAAAGTATGACAATTTAAGAACTGGCAAACTCCATTTCTCTCCTCACTTCAGCAGGCATATATGAACTCCATGGGAACACTGCAACTATTTAAAGGTGGTTTGTGACTGGACAGATATGAGAAGACGTTTTCAAGACTGGATTGACACTATTGTGTCTGGGTGTATTGTTTATGTTGTGCAGCTCAAGAAATACATCACTCAGAAAAGAAAATGTGGTTATTGTTTACTAACTCTAATGTCAAACCTGTATGATTTTCTTTCTGACATGGGACAAAAGAGTAGATATTTAGTAGAACGTTTGTTGCTTTTTCCTATACACTGAAAAGTAAATGGGGCCTGAGGCTGTCGAGCTCCAAAAAGGACAAAAACACCATGAAAGTAGACCATATGACTTGTACACCATATTCCAAGTCTTCTGAAGCCATACAATAGTTTTGTTTGAGGAACAGATGCAATTTAAGTTGTTGTTTCCTGTTTGTCTTCCCCTCTGCCGTGGATCTCAAATCTCAGTTGTGTTCATGTGCTGAATATTTAAGCATGGAGCGCTTGCAACCCATTTTACTTCCATAATCGAAGAAATCTGTATTTCTGAGAGAAATATGATATACAATGAAAAAACAAATGTAGGGTCAGGACTTGATTTTCTCAATCAGGAATTGGTTGGATTGTAAAACAAGTGCATTGCATACCAGAATTTACCCAAAAATGTAATTTCATAGACGTAGCAAGTTAAACAAAAACATCTAATATTCTTTGAATATCATGACGTGTATCAAAGTATGATTTCTCTTTAAATGAATTATTTCTAATTTAAAATGTGTATTTGATAAATGTGAAACCATATACACACTTTCCTTTCCCATGTTGATTTATTCACTATCTATTCACCTATTTTTCATGTGTGCAAACTGCTTCATCTGATACAAACTGCTGCTCGTGTCCTAGATTTTAGATTTGTCTTTCTTGCCGAGAAAGAATGAGAAAGACAGGTGAACTTGAAAGGAAATGGGAGCTCAGCAAAACAGAGTTTTAAAAAATGGTTTTCAAGCATTTAATCAGAGTTCCACTTTTCAAGACGATTTCTGCTGCAGCGCTTTACACTCATATTAAAACATTCACAGTTTTCTGTGTCTGAGCTAATGTCTGGGTTACTGATGCAGTAATAAGCCTAGGAATACAGTGGAAATAGATTTAAAGAGATAGTTCACCCATAAATGATAATCCTGTAATTTTCTCACCCTCATGTTACTTGAAACACAACTTTTGTCATTACCTAACATTGAGGAGATTTTAGGCAGCATATCTAGGCTGTTCTCTTTCAAAAGAAGTTTTACAATAAAATTGGATGGGGACTGTGGCTGTCAAGCTCTAACAAGGACAAAGAAGAACCATAGAAGTATGAATCTCTTAGCCATACAATTGTCATTGACTCACTGTAAAGAACAAACATTTGCAGTTTGAAACATTATTTGCTAGTAGTATTCAACAAAGGAGGGAATGAAGTGTCAGGGCATGGAAGTGAACGAGAATGATACAATCATTAAAAAATATTTGTTATTAAAGTTATGACATCATAATTGGATTGCACTATTCCTTTAATATTTGATTACCCATCATAAAACTAATTGGACAACCACAAATCAACCTCCTGTTAAACCATTTTAGACATCTGAACTAACTTGTTTTTTATATTTTTTTATTTTTTTATTAACTTTGTTCTTTTTATTTTTTTATTTAAAGGAAAGTGAGTATTAAAGACTTCCCGTGCATGTGCGGGCACTTTGTCGGCTTAGTTCAGGGTCCTGTGGGTGTTTCCACAGCCTGTGGAGAACATAATGATGATAATAGTTAATTTAAAGAGCTTTCTTTTCTCCCTGCCACCCTCAACAGATCTCCCTTTCCTGTTTCAACTGTGTGGGAGGAATGCAGAGTGAACAATCGTTTAAAGCAACACATGATACGGCAATTCCTCAGCAGATGAATTTCCCTCCAAAATGACTTAAAGGGAATTACAAGAGATTAACGCCTTCTCAGGCAACATCAGCAAGCATTGTTTGGTTGTTAGGGCAACTGCAAACATCGCGACTTTTGTTGCTGATAAGTGACATAAATTTCTTGGTAAGATGTCGATACCAAGCCAAACTCATTCTCTGGCTGTATTTTCAGTGTCTTACGGCATTAGCGCCACATTTTAAACATGTCCTGTCAAGTTAAATATAGTTAAATTTTTCACATGCAGCACACTGAATCAATATCCGTAAATAACAATCAGATGAATCTGGGGGTGGGTGTATCTCGAGTGTATGGGAACTTAGTGAGGGTTGATGTGTATTTAATTTGATATGAATGAAAATGAGGCTGTAAGGGATAGACATACAGGGTTGTACTGTCCTGGGGTCTTATGTCATGTCTTATTTTCTCAACCCAAGTTTTTTGTCACCTGAAAATGTTTTGGAAAGACATCAGTTGCATCGACTTAATGATACATGTTAAAGTATTCAACAGTTCAACCCATTAGCCTCGCTTTCATTCACGTAAAATATGGCGTCATAAATGGGAGCATGCATAAACTTGCCTTTTGTCGAATTCTGTGGTGGTCTGTGTAGCTTTTTCAAATGTGAAGTTTGCAATTTCTGCACCACTAGTGACTCTAAACAGAGTCACAGCAATCTGTTTGTTTGAGTGGCCGGACTGGACCAGACATAAAAACACTGGCTCAACAAATTATGTGTTTGGAACGTGAATACGTGTGCAAACAATGGCAGATCGGGGAAGTGTTTGAAACTTATTTACAAGTCTACATGTCATTATTTTTGCAATTCTGTCCATTAAGGCCCTGATGTACTTCAAGCGAAATCGAAGAACGAACGAGTGTGATGTCATTTTGAACAAAATCTGGCCAAGAAGAAGGTGTTTTTGAGTTTGTTTCGGTGCTTTGAAACAGTGGGAGTGACCCGGTGCTCCACCTACTTTAAGGCCGAAAGCTAATTCTGGTTACGTTCTAAAGTCTGTTAAGATCAGTCAACATGAACACAACTCCGTGCAGTTACCAAGCTGGTACAATCTTACCAACATCTGTATGATTGTTTGCGTAGAAGCATTATCCAAGGCTATGTCTTATGTGATTTTTTTTTTTGTGTGTGTGTGTGTGTTAAATTAGTCTTTTAAAGGAACCAAATCTACTCAAATACTCTTAAGTGCCCATTCACACTGTTGTTTGATATGCTACTACATAAATTAGCCATCTGCAGCTGAAAGCCATTCACACATTTATGTTAGAGATGTCCCTAACCATCGTAATGTTTTCTGTATTCTGCTAATTTACGCCTGTCTGACACACTGTTATACACCCATCATTGCAGTACTATTAGTGTGATCATAAAAACAATAGCCAAGGGTAGCCGGTGCATATTATGGCCGTGTGTATTGTGTTAGCGCATAAGTGTCATGAATGCAGAATGTAAACATGACAAATTACAAATGAAATACTGCATATATATTACTTTAAATCATCACTGAGTGCTCAAAAAAGCATCTTTTACTGATCCCATGTGAATTCTTCTTATAGTTCTAACACATTTTAATGTGTGTGAAAGTTTGCAAACATTGCTCGACTCTTTCCAACTTCTTTTAAGCTAAAAAGAAAAAGAACTGCGCCATGAGTATTTTGAAGATTTTAGTGGCACAGAAATAACACTTAACGCAAGAACATTCCACACCCTTTTGTCCCACCTAATCTCATTTTGAATTTGGCAACAGTAGGTCGAAAGTTATTCAGCTGAAATTGGTCTGTGTTTACCGAAATTCGAATCTCTGCCCCCAGTGAGCAAAATAATGTAAATCAGTCAACAGTAATGCATAACTTATTAACCCTACTCCATAAACCAAACCCTAAACCTAACCATCAGTGGAGTAAAAATGTAATCTCTGAGTGAAATACAACCTTCAAATCATTGCTTATGTGAACTCGATAACTCCCTGGTTCCCTCGGGACAAACCCTTTGTCTCAGAGGTTGTGCTAGAGGAAAACCTGTTCATGCTTGAATTGACAAAGAAATGTCTGATGGGGGATGGTGCCTGTCAATAATTAGGCTAAATGGGGTATGAATTCAGGGTGCATGAACTTTCGGCAGCAATCGAGTTTCCAGTTTTATCATGTTGACCTGTAACAATATGGTTTCAAGTCGTCTTGGTTGATCTACCTTGCAGTGTGGCCATTTCGCAGCTGCTGGTCTGTCCTCAACGTGAGGTCACCCCTCCTCTCTCTCTTTCCCAATTCTAATGAGGTATTATTAGCTGATTAGAGAAGACCCTCTTAAAAAAGATGAAAGCTAGAGAGAGGGAGTCGGAGAGAGCGAGTTAGAGAGAGGGAGGGTGGTAAAAAAAGATCAACTCACTGCTAGTTGTGCCGTGAAAGCTGTGGGATAAACTTCACAGTGTAAGAGAGGCAAACTGGGAAATATTTATATTTATTTCCCCCCGCCTTGCTGTCTCTTGGCTTGCTACAAAAGAACAAGAAAGAAAAAGGGAAACAGACAAATTTAGCATCCAAACAGCCAGAGCGTCTCGACAACACGCTTGTTGAGAAGACTCTCCGTGGCTAATGTGACATATTAAGGGTGGAATCTCGGGACATTTGGTCACACAGACGCAAAGGATGGATAGAGTGAGCCGGGTTTTGAACATCGTAAGACAGATGTCTCCAAGAAAACGGGAAAGGGGGTCTCATTGGGAGGCGGAGAGCCCCGAGACCTGCGAGGAAAGTCTGTGCTCTCTCAGCCTTTGCATTAGCGGTAAGACCACCCTTGGCAAACTTTCTCTCTCGCTCTCTCTCTTGCCGTCTCCCCCTCCTCCCACTTCAATCTCTTTTTCATTGTTATGTTGGTCTGATAATAACTTTGACCAGTGGTGTTTCATCACATACACAGAAAAAAACGTGTCTCACTTTCTCTTTTTTCTGTCACTCTGGTTTCACTTATTTTCATCGTCTTTCCTCAGAGGAGATGATGAACTGAATTAATGGTGAAACTCTTAAAGTTCATGCGGAGAGCGTGGTCTATCTGTCCTAGTGTTGTAACATGGATCAAATTGATTTTGCATTGCTGTTCTAAATATTTAATGAAATGGATGTTTCAGAGTGAGGCACAATTTGAATTATCTACTTTATTTATTGTTTCGACTCAGTACCTTTCGTTGTCTTTGATTCGGTAGGGTCTTCAAAGATCAGTAAAGCTTCACCAGTATTAACTGAGTAAGGCATATAACTCAGTCATTGGGATATGACAGGCATGATGAATGACTGTTTTAGCAGAGGATTCTGCAGTAATTAACCTATGCATTATCATCTCCAGGATCTTTGAAGTCACTCAAGTTGCTCTTATGTTTGGTTTTGTATCCGTGGTAAATGGATAAGTAAAGGAAAGGGTCTATCCTTTTAAGCCTTTCATCTGAAAAGCATCTCATCACTCATTTCTTTGAAATGCTTATAACAAATCTCCAGTTGCTGTTCCAGTTGTTTTTTTGTTTGTTTTATTTTTTTTTTTACTTATTTGAACATTGAAGGAATAGTTGATCTAAAAATGTAAATTCTGTCATCATTTACTCACCCACCAAACCTGTGACTTTCTTCTGTAGAACACAAAATTAGATGTTAGACAACATGAGCTGCTCTTTTTCTTTAAATTGATAGTGGGTACCACCAAGCTCCAAAAACGGCAAAAAAAAAAATAATAAAAAATAAAAAACATAAATAAAATAGAAACACCATAAAAGTAGTCCATATAACTCAAGTACTATATTCCTATAAGCTATAAGTCTTATGAATTCTTTCTCTGTGGAACAGACTTAAATATAAGTCATTATTCACAGATGATCTTCCCTTCCATAAGGGCTTTCAATTCTCATTCGTGCTGAGGTTCAAGTAAAAAAATGGTGACTGTAGATGCTTTGTGCAAGTTTGGATGTTACTGACCACAAATACAATTGGTTCTCAAAGTAATTCTGCCAAATTACGGACAAGTGCCATCTCCCAAAATGTTTATTCTCAATTTAAACGCGTTTATCTTTTCCAGTAATGTTACTGATGGCACATTGTTCGAGCAGCCTCCAAGACATGGGTTTTGGTTCCACGGAAACCATGAAGTACTTGCGTTCACATAATCAGTGATGAGCGTGATTCTGAGGTCGCATTGTCCCTTTTAATATTACATTTTTACTCCAGTGATGGTTAGGTTTAGGGTTTGGGTTTGGGTTAGGGGTTTGTCAAATCCCAAACTCTTAGCATGAGAAATAGTAATAGTGATGCTTGCCTTAAACACTACTAAAATACAGAATATTAAAGGAATAGTTCACCCAAAAAAGAAAATTCTGTCATTATTGAGAAAATGCATATATGGCAACAGTAGCACAGGTTGCATGTCAGGAACATCAAATGTAACTGGTTCTTGCTTGTCTCATGATTGAATTTCATGATGTAAAATCTGCGAAGATCTAAGACACAATGTTTGAGCTTCTGTTTTCCATACAAAGAAAGTGAATGATTTATATTGTTAAGCTCCAAAGAGGACAAAAATCATAAAAGTAATCCATGTGACTTTGTGCAGACTGATGCACACTGTAATTCGGCGACAGTAGCTGAAATCAGTCTGTGTTTACCGAATTTTGAATCACTGCCCCCCCTGTGGCCAAAAGGTGGAAGTGTTGTTGAACATATGGTCATGTGTGAGCCCCAGTTTCTGGGTGAAATGTCCACAGGGTAGCACCAAAAGTGAGTTGTATTTTTTTAGTTGTAAATGATGTAATACAGCCAACAGGACTGCATATATAATATTAAACATGTGCCTTTACCCTAACCTAACTCCTAACCCTAATCTAACTATTAAGCTTCAACACGCCAATTTAGTTACAGGTGATTAAATGATACATCAAATCATGCAGCTTGTTGAGGAGAGGTGTGCTATTACTTTTCAAAGCAGTCAGACCTACGATTTTTGCCTGGCAAACAATATAATGGGCACAAATATAATGTAAATAAATAAAGTAGACATAAATTGAAGGAGGGATCCGAGTCATATCTAGTGAACAGAATATCATAAAGATTTGGGGGTGGGCTCTTTTGACTTGGGCCAGTAAGCAACCACCTATGAACCACCCAGAACACCTTAACAACCACATAGCAATGCCCTTGCATCCACCCACAACACCCTTATTTCGTGGAGGCGAGTTTTGCATTGCATTTTTTAATGATCATTTACCAAAATATTTGGGATTTTGTTTTAATTATTAATATCTCAGTCCCAAGGATTGTAAACTCCCTAAACAACACAAGCTCTTGTGTGTTGCCCTGGATTGCTGTTCTAGGTGCATAGTTTGCAACTTTACATCCATGTTAGTTTTAAATATTTAATCTTGTATTCAATCCAGTAAGATTACATTGCTTTACATCTGATATATTATTTAAAACCTGGTGAAATATATTTGCTGATGTATTCACAAAAGGCTCTGTGTCTGTAATGAGGCATCTCACATCTGTACCCAGGGGAGGCTGTCTTGCACTCTTATGACACTCCGTAATTATGAGCAATACTGTGTAATTAGATATCACTATTATATTATTGCTTAATGCGACACCATGTTCGTTCCACAATGTCCTGAAATAATTATTCTGATGAGGATTATGCATTGGACTGGAATGCATTGTAATGTCTTGTGGGCAAGTTTGCAAGTATGTTGGTAGTCTTCTCTGCTTCAGCTCTAATGTTTGCTGTTCAGTTCCTTGCCATGGCACAAACTTTGTTTTAGGGGTATGAATAGGGTACAAAATAGGCCCTGAGACTAGAGATGGGCATTTTCAAGTCCTTTTGTAGTCAAGTACTCTAACTTACAAAAAAACAAGTAATCGATTGCTCATAAAATTAATATGCAGGTCAAAAATTTCACGTATGACGGTTAAGTAATTATATTGTGTTTTATTCACAAATGTTACCAAGAATGGTTTCAAAATATGGTAACTTCAACAAACGATGCTTTTCTTTTGGGTGAAAATTTTTTAATGAACAATTTGCATTAATAATAATAAAAACAATTAATAATAATAATAATAATAATAATAATAATAATAATAAGTAAAAAACATTTGCACTCACCCAGAGCTTAGAAACATAGAAACCAATGCTGATGGCATTAGGGTAATGTACATACAGTATATAAACTCTGAGTCTACATAAAAGCCATCACATTATTATAATTTCACATGTTATTATTCAGAAAAACAAGTGGTGAAAGCTGGCTTTTTATAAAATGTGTTCTGCCCATGTTTAGAGATTTAACACACATACTGGTCTGATAAGCTTCAGAGTTTCTCGTACCGCTTCGCAGTTTCTTTCCACCATAAAAGCAGATCTTTGTCTGCTGGTTTACATGACTCCAACAAGAACCAAATATCAATAGAGAAAATTTAATAAGAATAAAATATTACAAGTATTGATAGTGCTACACTAGGCTTTGCTTTCAAAAGCACAGATGTCATCATTCTTCTCTCTTCCAACGTCTTGACGACACACATCCACATCGCCTCACATTGGCCTCAATTGTAACTGCAAGATTTGGAGAGAGATCCAGAGGGAAAGTACAGCATAATTCAGTGCTGCTCACAGCAGGCAAATGTGCAAAATAAAATCAATTTACGATATTACGATAGTGTTTTTAATAGTCGACTAGCTGGTGCAGAACAAGTACTTGATTAGTCGATTACCTCAGTAGGGGCTAGCTAGTTTGGGACCAAATGGAAGTTTGTAGTTTTTGCTAAACATAATTTTCACGCAAATTTAAGGAAAAGTATGTGTTGGTTATTTATTTTTGCAAAAACTTTGGTAACAGGGTTGAAGATCAATTTGTGTTACAATTAAGAAATGGAATTAGGTTATTTACTTACATTTCTGCAGAAGGGGCCAAATCATTTTCTTTTTAACTAATTTTAACAAATGTTAGATTTTTATGTTATTGGGGAGAAATCATACAGTTACAGGATTACACTCAGTGACACTGCTAAATATTAGCATTTGTTTTTTGGAACTAATTTTGTATTTAATTTATTTTATTTTTTTAATTTTTTTTTTAATAATTAACTGGATAGCAATTCAACAGATTATGTCAAAACTACGACATTGTCAAGACATTTGATGTGGGCCAGACCAAAATCTGCTTTTTAAGCTTTTTAGTATTTGATGATGCAGGCATTTGATGCTAAACTACTTTTCATGCAGTTAATGTTATGTTAGATTTTATCCAACATATCTAATAGTTAACATAACAAAAAAACATGGAATTTGTGGTTTTACTGCTTTAAGCAAAGTAATGGGACACCAATGTGTACCCTGTTTGTGGAAAGTGAACGACAAAAGCTTTCAATATGTCTGTCACAGCCAGTTGAATCGGACTGATAAATAGACAGTGTTACAGCAAAGTGAGGTCTAAATATGGCACCTGCAGTGACTTTCTTGTAACTTGGATGAAGTCAGTATGACAAGAAAGAGTAGAAAGAACGATCTGCTCTGGCTCAGTAGCAGGGTGCTAAATATACACAATCTTTCCAGTTTTCAACACAAACAGAGTGCACCTGGGACCTGGGAACAGTTTTCTAACCTTACAAAAAGAAAGCTGTAAGAGATCCAGATAGTCTGGTATCTCTATGAAGACTCTGGATCATTCTGAGTGTTGTAGGGTATGACTTTACATAATATTTTGATGATATACAACAAAGATTTTTGCAGATAACTGGGCCGCAATTGGGCCTTCTTAATTGGCTCGAAGGCCTGAAACGTACTCTATGCATACTCAAAATACATAAACACAACCATTTTAAACTATGCAAGCCCAGTTTCAGAACGCAAGTAAATGTTGTATTTCCAACACCACCCCAAGGGGTGCTATGGTAGGAATTAGGGTAAACTGTCATCTTCAATGGCAACATGATCACACGTGAAGTTGGCATGTTGCTTCCAATAGTTCCTGTACCCTAGGATCGGCCACATTAAGCCTGCTCACTAAGGGTATACTCACACTAGGCAATCTGTACTGTGCCCGAGCACGTTTGACCCCCAAAGCCCAGTTCGTTTGACTAGTGTGATCGCTCCGTACCATGCCCGGGCACAGTACACTGAACCATGCCTTGGCCCGCTTGAAGAGGTGGGCTCGTGCACAGTCCAGTTGGCTCAGGCATGGTACGCATCTAGTGTGATTGCTAACCGTTGCCGAGCACGGAACTCGAAAAATGATGTCAATGATGTGACTGGGCAAAGGGATCACTTTGGTCTAAGGCATAAGTGCAGTGTTCACTGGAAATATGGGCAGACGAGAGTATACTGGAACAACTGGATACAACACACAAGAACTCCGAGATATTTGGTAATATTCACCACTATCTTCGTACTCGTGGATACCAAAGAACCATTGAGCAATGACGTGACAAGCTGAAAAAACTGCAGGTTCAGTATCTGAAGGTACGACATGCACTCTGGAAGCTCGTCGGATGAAAAGGATAAATTCCAGTGGTACGATGCTGTTGAAAATTAGGCATGTGAGAGGGCCGTGTGTCACCGCTCCCCAAACGACTCAAAATAAGCCACAAAGTAAGTAACATTACAATGATTGAATCCATTGTGCTCTGCAAAAGAGCTCTGTTCTTCCTGTTTCCTTCAAAACAAAAGTTGCATCGTAATGACGCAAGCGTGCTCAGGCCCGGAATGTTAAGTGCAATGTGAGTACAGGCCAGCAGGTGAGTGGGGAGGGGGGACATTCATGCTTGGGCACGGCACAAGGCAACCGGGCCTAGTTTGAGTACGCTCTAACAAGTGGCATCTCCTTTTAGACATTTTTGCATCTGCTCTAGAATGTTTTCCTTCCCCTGTGGCACGACCGAAAGTGCGTTACATCAGCAGTGTGGGAGACCCATGTTCAGATCCCGCATTGAAACAAGGAAGTGTAATCGCCTTCACATAAACAGTGATGAGCACGATTCAGAGGTTGCATTTTTCCCTATAACATTACATTTTTACTCCTAATATTTAGGTTTGGGGTTTGGGTTGAGGGGGTATAAAAATGCATTCCTCTTCACTATATTACAGCCTGGTACAGCTGAAAACAACTTGCTTCACAACTCGCATTTGGCGCCCCTCTGTGGACATTTCACATGTGACCGCTTTGGCCACTGGTGGCAGTATTTTGCATTTCGGTAGGCACAGACTGATTTCAGCTAAAGAGAAGTCCACCTACTGTTTCCGATTTCACTATGAGATTAGTCTCTATACTCATTTTTCTCTTTCTGCAGAAGTTTGAAGAAAATATTGCTAAGCAAGTAAGTTCAAGTAAATCTGTTGACATGTTTATACAACTAACTACCTAATTTCCTAATAATGAGTGTCACTTAACAGAATTACAAAAATAAAGTTTTCAGACAGATTCCAGAAATCAATGTTGGGGAGTAGCTAACTAAATGTAGCGACGTTACTAACTTAATGACAGTATAGCTCAGCTTTTTTCATGATAGTGTTGCTTTTCCAGTAACAATCTACATTTTCCGACGAGTAGCACTGTAGCGTCACAAAACGCTACATTGGTCACATTGTATTACGAACACAGCAGTAGAGCAGAGGGAGTAATCAAATGCGCTCACCTAAACCTGTCTCTCCTGTCTCTCTCATTGTAACGCTGGAAAAAACAAATAATTTCAATGACTTCAGTTCATGTAAATGAACCAGTTGAAATAAACCTTTCACTTGTATTTAGTGTTGGAAACTCCAATTTATTTTAGTGAGTTGTTCATTTGGACAGTTCACTTAAACGATTCACTAATTCACTTGAGTCCCTGTATGGCCTTAAAGGGATTTTGCCATAAGTTGTCTTATTTTTTTAAGTGAAATATTTAGTTAATTGCTGATGTTTATCGATATATATTATACTGTGGTTGACATTTCCATCTGACTGCCTCTACAACAACACATCAACACCTACTTTACCTTATTACTTCCCTAGCCCACCCAGTAGCGGTTAGCAATGAAATGGCAAAGAGGGAGCAGGACAGTCAAGAGCAGAGAGCCAATCAGAACAGTGAGTGTTTACTGTCAAGCCTTAAAGGAGAAGCAGCACCAAAACAGAGCGTTTCTGACCGAGGGTCAGAATGAGGATGGAAAATGATAATGTTTTACAAATATATGACATTTTTCTACCACAAAAATCTTTACTAATATTAGTGAGCCTCAAAGAACATTAAAATTACAAAAAATGGCATGTCATGACCACCTTTAAGTACTGTTGAGTTTGTTTCAATTTGAATTGGAGGACAATAACTTAGTTTTCATTGTCATGGAGCCTCAAAAACACACAATATATATATAAAATACATTGCACCCCACACTGGATCCTGAATATTTTAGGAATGCTACACATGCAGAAAGAAAACACCAGCTGCATCTGCCATAGATTTCTTCTGTCTCTCCGCAATGCTCATCTGTTCACATGTCATCCATATCACTGAGAACATTCACCTACTTCTTTCAGAAAAATATAAAGACAGAACCAGCAGGTTTCTGAGGCATCATGGGAATGGCGAGGGCGTCTGAAAGATTTGTGGAGAATCCGAACTAATTTGATTTCACAGCAAATATGGAATGATGAATGCTAGCTGGAATTTGGAAGTGCAGGAAATAGGTAATCCTCTTTTATAATGCACAGCAGTATATTTGATTTATGTCACAGGTAAAGGGGGTTTAGATCAGATTTATCCTAAGGCAAGATCTTTCTCCTTAACACTGCACTCTATTAAATAATTTTTTTTATTGCTCAGATGTTGCTCTTTCATAGCTGAGAAGACTTAAAGACACCATTAAATCTGAAGTGGTGTTTAGTGGCTTTTAGCTTTGAGGCCATCTGTGGCTATGCTAGTGTATTTCTAAAACTTGATGAAATTAACTACACTCTCCAATTAATCATATTGCTGTCTGGGAAAAACAGTTGAGATATAAAGGAGATCATCATTTTTCTTCTCTATGAGCTCGCCCTTGGCTTTGTAAAGTGTGGAATGTTGAGTAACCTCAGGAATCATTCTACCTCAGTTGTGTCTGAGATCAGACAGCCAGAAATTGGTGGATAAATATGGCAAGCATGTGTCATCCCTTACCAACCACGAATACAGCTTCATTTTCAAGTATTGACTTAATTTAATCCTAAACAGTCATATCGTACTCATGTGGAGATTAAATTAGAGTCAGAGAACATGTTTTTTTTTTTCTCTCCTCCACTCTTGTCTTCTCTCCAGCTTTGATTCACTAATTTCAACAATTATTTTGTAAATTCATGGCCTTGAGTTCCTCTTTTTATGGACTGAACTCATCGGCAGAACTGAGATAATGGAATGTTCACTGTATTTATTTAAGCTCAGTTTAAATATTCATAGTCTGTGGAATTCTTCTTTTCCCACTGCACTTTTCACGTTAGTTGTCCGTAGAATTATGAAACTTTAGGGGGGCCTGGGTAGCTCAGGCGAGTTGATGCTGACTACCACCCTGGAGTCACGAGTTTGAATCCAGGGCATGCTGAGTGACTCCAGCCAGGTCTCCTAAACAACCAAATTGGCCTGGTTGCTATAGAGGGTAGAGTCACATGTGGTAACCTCCTCGTGGTCGTGGTTAGGGGTTCTCGCTCTCAGTGGGGCATGTGGTAAGTTGTTCGTGGATCGCGGAGAGTAGCATGAGCCTCCACATGCTGCGAGTCTCCGCGGTGTCATGCACAACGAGCCACGTGATAAGATGCGCGGATTGACTGTCTCAGAAGCGGAGGCAACTGAGATTTGTCCTCTGCCACCCAGATTGAGGGGAGTAACCGCGCCACCACGAGGACCTAGTAGTGGGAACTGGGCGTGTTGGGAGAAAAGGAAATAAAAAAATAAATAAAGAGATTTATGAAACTTTAAAATGATTGGTTTGTGGCGTTGTTTGGGGCTCAGTTTTGGTGTTAAGGTAAGATGAGCATGATTAAGCTTAATCTGTATTGTGTAGATACACGGGCAGCAATTTGTTTTTTCTCCAAAAAATGCACAGGATCATTGCCTTCTACACCAAGGAGGTGTGTAATGTCAAACACTACACTACACTATACTAGACTAGACTAGACTAGACTATACTATAATATACTTGGCTATACTATACTATACTGTAGCCTTCTATACTATGCTGTAATAAGTTATGGCTGTATATTTTATTAGCCTATGACACTGTAGTAATACTATCATATTCTATACTAGACTTGACTATACTATATTATAGCATTCTATATTATAAGCCTAGGATACTATAGTAATACTATACTATACTATAGCCTTCTTTACTACACTATTCTAAACTATAGCTTTCGATACTGTACTATAATATATTATGGGTCTATATTATAAGCCTATGATACTATACACTAAACTAATATATATATAAAATAGTTCTTTATACTATACTATGCAATACTACAGTATATTCTACTATAGTCTTCTATGCTAAGCTAAAGCATACTATACTATACTATATTATAGCCTATTCTATACTATAGCCTACTATACTTTGCTATATCATAATAAAGCCTTCTATACTTTACTATAGGCTACTATACTATACTAAACTATATTACAGTATTATATATATACTTTACTATAGCCTACCATACTATGCTATACAATACTATAGCCTACACTCACCGGCCACTTTATTAGGTACACCTGTACATCTACTTATTCATGTGAAAATCTAATCAGCCAATAACGTGGCAGCAGTGTAATGTATAAAATCATGCAGATATGGGTCAGGAGATTCAGTTAATGTTCACATCAACCATCAGAATGGGGAGAAAATGTGATCTCAGTGATTTCGACTGTGACATGATTGTTGGTGTCAGACGGGCTGGTTTAAGTATTTCTGTAACTGCTGATCTCCTAGGATTTTCATGCACAACAGTCTCGAGTGTAAAGAGAATGGTGCAAAAAACAACCAGTGAGCGGCAGTTCTGTGGACAAAAACACCTTGCTGATGAGAGAGATCAACGGAGAATGGCCAGACTGGTTTGAGCTGACAGAAAGGCTACGGTAACTCAGATAACCCTTCTGTACAATTGTAGTGAGAAGAATAGCATCTCAGAATATGCCGCACAATATGCTGAACCTTGAGGCGGATAGGCTACAACAGCAGAAGACGACGTTGGGTTCCACTTCTGTCAGCCAAGAACCATTTGTGTACCTCAGCATAAATCCAGATTTGTCAGACCAGGTGATGTTTTTCCAATTGTCTACTGTCCAGTTTTTTTGAGCCTGTGCCCACTGCAGCCTCAGTTTCCTGTTCTAAGCTGACAGTAGTGGTACCCGGAGGGGTCTTCTGCTGCTGTAGCCCATCCGCCTCCGTGTTCGATGTGTTGTACTTTCAGAAATGCTTTTCTGCATTGCACTGTTGCAACGCGTGTTTATTTGGGTTACTATCATATTCCTGTCAGCTTGGACCAGTCTGGCCATTCTCCTATAACCTCTGTCATTAACAAGCCGTTTTCGCCCACAGAACTGCCACTCGCTGGATGTTTTTTGTTTTTCGCACCATTCTCTTTACACTCTAGAGACAGTTGTGCGTGAAAATCCCAGCAGTTACAGAAATTGTCAAACCAGCCCATCTGGCACCAACAATCATGCACCAAGGCCTTTTATAAAAAAATATGAGTCCTTTAAATCTAGAGTTCATCACCTGTATACCTGAAGATACAGTCTCTGAAGAGATATTAAAGGAAATTTTGATTATAGTGGCCCTTAGAAATCCATTTAATATCTCACAGCTCATTCCCATCAGTGTTGGAACCTTAATAAACATTTTTTTATTTTTTTATTTTTTTAATTACATTTAGTGGTGGAGTGACCTGGATGTTGGCCTACAAAATAATACATTTAAAGTCATAAGGCAAGGTTCTCTTTCAGCATTTCTCTGTATTTTGCTAAAGACATCCAGTTTCCACTCATAAAATGACCATGAAGTTACTACCTCCATGCTTCACTGTAGGCATGTCTTTTGTTTGTTGAGATGTGATGAGTGTTGGCACAGTTATTGTTTTGAATTATAGCTAGGAAGCTGAACTTGAACAGACTCATGGTTCTTTCAGAGTAGCGGCTTCTTTTGTACAATTTTCCTATGTAAGGTAGCGTAATGCAGAGCTCTTGATAAGGTTGACTGATGCAGATTTATTTGGCTGCTGAACATTGTGGCACTTTCAAGGTTACTGTTGACCTCTTAGTGGCTTCTCTCCCAAGTCTCTCTCTCTCTCTTTTTTTTTTTTTACCACAGAAAGTTTAGCTTGACAGCCTATAATGATTTATCTTGGTTTGGTTTGATGGAGCCTCCATTTTTGTATAATTGAACCAACAGTGTTGATTGTGGAATCGAAACTATTGAATATTATTTTCTTTATTTTCCTAATTCTAGCATTTGTTTTATCACAGTCATCTCAGAGGTGACTTGACTTTTGAAACAGATTTCTTTGGGGTGGAAAACTTAGTGTTTATGAAAAAACAAAAAACAAACTAAGTCTTATGGTGTTCCACAATTAAAACACTTGAATACAGAATTGTATCTATAAGAGATCAGGATTTCACTGGCTACATACACACAGTAAAGTTTTAGGAGTGACAACTACATTTAAATGTGTGAGTTGGAGTGAATCCCCTATATTACAATTTTGTGCATTAGGAATATATTAGTTGCTCCTGACATTGCGATGGTTGAAATAGTGATAGCCGTAGCAATGGTTTGGCATGTGGCTGAAAAACAGAAACATAAATGCCAACAGTTTAACCTGTTGTTGTTCACTGATTTTGACCAAACAGTTGATCAAAAGTTTTGCTGATGAATTCGGTCTGTGCTTACCGAAATTAAAACTGTCCTCAGTGGCCAAAGCTGGAAGTTGAACATATGAGCATGTGTGAGCTTCAGCGTCTGGTTGCAATGTCCACAGGGTGGCACCAAAAGCAAGTTGTGTTTTTACTTGTAAATGATTCTGATATAGTCAACAGGAATGCATATTTTACTAACCATACTCCCTAACCCAAACCCCAACCCTAAACCTAACCATCAGTGGAATAAAAGTGTAATTTTAGAGGGAAAATGCAACCTCAGAATCACGCTCACCATTGTTTATGTGAACATGATTACTTCCTGGTTTCCAGAGGACTAGAACCCATATCTTGGTGTTTTTTTTTTTTTTTTTTCCTTTGCACAGCATGATATCAGTAGTGCCAGAGGTAAATGTTCACCTTTGAATTAATGCAAAAATGTCTGATGGGGTACGTGGCTTGTCAGTAATTCGCCTGAATGGAAGTCGATTTCAGGGTACATAAACTTTTTGATGCTACATGTCGATTTCCTGTGTGATCATGTAGCCAAAAGAGACTGACGTCACTGTGTTATCAACTAGTTGTTCAGTTCGATTTTATATATACAATGCGGATTAATTGTAAGTGCGATTGTGTTTGTCAATCCCCTAAATAACTAAACTGAGTATACAGAACAGGATTAAGCACTGAGATGAGGAGTGACAACCGTATTTAGCAGTAGTGTGGCCACTGGCACCTTTACCTGCCCACTTGAGTGCACTGTCTCAATGTGATATCAGAAGTTACATAAAATGAACCTATAGCTTCTAGAATGTGCTCAAACAGATGAAGATGCTACTTTTTTGTGCTTCTTAAACTAGCTGTCTCATATTCCTTGTGATCCAGCATCAGAGTGTTGCTTTTACAAAAGACATTTTGACATCTGTATTTTCAAAGCTTCAAAGTCTTTATTGGTGTAGCATTATTCTACAATCCAGATATGTGCCTTTTCCCCCACACTTGTTTCATTATCTTCATTCCTGTCATAAACATGTAGCATTTTGGAACTTTGTTGGATAGACAGACTTTGACCCCATTCCCCATTCTTTCTTTCATTTTATCTTCTCAATCGTTTGAATTCTCTGCTGTCTACTCTTTTGTTTTCCAAGCAAAAGAATCATTTTCATACAAACGCCAACACTGGGATCTTCCTCCAAGCTATAGGTTTCTTTCTCTGTTTGCCTCTCTGTTGTGTGAAATACTGAATCTCGCCAGACTCTTTTGTTGGGCGGCACGTTGTGAGTAGCCAGAAGCTTGGATCAGAGAGCCACGATTCACCCAGAGTGTAAGCCATCCAGCTCTTGTTCATGACTGATCTCAGCTGTGATGTTCAACGTTTGTAAGGGAGTTCAATAAACCAGACAATGACATGAACAAACAGTCTGAATGGGCGGCAACATAACGTTGTGATGGGGGCGATTGAGGTCTAGCTTTTGTCGTTTTTCTCCTTTCTTTCTTGTTATTTGAATATCCCTCCTTTTATATACTATTCTCTGATATTCCCCAGGATTAATCACACTGCAAAAAATAACTTTCTTAATCAGTGTCGTTTTCCAGTAAAGATATCTTAATGATCTTAAAACAAGATAAAGTTATTAAGACTTGTTTTCAGAATATATCTTGAATAAATAATATTTTTATCACCCCACTGGTAAGTTTTATTCTTTAGTTTTAAGCATTCAGTCAGGTTTATAAAGCCTTAAAATCTGATCAATTTAGATAAATAACATGGCAATTAGTTAATCGCATATATCAACATTTTCTATGAAAGATAAAGATAATTGAATATAAATAACACATATTCAAATAAATATAAATATAACATATAATTCAGATATTCAGATTTAAATATATTTCATTATTTTGGTAGAAGAGTTAAATATGGATTAGAGAATTCAAAAAGCAAATATATTGTTTGTTTTATTCCCATTTAATACAGCATAAGCCTAGTCAACAGCTACCCATTTTGCAGTTTAGTTAGTCAATCTGTCCTGTTCTTGCTGAATGCGTTCTTCAAACTGTCTGCGCTATTTTAATGGTCTTAGTACATATGCTTAAGATAGACGCATTTCTGACATTTTTAGCATTATAATGCTGTTTTTTAGGTGTTGTGTAAAAGGTTTTTAAGCGATTTTAAATGTTCTAACTTCCAAGACGTTGAATTAACCCCACACATCAAAGATACTGTTGTGACTGATGCCGAACAGAAGAGCAGAATCAGTGTGTGTTCCCACGGTTGTCAAACACTACAGTAGCAAAAGAGCACCCTCAGCTGACAACTATTATGAATCTGAATATGGCATTGAGCCTCAATGATCCGCTTCAACTACAACATAATAAAAATGTGCAAAATGATTGACAGGCAGAAAGCGTCAAATACCACAGCCCGAAAACATTTGCTGTTTACAGAGCTGTCACAGAGACTGCTGAGATATAGCAGGACACTTATTTCAGTGATATCTTTTAGGAATATGTTCTGCATACCATTCCATTAAAAAAAAAAAAAAAAAAAATGCTTACAGCACCTTTAAGTGAGAAGTAGTTGAAACATTGAACATTGCAAGGATACACAAGGACAACGAAGGCTATGCTGTCTGGTCCGAACCATCAGAAGCTCTACTGCAGCACAAGTCACAGAAACTTTTAATGATGGGTTACGGGAGGAATGTGTCACAACACACAGTGCATCACACCCTGCTGTGTATGGGGATGTGTAGCTGCAGATCGGTCAGAGTGTCCATGATGACCCCTGTCCACCGCCAAAAGTGCCTACAATTGGCACGTGAGTGTCAGAACTGGACCTTGAGCACTAGAAGAAGGTCATCTGGTCCGATGAGTCCCATTTTCTTTTACATCACGTGGACGGCCATGTACGTGTGTGCCGTTTACATGGGGAAGTGATGCCAGGATGCACTGTTGAAAGAAGACATGCCGGTGGTGGGAGTGCGATTGTTCTTGGCAATGTTTGGCTGGTAAACCCTGAGTCCAGCCATTCATGTGGACATCAATTTGACACGTGCCACTTACCTAAACACTGTTGTAGACCAGGTACACGCCTTCTTGGCAATGGTATTCCCTGATGGCAGTGACCTCTTTCAGCAGGATAATGCGCCCTGCCACACTGCACACATTGTTTGGGAATGTTTGAGGAACATGATAAAGAGTTCAAGGGTGTTGCCCTGGCCTCCAAATTCCCCAGATCTGAAACTGAGCATCTGCAGAACGTGCTGGACCAACAAGTCTGATCCACAGTGGTTCCAGCTCACAACTTAAAGGACTTGAAGGATCTGCTGCTAATGTCTTTGCCAAATACCACAGGATATCTACAGGGGTCTTGTAGAGTCCATGCCTTGGCGGCGCTGTTTTGGCAGCACGCGGAGGACCAACAGCATATTAGGCAGGTGGCCATAATGTTTTGGCACATCAGTGTATTTGTTTTTTCTTAGTTTTTTGGTTAAATTTATTACATTATGACTAATTATTGAGGGGTGCTTTTTCAAAATTACTAAAAGAATCTTAAATCGGAACCGGAATTCCAAAGTGGAATCTGATTCATAACCAGAATCGTTAGATTACTTAAAGGACTAGTCATTTACTTAGCCTATGTTGCCCCCAAACCCATATTATTATTATTTTTTTTTTTTTTCATGTAACACAAAAGGATATTTTTTTAAAAGTACTAACAAGGCTTTTTGTTCTTTTTGAAGCTTGACAGCCCGGTGTCGCTATTCACTTTCATTAAATGGCAAAAAGCAGTACAAAGACATTTTAAACATTTTGTGTTCGACAAAAGAAAGAAAATCACACGAGCGACATAAAGGCTAAATAAACGATGACAGAAATTTCATTTTTGGTTGAATTTTTCCTTTAAGATTCCCATCCATAGTTTAGAGCATGTCAATGTTTCTCTGATTTCCAGGAGGTAGGTGGTATGTTGTAGAGAAGTAACAGATTGAGAATGTATTGCTGTTTCGTGGAGTTATGTCAGAGATTATGACTACACAATCATACCTCAAAGATAATTTAAGATCTGGAGCTGAGTACTAGACTGCAAATGAAGGGAAGTACAGAGCTTCTGAGGTCCTGCCCCAAATGCTGCACTTAATATGGACTTTTGGTCTTGTGGCATTCTCTTGAGCCAAATGACCATAGGGTGTCCCATTTTGTAATTAAATGAATCACAGGGGTGCTCAAGAGCTCTCCATTTGTGCACCCTGTTATTAAAACAGTGGCATGAACTTAAAAGAGGATTATTACCCAATAGTCCAAGTGACATTACGTCAGCAAAGTTTGAATTCAGAGGGGGACCGATCCAAGCCTGTGTGTAGATGAATAAAGAAACAAATGAGTAAATAAGTGAGCTAATGATTAAATGAACTAGAGAACAGGAAGTGGAGATTCAGCCAATGAGGCAGCCAATATACACTCGTTAACTCTCTACCAAGGCTTTGTTCACATGGCACATTAATCTGATAAAAAACAAAAATAGATATATATTATTTGATCTTTAGGATTGACTATTCAAAGTGTCATTTTGCAAGTGAGGAAATCAGATCTGTTTGTTCAGACAGTGTATGTCAATATCTGATGTATCACGTGTCATGGGCACAGAATAATAGATTGACAAAGATGCTTCTTTGTCATCACATTTTGTCATCAGCAGACATCTCAAGCCCTGATCGCACGCAGCCCGATTTTTCTAACCGTGCATCTTTGAACGCTAGAATGCGCATGTTCCTGGAATTATTTACACTGATTAGTGGGTCCACAAGATGCCAACACTCATATTTGAGCCCTTGCTGTAACGAAGAAGCAATAGATGATATTATTGCCAGTAAACAACAGGAGATGAAGGTGAAAACAACAACAGTGGATGTCTGTAGAGGTCTGGAGATACCTGCATTTATATAACTTGAGTCTGAAGGAATATAAAGACATCCTTATGTGTCTAAACACATGAAAAGAAACAGTTCAGTAACTCATAGAAGTCATAACACGCATGAGGCAACCACCTGGTGAATGCACACACAGTACAAATATCTTCTTTATTGAGATTACTCCTCTAAAAGCAGAGTACATTAATCTCAAAGACAAGAGTCACAGGTTTCTAGAGTGACAAATTCAGTGTATCTCTTTAAGTCATTTACAGTTTCAATACAGAAAACGATGTACAAAGAAGGGGGAGGAGGTCACAAAAACTGAAGTATACTTTTAGCTTTAGGTGTGTTTCTGGTCAGACTACCCTAGCAATTTAACAGATCTTAGTCAGATACAGCAAAAAATAAGAACAAAGGCTAACGTGTTAGCATGTCTGATTTGCTCCACCGAACTGGTAATTTGCAGTGACCAAACTGAAAATAAACTTCTAAACTTCCACATGCTCACATGGCCCCAACTTCCCCCAAAATCAGCCTTGGCCAATCACAGATCAATATCAGTGAGCCCGCCAGTGCTTCGGTGACATTCACCTTGGCTCTGCCATATCATTACCCAGCAGACTCTCTCCATTAAGTCTGATAGCTGATAGCCTCCGTGCTGGGACAGGACCTACAGAAGCACAACAGTCCTCCTACAGATGAATTCTGACTACAGAGATGTGGGCTAAATTGTCAGTTTCATTACAGAAATGATGCAGCATCTGCTTAGTTCCAGGACCTGAACTATACTTTTAAACTATACTGCACTACAAAGTCAAAATGGAGTAACTATGAAAACATAGAAACTGGCTGAAAATGGCTTCAAAGTAGGGGTTGACGATGTTTTTTTCAGGGCCGATATACATTAGCAGTAAAAATTCATATCAGACACATGAAGATTGTTTCTGCTTCATTTTCATTTTCTGCAGTGTATTTTAGCGAAAGATGCTCACTGTATTTCTCTGCTGCGGTCTACTGTTGTTAAAATGACCGCGTCTGCAGCTCTACTATGCGCCGCTTCATGTCGCTGGCCAGTGGAGAGAGGCAACGAGAGTGCAGAGGGCAAAAAGGCATTAATGAAGCATGTTCGGTGCTAGAGAAAAATATTAAAGGATATAGCGCTGAAAGATTAGTGCTATCTATGCCACGGAACGCTTGCGGTATACATAGCTCCGTTGTTTTATCACGCTGCTAACCTAAAATGTAGAAACGGTGAGATGGGACAACCGTTGTCATGATGTTGCAAGACATCATGACAACGGTTGCCACATCTCTCCGCTAATTGGTGAACGAGTATTGTGATGTTTATTGCAACTTCAGTATCTGCATTCTTACCTTTTGAAAACAGCTCGTCCTCTCAGTGATGCGTCTTTCTATTGCTGCTTTCCGCTCTCCCACCTCTCTCTGACGAATACGGAGTACAGTGTTGATTGGCCATTTACTTGTGACATATAACCAATCTGATGGTACTGTGGGCGGGACATTGAGCCAGACTACAACAGTAACCTTTCAGAGAGAGGTGGTGGCATCAGAGCCAATGGATTTCAGACAAAATGATAACGATTCCGATAATAGAAAATAGAATAGAAAAACAATGAATATCGGATCTGATTATCGGCCAGGACGATAATCGGTCGAACCCTACTTTTTTTGATTGTCTAACCAAATGTGGATTATAAAAAAATAGTCTTTGAGGTTTTTAAATTGAATGCTCTTAAAATGTCATTTCCACCACATAATGTTGTCAAACAAAATACATAATTTAAGATATGGTGGAAATTACATTTGTTGTTTCAGGAAAAACTAAATTTCAAAAATGCCAAAATTCTTCTGTGATATGTAAATCCACTGTTTAATTTTGTTAGTAGATAAATTAATTCGAGTGTGAAAAGTGTGTTTTAAGAGACTTTACTTTTGAAAGTCCACTGGGCCAAAAGTGCCCAAAGTTGAAGAAACACCCACATCAGAGAGAGAGAGAGAGAGAGAGAGAGAGAGACTAAAAAAGGGTCATAACACAGAAATGAATCTCCGTCCTTAATTAAAAGCGGATTAATTTTCTATTTGGCAACTTTATTAAATAGCACAGAATAGGTCTGAACTCTGCTATTCTGGAAATGGCCTAGTTTTTGGTCTGTTTTTTGGGGTGGGCGGCATACATGCATTTCAATCAGAGTTTACGAGTAAATCACACAACAAGCACAGACATCAAAATGCATCTATATTTTCCTTTGCATTTCTTTAAATGAAACTAAGAAAATCACAAACCTCTCAATGTTGGAAGCAAACCAGTTTTGCTCTAGAGTATAGAAACTGATATCTGTGAAGCAATGAAAAAAAAAAAAGTTTTGAACTCATTTTAAGAAATTCATATATATTTTAGTGGAATGCAAGACTCATACTTTATGAAAACAAAAATTGGCTTGGAAAACTGGAAGCTTTAACTTTTTTTTTGTCTTTCAACCTTATTAGCAGCACATTGCTACATTAGCACACTATTGAATGAAAATGTGACATTATCTGACTAATTAAGAAACGTATCATAGTTTCTCTTCTGTGAAATAGCTCTTCGTCAAGTTATCACATAAAAAATAGTGTGGTACAAATTTCTTACAAATGAGTATACTCAATTTTGTTTTATATAGTTTGTCGAATGTTGCACTCTGGGAAAGAGGCAAAGGAAGAATTAATTATGAACTAAAGAACTGAATTATGTAACTGTTTATTTTTAATGAAGCAATATGAAACAGGCCTATCATTTTCATGAAAGAATGAGAAAAGTGGGTGTACTAACAACAGAACCTTTCACAGACTTTCCATAATACACTGGCAAGAAAAAGTATATGAACCCTTTGGAATTAGCTGGTTTTCTGCATAATTTGGTCATAAAATGTGATCTCATCTTCCTTAAATCCACAAGAATTTTTAGATTTTCTCCCCTTTTTCTCCGCAATTTGGAATGCCCAATTCCCAGTGAGATCTAAGTCCTCGTGGTCGCGTAGTGACTCAATCCGTGTGGTGGAGGACGAATCTCAGTTGCCTCCGCATCTGAGACCGTCAACCCGTGCATCTTATTACATGGCTTGTTAAGCGCGTTACCATGGAGACATAGCGTGTGTAGAGGCTTGACGCCATCCACCGCGGCATCCACGCACAACTCACCACGCGTCCCTCCGAGAGCGAACCACATTATAGCGACCAGGAGGAGGTTACCCCATGTGACTCTACCTTCTCTTGCAAACGGGCCAATTTGGTTGCTTAGGAGACCTGGCTGGAGTCACACAGCACGCCCTGGGATTCAAACTCGCGAACTCCAGGGGTGGTAGAATCTTTCATGTCTTTATTGAACATATCCCATTAAACAATAAATGTCAGATGTCAACAAAAGCTAATTAGAGTCAGGAGTTGGCAAACCTGGCATCTAATTAATGAAACTGGAATTGAGGTGTAAGTTAGAACTACTTTAACTTAAACATTTTGAGTTTGAGCTATTCACAAGAAGAATATGCTGATGTGGTCCATGCCTCGCAAAAAAAGAGACAATCAACAATTGTTGCTTTGCATAAAGTTGGAAAGGGTTAGAAAGTTACCTCGAAGAGCTCAGATATTCATCTGTCCACAGTTAGACAAATTGTTTATAAATGGAGACAATTTAGTACTGTGGCTACTCTCCCTAGAAGTGTCCATCCAGCCAAGGTGAATCAAAGGGTACACCGCAAAATGCTCAGTGAGGTAAAAAAAAAGAACCCTAGAGTGACAGCTAAAGACTTGAAGGAATCACTGGAACTGTTCATGAGCCTACTATACGGAAAACATTAAACAGCCGTGGTATCCATGGCAGGACACCACGAAGGAAGCTGCTGCTTTCAAAAAAAAGCTTTGCTGCACACCTGAAGTTTGCCAAAGACCACCTTGACACTCCACAATGCTTCTGGTAGAATTTTTTGTGGACTGATGAAACTATGGTTGAATTGTTTGGGAAGAACACGCAGCACTACGTATGATGTAAAAACGGCACTGCATACCAACATGAAAACATCATACCAATGGTGGAGGCAACATCATGATTTGGGGCTGCTTTGCTGCATCGGGGTCTGGACCGCTTGCCATCATCAAGGGATAAATGAATTCCCAAGTTTATCTAGATATCCTACAGAATAATATCAGGGTTACTGTGTGCCAACTGAAGCTGAGTAGAAGTTGAGTGATGCAGCAGGACAAAGACCCTAAACACTGAAGTAAATCCACTACTACTGAATAGCTTCAAAAAAAGAACATCCACCTTTTGCAGTGTCCCAGTCAGAGCCCAGACCTTAACCCAATAAAGATGCTGTGTAACAACCTCAAGAGAGCTGTTCACACAAGACATCCTAAGAATATGAATGAGCTGAAGCAGTTCTGTAAGGAAGAATGGTCCAAAATTCATTCTGAAAGTTTTGCAGGTCTAATCCGCAACTACTGGAAACGCTTGTTTGAGGTTATGGCTGCCAAAGAAATATCGACCAGTTTTTAAATCCAAGGGTTCACTTACTTTTTCCACAGCACTGTGAATATTTAATGGTATGTGTTCAATATATTTGTTTGTGTGTTTTTAGCTTAACCACCTTTTTTTTTTCTTTTTTCTTTCTCTATACATGAAGAAGGTGAGATCACATTTTATGACCAGTAATGCAGAAAACCATATAATTCCAAAGGTTTACATACTTTTTCTTGCCACCGTAACAGTTTCAGGAATTGCTCACTGTTATCTGCCTTTAATGCGCCTTATTGTGATTTTGCGTCACATTCTCAGTGATGCCACGAGGCGCTGTAGCGGTCAGTTTTCTCTTAACTTTCAGGTTAACTACTGTCGTGGAAAAGCAAAAGTTTGAAAATGCATAAATTTCGTTACATTTATACCTCTCATCCACAATAGAATGACATTTTTCCAAAAACTGTGTCCCACATGACACACTATACACTATGCACTTACACAGCACACTCCACCATGTAGTGTATGAATTTTTAAAGTGTTGTAACATCCAAAATAGGACACTTAATGGTTTTTAACTACACGGAAGCATTTGCCGTTTAACAGCAGATGGATGTGATGTTTCAAATGCATGTGATGTGGTGGTGGTGTAGTGGACTAAAGCACTGAACTGGTAAGTGGAAGGTTGTTGGTTCAATCCCCACAGCCACCACCATTGTGTCCTTGAGCAAGACACTTAACTCCAGGTTGCTTCAGGGGGATTGTCCCTGTAATCAGGGCACTGTAATTTGCTTTGGATAAAAGCATCTGCCAAATGCATAAATGTGATGTGTTGCTGCTAGTTTTAGCATGAACTGAGCACACCAAACTCAGTTCAACACTTGTGTCTCAAATAATGAACATATTCACACAGCATGGGGTGATGGTAAAGCATTAAACTCACATTTATAAGGTGCTATCTTCACTGAAGTTTTGTTAGTTGTCACATTCTCCTTTATTTACAAATTTTTTGTCTGACCAGCATCACAGCCAGGTACCTCCGCCCCTTCCGCTACGTACGGTAAGCCACGTGCACAGTGTCCAAACTTCCACACTCAGTTTTGATGGTTGAAGAAGTACGTCATCTGGATACTCGTACTGATGTGTTTTCTACTACTCACACTAGAAATGCCTTTATTTTGTCACATTATACATTTTCACACATATCCTAGCTAAGCTGGAGTCAGAGCACAGGGTCAGCCATGATATGGCACCCCAGGAGCAGATAGGGTCAAGGGCCCAACAGTTGCATCTTGGCAGTGCTAGGGCTTGAACCTATAACCTTTTAGTTAATAACCCAGAGCCTTAACCACTGAGCCACCACTGCCCCAATACTTATACTACAAAAAAACTTTTGAAAACTTTCTCCATAACCGAATGCTTTGGAAAACAATGACATTGAAAAGCTAAAAGTGGAGGTTTCAAACTTAAATGGATCAGTGTGGACATGGGTCTAAACACAATAAAATGGATTAAATGGAGCTAAGAGTACCAGACTCACTTTTTGGTATGCAATTTAACTCTGTATTTTTATATTCTGTGAATTCGATTACTAAATTAGTGAATTCTCACTTAAGATAGTAAATCTCTGGACAACTGTGCTAGTTTAAAGCCTTTTGATCTTCATAATGCATATCATTAAGAGTGTGCTGTACTGTATATCTACTGCAGATTATCATTTTGTAATAATACTACTGCCATCTACCATTTTGTTCTTCTCACTTCTCAATTTAGCACATTGCTGTAGCATCAAACCAATATTGCTTCATAAGGCAGCATCAAAATGATTATAGAGCAGAATCAGATATGAACATCTCATCTTGATGAGATAAAATATCAGTTAATCATTATATTTAATAGCTCTTCTTTTTGTTTTGCATGTACCCCTAACCCAAACCTAAACCTAACCATGATTTTAACAGGAAAATAACTTTTATGTACCACAGAAAAAGGAAAACATCAGGGTTTGGAATGAGATGAGGGAAGTGTATTACTGGTTGACATACATCAGTCATTTGTATTGTATAAATATGGAATGAGTAATCAAATTTGTTCAGACATTTCATTTCTTAAAATAAAATTTGGATAGGAGGCTATTTCAAATTTTTTAACTGTATTGTATCAGTTTGAAATTCTGTTTGTTGACTGGTTGATCTCTATAGAAATTAAAGTTGTAAAAACCAAGTTGTATGATATTTTACAATTTTGCAATTTCATAGTTGTAATGGATTTATCTAGAAAAAAAATGCACACTTCAGCTTTAATATAATTAATGAACATTAAACACATCACATGAACTCATGTTGGTATATTTTTATACTTTGTCTGCTTGTCTTGTTGTTTACTGGTTCAAAGTTGCCTTTCAAGAATTGGAAGTATGTCCTGTGTGAAATCTTTGTAAACCCCAAGCTTACTTATAATGCTACACAACTTAATTGGGCCAAGTACAGAGCCCTGGGGAACTCCTTAAATCATGATTAAAAGTGCAGCCTCTTTGGGTCACATTCTTTTTTCGACACTATTAGTGTGCAGGCAGAAATATCACCCTGCTAATGAAAGATGTAAAATAAGTTGTTTTGGTTACAACAGTTGTTCTTAGCAACTTGTATTCTGCACTTATATTTAGCATAACAAAAACAGGTACACGTTTGAACCTTTGTACATGCAAGGTAAGGTTTCCTTCTACCCCATACCTCTGTACACTGTGCATCTTTGCTTATGAGGAGAGTTTGAAGTTGATGCATTGCATGGAGTATTGCGATCATCCCTTAACAACCACCATATTACAGGGCACGCTCAACTCTGTGGTACAGTGATTAATTACACCATCCTGCAAGCGGATTTCTAATATGGGGAAAGAGAGGAGAGTAATTCTATTCAATTCCCAAAAGCTTTTCGGTGTGTATGAACTATAGAGAAAGAAAGACAATGATCAATAGAGCGAAAAAGATTTAGTGCAAATAGTGGTGTTGGAAAAGATAGCACAAAATAATTTTCTTAATCAGTATTTTTGTCTTGTTTCCCTCCTTTTCTTTAAAAAAGGCAAAAATCACAGTTACAGTGAAGCACTTACAATGAAAGTGAATAAGATAAAAAATTTTAAGGGTTTAAAGGTAGAAATGTGAAGCTTATAATTTTCTAAAAGCACTTACATTAATTCTTCTGTTGAGCTGTCAAGTTTAAATCGTCATTACAGGGTTTATGGCATTACATCATCATGGCAATAAAGTTGTACAATTTGATGTAACTTTTTATCACAGTAAAATCATATTAACATGCTTATTGTTTACGTTTTGTGTCTATACTTTTGAAACAGTGTGTATTTTAACATTTACAGATTGATCCCATTCACTTCCACTGTAAGAGCCTCACTGTAAACAAAATATTTATTTTGAAAGAAAAGGGGGGGTCAATCAACATTATGCCAAAAATCCTTTCGATTGAGCTTAACTTGTTCTGAACCCAGGAATGTTCCTTTTAATTGCAAATGTATTCTCTGAAAACAAGTCTTAAAATCTTTTGATGTTTTGCTTATCAAGTGCATTTATCTTGTTTTAAGGATGTTTAGATATTTTTACTGGAAAACAAGACAGAAATGCTGTTTAAGAAAAGGACGTTTTGCAGTGCAAGAAAAAAAAGAGGGAGATATTGAGGAAAAAAGAAAGAACCCAGCACAGGGAGTGTGTGTGTGATGTCGGAAAAGATGAGTAGTTATAAATATTGATTACCATTCTTGTACCAATTGAAAGACATGACAAGGAGCTCTCAGATGTGGAGGTGTTATTTGGCAGGAGCGTGAACAACTCGTGTATTCTCAGGCTCTTTTTGTTCTTCCTCACTCGCGATGTCATTCTGACAGATGCCGCCTCGCCTCAGAGCGCCACAACTTTCCTCAGCTTGGATGGGGATGTAACGTGTAGAGAGCTAGAGAATAAGCAATTGCCTTTTCTTGTTTTGTCCCCCTGTATTTGCGGAGTGGCGGACTGCTCCTCAGAGTGCCAAGTGACTTCTTCCAGTGCTTTGGAGCGATTTTCCCCTCTCCCTCGCTTTTTTACCCCCCTCCAACGATGAGTCGCTGAAGAGGAGAGGCGGCGGTAAGAGGAGGATATGTTTTCCGTTTCACTCAAGTGCCGACTGGGGGTCATCAGACGCAGGATCAAGGGTATTGTGCAATGCACCACTTCTACACAAGCTTTTGGGATGGGGGTACAAACATTTACAAGTGTTGGGGAGGGGGATGGGTCTTGGGATTAGTTTGTGATTAGAGCTTGAGATGTTGTTTTCATTATTAGTAACTGGTATCTTTCCTTGTCCACTGATTTCTTGTTTTTTGGATTACCAGAGTGATTGCTGTCCTTTGTAGAGGAACTTAATTTAAGATGTGAATTGTCCTAGGGTGTTTTTGTCTAAATACCAAGAAAGCCAATGAAGAAACTGCTTTGCTAAACTCAATTGTGAACATTTAAAAAAAAAAAAAAAACAGCCAAGGACGATGGATACTTCAAGCATGCTTGTAAGTGCTTTAGTTTTGTATTTGCTGTATTTACAACCTCTTCTGGTCTTGAAAACCAATGAATGGCTTATTATTAATTTATTGTGTAGTATCTATTTGAATTATTAATTAATTATCAACGTCAAGAGTGCCTTAACTGTCTTTCTTTGCTATGCGTTAACGTTTTACTGAAAGTTATATTTTTAGACTTCAATTAAAAGGCCTTCACACTTCTCTGTAGTGACGTCAGTGGCAGAATTTTGCAGATGCGTGTGATCAACTGCATGTCTTTGACTGCAAAACTTCAAATCCTCTCAGTGTTTTATCTTTATTTTACTTTGTAACCACTTTATTTTGCCTGCACTGTAACATGTACAGCTCTGGAAAACAAAAATGATGTGACCACTGCAAAATGATCAGTTTAGCTGGATTTACTATTTATAGGTATGTGTTTGAGTAATATGAACATTTTTGTTTTATTCTATAAAGTACTGACAACATTTCTCCCAAATTCCAAATGAAAAAATTGTCATTCAGAGCATTTATTTGCAGAAAATGACAACTGGTCAAAATAACAAAAAAGATGCAGTGTTTTCATTGGTATTGTGTTGTTTAAAAATGAATATGAACTTGCATATGATTCTTTGCATTATTTGAGGTCTGAAAACACTGCAACTTTTTTGTTATTTTGATCAGTTGTCATTTTCTGCAAATAAATGCTCTGAATGACAATTTTTTCATTTGGAATTTGGGAGAAATGTTGTCCGTACTTTATAGAATAAAACAAAAATGTTCATTTTACTCAAACACATACCTATAAATAGTAAATCCAGAGAAACCAATAATTTTGCAGTGGTCTCTTAATTTTTTTCTAGAGCTGTACAGTAAGTTAAATATATATATATTGTATCATACAGCCGAGAGAATTTTTCTATTATCTTTCTATTGTACGATTTAATCATCTATAAGTGCATAAGCCACTTTGGGTTGTGATCTTAAACAGGCCCTGGCATATTTACTGCAAAGATTTCTGAGTGATTTTTTTTCCAGTAAAATGTCTTTAGATATTGTTTTCTGAGAAATCTATCCAAATTTAGAAGCATTTATACTTTTAATTTGCCAATTGTGTAAGAAAAAAAAATCTTGATTCAAAGGGCAAAAAGTTTATTTTTCTTACCCCATTGGCAAATATTTTGTTCTTGTTATAAGCATAAATTCCACCAAATTTTGTTAGATTTCTCGAAACCAGACTTAATATATTATGCCATTCTGCTTCTAAAGTAATTTTTCTTGTTTTGAGGATGTTTGGATATTTTTACTGGAAAATAACAGACCCACTTTATATTAGGTGGCCTTAACTACTATGTACTTAACCATTTGTTACAATGTACTTATTATGTACATACATGTTGTTGCATTGTAATTACATTTAAAGTACTTCCATTGAATTACATTTGTAGTTACACTGTTAACTTTAACCCTAACCCAACACTTACTCCAAAACCTAACACTAATCTCTAATCCTAACCCTAACCTTACTCCTAAACCTACCCATACCTCAACCTCAGTAGCAGCAAATGTGGGCATTTTTCAGAGCAACATGTAGTTACACAGTAAATACAGAGTCTTGTATATATTTAATGTTAGTAAATAGTAGTTAAGGCCACCTAATATAAAGTGTGACCAAAATAACACAAAAATACTCAGTAAGAAAATTATTATTATTTATTTATTTGTTTTTTGCAGTATATCATGCAGATTAGCTTGACACTTCACTGCAAAAAATCATTTTCATAATTATAATTTTTGTCTTGTTTTCTAGTAAAACATATCTAAATATTTTTATAACAAGACATATTTACTGGACAAGCAAAATGGCATAATATATTAAGTCTTGTTTTTAAAGAAACTGACAAAATGTATTAAACTTTATGCAAAAAAAATAAAATAATAAAATAATACAATTCTGCCAATGGGGTAAGAAAAATAAACTTGTTTTACTTTTGGAATAATTTAATTTTTCTTAACCCACTGGCAAATAGTTTGTTCTTGTTTTAAGTATAAACCTCACTAAATTTATACTCACTGAGCACTTTTTTAGAAACACTATGGTCCTAATACAGTGCCCGACGTGGTCTTCTGCTGTTGTAGCCCAACCTCCTCAAGGTTCAATGTGTTGTGCATTCTGAGATGCTATTCTTCTCACCACAATTGTACAGAGTGGTTATCCGAGTTACTGTAGCGTTTCTGTCAGCTCGAACCAGTCTGGCCATTCTCTGTTGACCTCTCTCATCAACAAGGCATTTCCATCCACAGAACTGCCGCTCACTGGATGTTTTTGGCACCATTCTGAGTAAATTCTAGAGACTGTTGTGTGTGAAAATCCCAGGAGATCAGCAGTTACAGAAATACTCAAACCAGCCCATCTGACACCAACAATCATGCCACAGGCGAAATCACTGAGATCACAATTTTTCTCCATTCTGATGGTTAATGTGAACATTAACTAAACCTCCTGACCCGTATCTGCATGATTTTATGCATTGCTCTGCTGCCACACGATTGGCTGATTAGATAATCACATAAATAAGTAGGAGTACATGTGTTCCTAATAAAAAGCCTAAGTGAGTGTAGTTAGATATCTATGGAAAAAAAAGACAACATACAGTATCTTATGCTAGTCAAGTACATTTATCTTGTTTTAAGAATGTTTAGATATTTTTACTTGAAAACAAGACAAAAATACTCATTAAAATATATATTTTTTCAGTGCTCTTCTGAACCAACAGAGTAGAAGATCTAGCTTTTATGCATATGGGATCTCTTGCCTTAAGCTAGCTTTGCAAGTAATCAATAAAGCTGTATAAAGTAAAGTTCAAGACTATAGATGTAACATCACCCATCTATGGCATCCTTAGATGGGGGTGGAGATTGGTTGTAAATGCTGGTCCTGGGCTGAAGTTCAATATGTTGTATCAGTGGTGGGTGATGTGCATGAGTTCCTACTCTTCCATTGTGCCTTACATTTTTTCCATTTTCCTGTTTGCATAATACATTGTTTCTTAGAGCTCATGTATCTTAGAGACACTTTCCTTCTCAAATTGCACATTTCTTCATAATCATTCCCAAAACTGAAACATAATGCATCTACCTAAAGAAGCAGTTCACCAAACCAGAGATTATTTAGCCCGAGATGAAGCACTTGTATTAGTTTTTCTCATTTGCTAAAACAGTATAACTCTGATAGCACATGTACATCACCCAGACATTTATTTGATGTGTGTGTGTTTACATCTGGAAGAAAGAATTTTTAGATTTTAAAAGTAATCTGCAATACGTCTATAAGACATTTCCTCTCGGATGTCAATACGACCTTCATCAGATGTCTTTAAGAAGTTTATGATTAAGAATGTTTGAAAATCTGATCTTTTTAAGATGTTTAGCAGATGTTATTTTAAATGCAATGCTTTCCAGATGAAACACTGTTAAACAGACATGTCAGAGGTGATGGGAACTGATTATATTGGGCCAGTTCTCCTAATCATTACTTCAACTCTCAAAACAAAGACACATTTCTCAAAACAATAAACACAACTCACCTGTTTTCACACATTTTCCTTCTTTATTTATTTATTTATTTATTTATTTTTTAAACTAAGCAAAACTGCCGGGACGTGTATTGTCACATATTTTTAAGCCAGGCCCAGACGGACCCCCGGTTGGGTGGCAAAATTGATTTGATGTGTCCTTTAAGGGGGGGTACAGTATTTTTACATTTTTATGCTGATGCACCAGTTAGACCAGCACCAAACTAACACTTGCTGGTCTAAGCTGGTCCTTTCATTCAGTTATTGGTTGTGATAGCAAAAGCCAAATCTCTTCCCTCATTTTAGTTTACAAGCTTATCCTTCTAAAAAGAAACTAGTCTAAGCTGGTTTGCTTGTCTTAGCTGAACCTCCTAAAGTTGTCAAGCTGGTCTAATTGATGGTTTTAGAGGGGTTTTGGGCACTTGTCAGCTGCTCAGGCTGGGAGACTGACAGACCGACCAGCTAAACACCAGCTTGACTAGGCTGAAAAACCAGCTTAGAACAGCAAACTTTCTTTGACTGGTTTAATGTTTTTTGTTTTCACAAATGGAATTTGAGACTACGACTTATTTGATTAATAAACTCTGCAGTAGAATTTTTTCAGATGTAATTTAGCAGATATATGCTAAACTAGACTAGAAGTTTAATCTGAGAAGATTGATCAATTGTGACAGTTTTATTGGATTTATAAAGAGAGGTGGGCTCAAGACAAGCTTGATAAGAATGCTAAGACTAGATGGACTGGATCTGAGATTTCAGGCTGAAAATCATCTTCTCGCTCAATTTCACTATGGAGCCAAGATACTAACCGAAAGCAGCAAGCCGTATAGTTGCAATTAAAGCGGAGTGGCTTTTTTCACTTTGTGTAAATTTATGATACCCTTTCAGCATCATTGATATTCTTTCAAAAGATATCCATTACATAGTTTGAAAAGAGACTATGGGGAAAATGTACTAAGAATGAATTGCACCCGGTAAAAGCATTGTTTATTCTTTACAATGCCATGTGTTGTCTGGACTGGTTTAGCTCCTAATTCACTAAAAAAATTCTGCAGATCAGGCAATGGTTTAAATGCAACCACAAAATCTGTGCTGAACACAGTTTACATTGCAATTTAGCACTATTGCCGATCTAGCAGACCATTTCTAAACGCTTTGTTGTGAAGAATGCATCAGACCCTACCGCACTTGATCATTATTTGATGAACTACTGCTGCTATGATTTGATTTTTAATATCCCCTTTTCTCCCAATTTGGAATGCCCAATTCCCACTACATAGTAGGTTCTTATGGTGGCACAGTTACTCACCGGGTAACTGGAGGGTGGTGGAGGACAAGTCTCAGTTGCCTCCGCTTCTGAGACTGTCAATCCGTGCATCTTATCACGTGGCTCATCGTGCATGACACCGCAAAGACTCCGCATGTGGAGGCTCATGCTACTCTCCGTGATCCACGCACAACTTACCACACGCCCCATTGAGAGCAAGAACCACTAATCGCAACCATGAGGAGGTTACCCCATGTGACTCTACCCTCCCTAGCAACCGGGCCAATTTGGTTGCTTAGGAGACCTGGCTGGAGTCACTAAGCACACCCTGGATTCGAACTCATGACTCCAGGGGTGGTAGTCTGCGTCAATACTCGCTGAGCTACCCAGACCCCCTACTGCTGCAATGATTGAAAGAAAATATACATAAACATCTCTTTGAAATCAAATTCTGTTTGCCGCCTGCTTTCCTCGAGCTGTAATCTCACAATGTTTATTAATCAGGCAAATAACACAGAATTTTTTGAATTAAGCGCAATCTATAATAAAGAGTATATAATAATTTAAAGTAGCAATGTTTGCACAAAAAGGAATGACAATGACTTAATTTAATAATCAACACATAGTGCTTTGATTGTGCCTGCTTAAACTAGATTGCAGATAGTTAGGAAATAAGCTGCAGGTTTTTGTGCTGAAATATCACACTCAAATGATGTAAAAATTACTCGTCTAAAAATTTATTTTGTAGGCCAAAAATATAATATATCATATATATATATATATATATATAATATATCATAAATGTCAACTTACATAGGGACATTTATTTATTGTGTTTATTGCAGACTGATCACACAGTGAAATCGGAAACAGTAGGTTGACTTTTCTTTAGCTAAAATCGATCTGTGCTAACCGAAATTCGAAACGCTGCCCCCATTGGCCAAAGCGGTAAGTGTTGTTGGGTGTATGGGCACATGTGAGCTCCATTTTCCGGGTGAATGTCCGCAAAGGGGTGCCAAAAATGAGTTGTTTTCAGCTGTACAGGCTGTAATACAGTGAAGAGGAATGCATATTTTATAAACAACCTCCCAATCCAAATCCCAAACCTAAACCTAACCATCAGTGGAGTGAAAATCTAATGTTTGAGGGAAAAATGCAACCTCTGAATCGTGCTAGTCACTGATGCAAACATGACTACTTCCTGGTTTTTAATGCGGTATCCGAACGCAATGCACTTCCCGTCGCACCACAGGGGAAGGAAAACTGGAGCCGATGCAAAAATGTCTGATAGGAGATGCTGCTTGTCATTGAGCCAGCGTAATGTGACCAATCCTAGGTTACCAGAACTAGAAACAACATACCGACTTCCCATGTGATCATGTTGTATATTGAATTCGTATTTTTGTAGTATTTGGCATAAATCCTCTAGAAATGTCTAAGTTTGTTCCTCCCACTCTTTTGGAAATGAGTATTACATTTTAAGAGTTTAATTTAACTTGAAATTGAAGTTGAAGCCAGCCATATACAAACACACTTTTCAGACTATACATTTTTTGTGTGTCACTGTGCCAATACAGTCATGACAACTCGTAATAATTTGTACGAAACAAAAAGTTTAGACCAACCAATCAACAAACATAATTTCAAATCGATATAATACAGACAAACATTTTAGCTAGCCTCCTATCCCAAAAAACAATTTTTGAGAAAGAAAACGACCGTGAACACATTTGTTTACTCATTCCATATTAATGTATGCAATACAAATGACTGATGCATGTCAGTCACCTGCAATACATTTTGTCTTGTTCCAAACCCCAATGTTTTATTTTTTTCTGTGTTACACAAAATGTATAGTAAAATCATGATTAGGATTAAGGTTTGGGTAAGGGGTTATTCTTTATGGTTAGATTTAGGTTTGGTTTTGAGAGTTAAACTTAGGAAAAATCGAAGTTTGTCGGTTCGTATATTTTTCTCTATGGGAGTAAAAGTCGTATGTTTTTATATGAGCCAACGTGTATGTTTGTTTTTTTTTCTACAATTTTGCCATCTCGTAAAATTATATTATGACTCGAGACTGGGTTGCATTGTGCCTGTTTTGCCTTCAAAACAAGTAAAAGTGTGAAGGAGCTTTCAAGTAAGACAACATCAAAGAAAGGTAAAATTGTGTGGAAGAACACAGACACTATACCAATAATATGAGTGTGGAGGACGAAATTACTAATAAAGGTGTAAAGTGCAAAGATTTATGTGGATATGTTGTTAATGCTGGAATTCTGAACAGCAACTGTTTGAAGAAGAGGAAATAAGAGGAAGATTAAAGCAAGGAGATGAAAGATGTTGGTGACACGGTGTTCAGACAATCTAAGTGAATTACAAGAAGTCATGTATTCTACATGGTATTTTCCAACAAATGGAAATCCATGTTTAAGGTGTTTGAATAATGTGGTGTGAGAAAATGAAAGTTACAAGGCACCGACCAATGATTACAAGCTAAAGCTTTTCCTTTAGATCCATGTCATCCAAGTCGCTGATGTAAGAATGTTGCCAGATGGGGGTGATTTATTACTTTCTCGCACATGCATTATTTGACAACCTTGGAATGCTTTAGGGGTCCGGCTCCACGCACTTTCATATAGCACCGCCGCATCGGTATTAGTCACTGTTGTGCAAGGTTTTTCCGCTGTGGGAAAGTATACAAAGCAAAAACATTGCATAGCATTGGTTGAAGATTTTATTGTTTTTGTTAATCACAACCTGATGTGTTTGCCTTTGCACTAGACTTGTGTTTACAGAAGGTTTGTAGGTGAGAAAGTTTAAAAGCAAATTCTTGGACTGTGAAAGATCTCAAAAGATATTTGCTTCTTGTTTTGTCTCAAGTGTAAATCATAAGCATAGGGGAAATTAATGCTTTGACTGTGAGATTAATTGCTTGTAGACCCAAAAAGTCAATATTCAAAGGATCTTTTATGTTTGGTAGTTCTAAAGCTTTTTCTTTCACTTTCCATAAACATTTGTATATTATGATATATACACTTATGAGCCAAAACATTATGACCACCAGCCTAATATGCTGTTGGTCCTCCACATGCCGCCAAAACAGCACCGACCCTTCAAGGCATGGACTCTACAAGACCCCTGAAGGTGTCCTGTGGTATCTGGCACCAAGACATTAGCAGCAGATCCTTCAAGTCCTGTAAGTTGCGAGGTGGAGCCACTGTGGTTTGGACTTGTTGGTCCAGCACATCCCACAGATGCTCAATCGGATTGAGATCTGGGGAATTTGGATGCCAGGGCAACACCTTGAACTCTTCATTATGTTCCTCAAACCATTCCCAAACAATGTGTGCAGTGTGGCAGGGCACATTACCCTACTTAAAGAGGCCACTGCTATCAGAGAATACCATTGCCATGAAGGGGTGTACCTGGTCTGCAACAATGTTTAGGTAGGTGACACTTGTCAAACTGATGTCCACATGAATGGCCGGACCCAGGGTTTCCCAGCAGAACATTTCCCAGAGCATCACACTCCCTCCACCGGTGTGTCATCTTCCCACAGTGCATCCTGGTGCCATCACTTCCCAGGTAAACGGCGCACACGTACATGTCCGTCCACGTGATGTAAAAGAAAACGGGACTCATCGAACCAGGTGACCTTCCAGTGCTCGAGGTCCAGTTCTGACACTCACGTGCCAATTGTAGGCACTTTCGGCGGTGGACAGGGGTCATTATGGGCACTCTGACCGGTCTGCAGCTACGCAGCCCCATGCACAGCAGGATGCAATGCACTGTGTGTTGACACATTCCTCCCATAACCATCTGTCATGAGGAGAAGGGCGTGGCCATGCTGTGAGGATGCACACCTGGCGCTGAGTTGCCCCAATCAGCGGCAGGCGTGCATCCTCACGGCCTGGCCACACCATCCTCCTCATCACACCATCATTAAAATTTTCTGTGACTTGTGCCACAGTAGACCTTTTGTCGGTTCGGACCAGACGGCATAGCCTTCGTTGCCCTCGTGCATCGATAAACCTTTGGCGCCCAGCACCCTGTTGCCAATTTGTGGTTTGTCCCTCCTCGAACTACTGTCGGTAGGTACTCTCACCACTGCTGACCGGGAGCACCACACAAGCCTTGCCATTTCAGAGATGCTCTGACCCAGTTGTCTGGCCTTATCAATTTGGCCCTTGTCAAAGTCGCTCAGGTCTTTACTCCTGCTCATTTCTCCTGCATTCAACAAGTTGACTATGAGAACTGATTGTTTGCTTACCATCTAAACTACCCAGACCTTGACATGTGGCCTTGTTAGGAGATGATCAACATTATTCGCTTCACCTGTAAGTGCTCATAATGTTTTGGCTCATCTGTGTATGGTTATTGACCAAAAATGTCAAGAATATCGCGATATAAATTTTTTCTTATATCAGCCACCCCTAGGTTGAATGTTAGCCTCAGTCACCACTTTCTTTGTGATCTTGAAGGTAAGTTAATTATGAAACTATATACATTTTAGGCGAACTGTCCCTTTAAGTTCATCCGCAAATGCTTCAGTAGACTAAATCATATCCCAGACCATCTCTCTGCCTCACGCTGAGTCAATAGTGACACTGTGTTTTCATTAATTGCAAATAGGAGTTGTAAATATGTTTTCCTTTTTGACTAAAAAACTGACAAGTCTGCCTTTTCATGTGTTTATCAAAGAAAAAGTATTCCGCACTAAAAAGAGTGTCTGCTGTAGTAATTATTTTTTTAATGATATTGTTGTCAGTTTGGTGATGTTGTTGGCCCAGGGCAAAGCTTAACAAGAGAAGAGAAACTTCTCTCTTTGTGTGGGAAACATTTAACTGTAAATGCATTTACTGTCAGTGGGTTCTCAGAGCTCTGTCAAAATAGACAGAGGGGGGCAGTGGTGGCTCAGTGGTTAAGGCTCTAGGTTACTGATCAGAAGATTGGGGGTTCAAGCCCTAGCACTGCCAAGATGCCACTGTTGGGCTCTTGAGCAAGGCCCTTGACCCTATCAGCTCCAGGGGCACCATATCCTGGCTCTGACCCCAGCTTAGCTGGGATATGTAAAAAAAAAAAAAAAGAATTTCACTGTATATGTGCAAACATATAATGTGTGATAAATAAATAAAATTAATTAAAAAAAAAAAATTAATTAATTAAAATATGCAGCAGAGCTTAAAGGAGTATTCCAGGTTCAATGCAAGTTAAGCTCTATCAACAGCATTTGTGGCATAATTTTAATTAATTTAATCTTGTCCCTCCTTTTATTTAAAAAATAAATAAAATAAAAGTATGGCTTACAGTGAGGCACTTACAATGGAAGTGAATGGGGCCAATGCGTAAATGTTGGGGAAAAAAAGGAAAGAAAAAAAATCACTGTTTCAAAAGTATAGCCACAATAGGTAAAAAAAATATGTTTGTTAACATGATTTTAGTGTGATAAAATCACGTACTAACCTTTTCTGTGTAAAGCTATATCCAATTTTAAAACTCTGTTGTTGTTAACACTTGTATTATAGACCCAACTACAATTACGCACTTATTCCAATGATTAGCTTCTGCGGTAGCTCACCTGATAGAGTTTTGGACTTTGGACTCTGAGACCAAGCCTCGAGCCCAGCCAAGGAAGTTCTGATTAAAAGTGATGCCAAAGAAGCGACACAAAATGATGTGGTTGCTTCAGTAAATGTGTTTTTCATGTCGAATTTGCTTTTAAAACACTATCGGTTAGGTTTAGGCGTTGGTTTAGGGTAAGGATGTCTGTTTTGTTCACCTCTCATTTATCTTTTAGGACACTATTGGTTAGGTTTCAGTTAAAGTTTTAGGTTAGGGATGCACGTTTTACTCATTAAATCATCCATCTAATATTCACCTTAAAAACCTTGTCTGAATACAACATCATTTCACTTGCTTTTGGTGCCCCCCCTGGACATTTCACTGGAAAACTGCAGTCAAATGTGTAATGAAGCACGTAATTTTGCTTTGCAAAAATGTTTACTTTTGGCCGTTTTCCATTAAACAATCAAGACATCTTCATAATTAGTCATATTAATTAGCTTGTAATGAAGAGAGTGAAGATAGCTTCATTAGTCGTTCCATTGCGTCCCAAATTAGCGAAGGTCTTTGCTAACAACCTGAAATCCCCATTGTAGCTCTTGGATTTTAAATAATTCCGTTACTTCGCAACTTTCAGAAAACATTCCACTCAACCTGTTACATTTCCCTCTTTTTAAAAGACCCTGGACACAATCAGTTTCTTTGTGCTAATTTTCAGCACCCATTCCCCTCTTCTGAAGCAGCCCACTTGTCCGTTCTTAAGACCTCCATCCTGCATTCAGTTAATCAGGCAGTGTGTCTGGGCTGCTCGGTGGCACTGAATACTGAGAGAGTGGTGGCATGTGTCCCGTTTGCTGATATGAGCTCCAGGATTCACAAGCAAACCAGTGAGCTGGTACTGATATGAAGCAAGAGTGTGCCATATCTCAGCATGCTGAGATGGCTATCAGGCCTTCTCCCGAGTTCGGTGGTGTGATTGATGCTCTGCAGAGACCACAGTGGCATCCTGAGGCAGATCTGTATTGATCTGTCTCTGTTTGGTTTCATTTGAGAGGCAAGAAAGCAAAAAGCATTTGGCGGAATGGCAGTGTCTGCCGATCTGATTGACTGTGAGGAAACTGATGAGCAATGAGATTTGAAAATTACAATGACTAAGGGCAGGATTGCAAACCTTGGTTTTGGGGTGTTTCTTAGACTTTTTTTCTGCGGCTCACAAATGTGAGTTTCCAAAAACATTTACGAGAACCTTTATTTTGTGATTTCTACTAATATTTTAGTATTTTAGTATTAGACCAGGGGCCTTCAATGTTTTTATGGCCAAGGACCCAAATGGAACCTCATAAGTCACTGAATTTGAACTATCTGTACATACAGCAACTTTGCAGAGCACATGCAGTGAACAAATAATGATTTCACAAGCAGCCTATGGAAGACTCGTATCATAAGAGAATTCAGTTGAGTTTGATGTTAGCATGTTGCTAAGCTAATGATACAATCACCCTGATCTCACCATAATTATATGACTTTGCACGGTAGCTCAACTGACAGCGAGTGTTGCACTTGAGATGTAAAGGACTTTTTTTCCTAATTTGTAATGTGACAAATTAATTACACCCCACATTGATCATCCATTTATTACTCTCAAATTTGTTCCCCAATCGTACTTGAGCAAAAAGGAATGCTCTGTATTCGAGATCAGTCCAGTTAGCCCCTAGTAACTTCCCCCATGCCATCAGAATGCATTGGCATTTCAATTAGTGCAGTTTATCATTTTTATGGACAGGTTTTATGTCTTTTTATTGTGTCCATAACTGTCATTTCAAATATAGGCCTAGAGTAAAAATCAACTCCTCTTCCATTTGGGGATGACACCTTGCTCACCTCAAATATACATATCAAATATCTCATTTTCATTATTCATAATCCAGTCAGTGCTGTTGGGTTTCTCCTGACATGTGTGCACTCTTACTGCCCTCTACTGATTAATGGCAGTCATGCAATATTTATGGCCTTATTGCATTCTCTTGAGAGGGATATATTTTATGCATCTGTGATGGGGATTGTAGATTTGAGAATGATATGTCTATTCACGAATGAATGAATTGTTAAGTGCAGTGAGATTGTTCCATCAGTGCTCCTGTAGTTTACATTCAATTCATTGATGGTTTATATATATATATATATATATATATATACACACTACTAAAACTAAAAAGTTTTGAAACACTTACTCATTCTTTATTATAATTTTTTCTTCACATTTTAGAATAATAGTAAAGTCATCAAAACTATGGAATAACATAAATGGAACTATGGGAATTATGTTGTGACTAAACAAAATCCAAAATAAATCAAAACTGTGTTATATTTGAGCATCTTCAAAGTAGTCACCCTTTGTCTAGAATTTGCAGACATGTACTCTTGACATTTTCTCAACCAACTTCTTGAGGTATCACCCTGGGATGCTTTTTAAACAGTATTGAAGGAGTTCCCATCTGTGTTGGGCACTTATTGGCTGCTTCAAAAAAAGTGTTTCAAAACTTTTGACTGGTAGTGTATATATAGTCAGATCGGAGCATGTTGTCATTTTTCTATTGGGGCAAGTTGTCACACTTAAAAAAAATAATAATTATGAAATACAATATATTTTTGTATGTTTTGTGTTTCATAGTTGTTTCAGATTTACTATAATAGGCTGTTTAATGTCAGGTTCCATTAACCCATATAGTATGCTGCTATTGGGGCATGTTGTCACAAATGGCCAATGTGTGTTCAATGAACTTTCTCTTTTTTCCTGGGTAATAATGGTGGAAATGTTCAGTAATTTTTTTGTAGCCAATACTTTAAGGTATGTACCTATTCAGAAATTGACTTTCAAAAAATAAACCTGCTCAGAGAAATATTCACTAGAGTAAAAGTATTAAACAAAATGAGCTTGTATGCACTCATCAAGTTTTAATGAATCTTAATATGTGTAGATTACAAAAGCAAGTTACTATTATCATTATTAATATGTCAGCAACGTTTATGTATGTTTAAGCACTTATTTGAGAATCATTGTTGTAACAGATGTAACCTTAGTTGACTTCTCACAAATGAGCTGTACCAAACAAGCTGTCATGGGCAAAAGTTGAATCACCTCACAGTAAAGTGCAATTAAAATGCAGTGCAAAGTTAGGTGTGTGTTCTAAACAGCAGATTTAGGCTTGCACATTTTACTTCAGAACCCATTTACTTATGTAGAGTGACATATTTTCGAGTATTTTTATTTATTTATTATTTTATCCATTGAGAATTAGGCGTTACTGTAGATGCTATAATTGAGCCGGTGTTTGGAGTGAATGGGTTGAAAAAGTAAAAGAAGAATAAATGACTAAAGCCGTAAAGGCAACTCATTTCAGAAGCAGAGCAAGTTTTTCGACAATCACAATGAATCGTGCACCAACATGCACCAATGAGTCGTGCACAACATGAACAATAAATAAGGTAAATTATTATTTAATGTTTACTTGAAATTTACAGTTTCACATAACCTGTTCACTAACCCATGCACATGATATGCTTTCACAGTATTTTTACAGTATGATTACTACATTGGGATACCCTACTTTCACTGGATTGTTGAAAAATTCCCGAAGGTTGGGAAATGGCCATTATTGTTCTGCAGAGACCTATAATTCCCATTGTTGAGATCTCTTCTGAAACTCTAGAGGAGACACACGGTAAATTGAATCTTTTTATCAGAAGAAAAATCTGAGAAACAGTCTTCATTTGCTCTTCATTTAATCTCATTACTCTCTAGTAGAAACAATTGAGATATTGCAAAGATCTAATTTGTGATTTTTCTTTCCTGCAGGCTGACTTGCTCTAAAACTGCTTAGCTATTCAGAAACCATTAAAAAAAGCAATGGTCCTTCCGCAGTACTCAGAGGGTAAATGAAAGTTTGTTTCATGGTTCACAAATATGCCATTGACCGACACAGGAGGTTAAATGCACCATGGATCGGTGGACAAAAATATATTAAAGGCTGAATCACAAGGCAAACAAAGTAAATACAAACAGTATAAAAACATTCTGCTGTCAAAGATAAATAAATAAAAAAGCTGTATTATGAGTGTCCTCTTCTCTAGCTGATGCACAATTACCATCATACACGGCTGATATTAACAAACATCATCACATTATTGCTGCTTCCTGTTGTTGTGGTGCATTAGATAACCAAATAAGTTGCTGATGGACATGCCAGACTATAATCTATTTCCTCTTGCACTGTGATTATGAGCCTGCGAGTTTTAGATGTTGGGTATGTGCACCATTAAGGATTCAAGTCACATCACTTTCAAATGGATCACAGGCGTTGCCTTCTAAAATAGATTTAGTCTCATATAGCCAGACTTTTGACTATTGACTAAATCTTCTGTTTCAAAACCTAGTGAACTGCCAAGGTAGACAGCATTTTAAGACATCATTGGCGTGCTCCCCTACGAGAAAGCTGTCTAAAGAACTAAAGTTGGGTCACAAATCTTATTCTAGCCAAGAACTACCAGGAAAAGACATGTAAAATGACCAACTACAGTGTGTTGAGAGTAAGAATATACAGGTATGATCAAGGATGTCTTGTTTATTTGCCACTAAGTGCCTCAAAAGACTCTTGAAAAGCTTTTGACCACCATGGACCTTACAAACTCTTGCAAATCCAGCTTCTAGTTCTTTCTCTGAAGTACTCATTGGCTATGTTTACATGCAACCTAATAATCCATGAATGATCTGCTAGATAGCTCAAACAGACTGAAAAACCTTTATGTGAACACCTTATTTGATCCTATTGCCTTTCTCCTCTTCTTCAGAACACGATGACTGACACTCTTCACATTTGCTGAAGTTTTGTTTGGAATACAAGTAAAGCACATGTAAATGAATATTTGTATTGGATTGCACGGAATTGACGGAAATTAGTGTATGCAAACATTCTCACTGAGAATAATCCAAAAGAATGAAAGGTCATGTAACCAACTTAAACGGGTTTCCTTTATTGTGTTAAGGCCATGAACAGTTTAAGGAAAAAACTATTGGAACATGTAAATGTTTATCCATTACCCTGATTTTGCTTTGCTTTTAAACACCTTTGCGATAATACCTGTGCGAAAGCCTGTTTACGTTTTGAAGTCACAAGCAGAGAATAATCAGATTATTTCAAATCTCATGTAAACATGGTTTTCTTACATTGTCGGTTTTCTTAAAAAAGCTGATTTTTGGTAGTTATCAGAGTATTACTGTGCATGTAAATGCACTCATTGAGCATGTTTACATGAGCGTTCTTACACCAGTTATGCTTAATAAGCTGACAATGTGTGCAGTCATGTAAATGCATTAAATGGCTTTCCTTTATCTGTGTATGGTCATAAACTGCTTAAGAATAAACCAGTCGACATGGGTAGATTTTTGCCCATTACCCCGATTTCGTGTTGCATTAAAACTCCTTTACCGGCATTCTTACCAGCTTATCCAGTGAACGCTAGTGTTGTACACACGCCTCTTCACGGTTGTGTCAAAAGCAGAGAAAAACATGATTATTTCAATGTTTATTTTCATATGTAAATGCGGTTGTCTTTGAGGGATTTTTTTTAACCTTGTGCGACCCTGCATCCTTCTGCGTGGACATTGTGTTTTGGCTTCGCTATACGCAGCGCATAATATAAATTCATTTAAACCAGCTGATCTCAATTCAGAAGACTCTGGGCTGTCAGTAAAGGGTTAAACTTTTGACGTACGGAGTCATATGATAAAACAACCTGGCACTGATCACAGCGGAGTTTGTCTTTGGGAGAAAGGGCAACAAAGCTACATCTGGTAAGAAACTGAATTAAGTTTTTACATTAAAACCTGTTTGAGTCAAAAGAGTCCCTAGTTTCATCCGATATGCCATTTTAAATATGTATGCGATTTATCGCGAAACGGTGCGCTGTTAAACACAATGACAGCTATAGTGGACAATAGCACTAGTTTTTCATTAGAAATCCTATATTTACTGTGCATTATCACATTGAGAAAAAATGTTTTTAGAGGCTTTATATAGAGTTAGAATGAAAATTAGGTGCATTTCGAACTCTTCTGAGACCAGTGCAGACAGACAGCACACTGGAGGTTAAGTAATTTACTAAATAGGGAGCAAGGGAGCATCCTATAGATATCCAATGCCGCCTAATTCATTCACTCCTAAAATCCGACCAAACGTTCAGTTTCAGGCTGCAGATGATGTTTGGACCACTCAACATGTTTGGCAGACATGGGACAATGATAATCAGTACTGTACATAGATTCAGAATTTATAATGTATCATTTTATTTTAACATGGTTGGCAGTGATTGGTTAATGCTGATCATTAAAATCAGAATTATTTATGCTAATTTCTGATGTAATGTCTGTAACATCTCAACTTGAATAACCAACATTCCTGGAAACATAATAAACTTTTAAACTTTTTTTATCAACAAAATGTTTGATTTAAAAAAAAAAAATAAAAGACTTTCTATAGCTTGGTATTATTACAAATTTCACAACTTATTATTAGGTGCTGTTAGTTATAAATCAAAAAGGGAAATGGAAAATGCACACAGCAGTCACACTCGGGTGTCAGGAGGTTAAATTAGCTGATATTTAGGACTTATCGGCATACTGTTATACTTGTAAACCAGCTCACTTTTGTAGCCTTGGAAATGAAACACTGTTTCCTGGAACACCTTGACTTCCAACCAATTAGATTAGATCTGACTGTTCTGAGAAACTCTTTTCACTTTTGTGTGCACTTTATTTCAGACAATCTATGAACAAGTCCTTCTCTGCCAAAAAACTTGAAAATTTTAGTTAAACTTCCTTCTTGTCACAGGAAAGGTATGACACATAAAAATCCACCTTGAGCCTTGAACATGGCCATGTGATGCTCTGAAGTTGAATGCAACTCAGGTTTTGGCTCTGTGAAAGCGATATGCTTGAATCCCGATGGATGGGAGCAATCAGGATGCTGCAGGAACAAGGGAGTACTCCAGAGAGCCGCTGATCAAAGCAGCTTCTCTTTCCCCGCCACTGTCTTGTTGACTTGCGATGACACAAGCACAAACTGATGAATATTTGATCCCATCCGGGGTTGCACTTGACACAACTAGCGCAAACCCAAAAGAGCAGCACAACAACAATTTGGAACAGCATATGATGTTTTTATGTAGGCCTATATGAATAAAACCATTTGATGGGATTGGTACAGACAATAGTCCTTTAATGGACCTCTATGACCCTCAAATATTCTAACATATATTTCAGTTTCAGTATCTCCAGTCTCTTCAGCTCAGCAGTGACATGTTTCTGCCTCAACTACATAATATCCTCAGGGTGAATCAGGCAAATGTTATTCCCCCATACTGTTCCCATGAGAAAGCTTTCAGCTCAGGCCAGAAGAAATGGCACATCTACCAATAAACCATTTGTATGAAAATTCAGAGGTTATGTTTGATACAATGTACAGAGCTGCTGAAAAGTACAAATGTAAGCTTCATATTTGCATGTTTAGATATTATGTTTCGTCTAGATTTTTAGAGTTTCTAAAAAGATAATGTGAGTGTTGCCTGCACACATTACTGGAAAAGCTGCCATGATGCTATATGATGCTCTGGGTTGTTGCCAGGGCATTGCAATGCGGTTGCCAAAGTGTTCTGGGTGGTTGCTAGGACATTGCTTTGGGGTTGCCTTCTAGTCTGTAGTGTCCACACCTATTACCACTTTGCTATGTGGTTGCTACAGTAGGGTGCTTTGGGTGGTTGCAAGATGGCTGCCGTCTAACCTAGAGTCCACAATCAGTTGTTGTTAGCATGTTGCTTTGTGGTTGCTAGGGTGCTCTGGGTGGTTTATATGGCATTGGTCGTTTGGTGCCCAAGTGTTTTTTAGCATGTTGCTATGTGGTCACTAGGGTTTTCTTGGTGGTTGCTAAGGTGTTGCTAGTTGGTAGCCTTCTAGACTAGGGGTCTTCAACCATTTTCTGGCCAGGGACCCCTTGGTATGTAGAGAGACGGAGCAGGGACCCCAGTTGCATATTGTCTGAAAATTGAGTGTTGCATTTTATGCCCATGAAAACGTGTATGGTAACATATTATTGTATGTACATATTTTATGATGTTTACATTGCAAAGCGAGGTGATCGTTTGTGTTCTGCGACTACTATAGGGTCCTTGAATAACGTATAACGTGCGAGTAAGGGCAGCTGGTGAAGTTTCTGGTGCCCCCCTAGGGAGTTGGTGCCCTACACAGACTGCGTAATATGCTTATAGGGAGCGCCAGTACTGTATCTCACTCGCATGCGGGTGATTATTACGAGTGCCGGTGGTGGATCAAACAGTAATTTGCAGACCACCTGCGGCAGTGTTGAAGACCCTTGTTCTAGACCAGTGTTTCCCAACCTGAAGATTGTCAGGTGTGCTGTGGAAAATTATCAGATTCCACAAAATAAATCAGGGCTCCGGACTGAGACAAATTTTTCAACCATTTTTCCTAACAGTTTGATTAAACTTTGCAAGAGGTCGCACTGGTGCGACTACAAAGTTGGCTGACTCTCTGATTGTGCTCTGTCGTTTTTTGATCCGTATGAGAAGTATCAAACGGCAAATGTTCCAAACGCGAAAGGAAACATCTTTACCCGGATCAGTCAGCGCTGCTCAATGGACAGATCAGCGCAGAGACGTGCATTTACACATGGACCGGTCTCGAGTGCTCAGCCACACAGATCATCATAAACAGAGCTGCGAGAAGCACGGGCTGTGTCACGAATTTGGCATTAGTTATTTGTTTAAAACCTCTATGAAAGCCCATAATGTGTCGATGATTAAACCAGTTTAAAATGGTATTAAACAGCCCCAACATTCTAAACAGCATTGAAAAGGAATAAAGAAGAAATTTGCACAATGAACAGACAGAAATCGTAAGGTTTCAATCCACACATCACAGATATTTAAAAAAAAATATTTACCATGAACTTATATCAATATAGTAGTGAGAGAATACAATTTAATTTCAGAATGTGACCAACTCAAGTGCTGGTGCGACCATTTGTAGAATTTAACACTGGTGATACCACTCTTAAATGTTAGTCTGGAGCTATGTAAATAAATAGATAAATAAAAAATTATTTGCTGTGGCATTGCAAGAATTAATTTGTAAGAACAAATCTAAAAATAAGAAAAGATGTAAATTTGTAGCTTTATTCATTACCCAATTAGCACTCTTGCTACCTATGATCTCTTTACCATACCTACGTGACTTGCGTTTTTTGCATAGCCGAATTTCAAACATTACGAGTAAACATGCAACTAAAATGGACAGAAAACACGGAAGTTCTTGAAAAGGAAAACTATCAACGATGGTTATGTGGGTCAGTGGGATAGAGGTGTGCCATGGGATTTGTTTAATTGTAAAAAGTGTGCCGTGGCAGAAAAAAGGTTGGGAAACACTGTTCTAGACTATAGGGTCCATGTCTAGTTTTTTAATATGTTGCTATGTGGTTGCTCTGGCTGGTTGCTAGAGCATTGCTGGTGGTTGGCGTCTAGCCTATAGAGTTCACATTGCTAAGTGGTTGCCAAGGTATTGTAGGTGGTTGCTAGAGTTGTTAGCTGGTTGCCTTCTAAACTATACAATCCACGGCCAAATGTTTAAGCATGTTCCATATGTGGTTACTAGGGTGTTCTGGGTGGTTGCTAGGGCATGACTAGGTTGTTGCCTTCTAAACTATAGAGTCCACATCTAACCCTTTTTAGTACATTGCTTTGTGGTTGTCAAGGTATTCAAGGTGGTTGCTAGGGCGTTGTTAGGTGGTTGCCTTCTACACTGTACAGTCCATGCCCAAGTGTTTTTTAAGCATGTTCCTATGTGGTTGCTAGGGTGTTCTGGGTGGTTACTAGGGCATGACTAGGTAGTTGCCTTATAGACTGTACAGTCCATACCTAAGTGTTTTTAACACAGTGCAATGCGGTTGCTAGGTTGTTCTGGGTGGTTGCTAGGATGTTGCTAGGTGGTTGCCTTCAAGCCCACAGAGTCCACGTCCAGTTGTTTTAAAAATGTTGATGTGTGGTTAGGGTGTGTAGGTGGTTGCCTTCAAGCCCACAGAGTCCACATCCAGGTGTTTTTAATATGTTGCTGTGTGGTTGCTAGGGTGCTCTGAGTGGTTGCTAGGCTGTTGCTAGGTGGTTGCCTTCAAGCCTGCAGAATCTATGACAAAACATTTTTTTAGCATGTTGCTATGTGGTTGATAGGGCGTTGCTTGGTGGTTGCCTTCAAGCCTGTAGAATCTATGACAAACCTTTTTTTTAAATTTTTTTTTTATGTTGCTATGTGGTTGCTAGGGCGTTGCTATGTGGTTGCCATCTGGCCTCCCTTTTTTTTCACCCATAAATAAAAATACAATAAAATCTTTCTTCCTGCTATGGAAGACGAAATGAGATGTTAGACACTATGTTAGGGACTGATAACCTTGGTCACCATTCACTTTCATTGCATTGAAAAAGATGCAATGAAAGTTAATGGTTACTGAGGCTAACATTCTGCTTAACATCTCATTTTATGTTCAACAGAAGAAAGAAAGTCATATGGATTATGAAACTATATGAAGGCGAGTAAAAATGACAAATATTTTTTTTTTTTTCTTTAAGATATGGACTTTGAAATATGTTCCATAACTCTCCTTTTATTGGGTCATGGAGTTGTTTCAAGGCTAATTTCGAGGTTCAGTCTCATCTTTATGGCAGATGGACTCAAATTTAAGCATGTTGCCACTAGGTGGCACTTTTGTCCAAGGCAGTTTTTAGGTTCAGCAAAACCTTTGATATTGTGGCCAAACACTCCTACCTTTGCCTTATCAGTCCAGAATACATTATTCAATTGTCCCAGTCTTCACCTAGTTGGTGTCTGACAAACTTCAATCATGCATGCATGTAATTTGTTTGCATAAATAGCAGAGGCTCCTTCCCGTCGTTGTATGTATGGCAAATTGGTGTCATCTCTTTCAGGTGGTTAACTTGTATGCTTTGACATTGACTGACACTTTTATTTAGTTGTAAATCACTGTATGTTATGGTTAGGTTATTGGAGATGTCCTGCAACATTATTTGAACAACCCTTGGGATGTTGGTGGGACGGCCTGGCCTGGAGAGATTTCCAGCAGTTTGAAATTCCATTTGTAGATGATGGCAGTAGAGTGATTCATTTCAAATTGCTAGGAGATGTCTTTAAAAGCCTTCCAGACTCAAAAGCATCAAAAACCACAAAGCTCAATTGCCAAGACATCAAATTAGACCACAACTGTCTGATAGAAAACCTTGAAATTGCACGGCTTGTTGAGGGGATCTATGCTATTGGGCTCTTTTGACTTGGACCAACCACCAAGCAACTACCACAAACACCCTAGTAACCACCTTGCATCCATCCCAGACACCCTAGTAACCACCTAGTAACCATCCTGAACACTATAGCAGCCACCTAGCAACCACCCCAAACATCCTAGTAATCGCCTAGCAATCATGAGCATTAGGGCAACCACCTATCAACCTTCCCAAACACCATAGTAACCAGTCCACCTAGCAACCATCCTTAACACTCACACAGCCACTTAGCGGTCAACCCAGTAACCACCTAGCAACCATGCTGAACACCCTAGTAACAACCCAACAACCACCACAAACACCCTAGTAACCAACTAGTAACCATCACAAATAACAGTAAACACCTAGCAACCACATCAAACACTCTAGGAACCACCTAGTTACCATCCTGAACACTATAGCAATCACCCCAAACAACCTAGTAACCACATAGCAACCACCCCAAATACCCTAGTGACCGCACCATCTAGCAACCACCTGAAATCTATAGCAGACCCCAAACTATAGCAGCCACATAGCAACCAACCCAAACACTCTAGTAACCACCAAGCAATCCTGAACACAATGACAACCACCTCAAACACCATAGTAACCAGTCCACCTAGCAACCATCCTGAAATCTATAGCAGCCAGCTAGCAATCACCCCAGTAACCACCTAGGAACCCCAGGAGCAACCTAGCAACCATCCTTGACACCGCAGCAACCACTCCAACACATTAGTAACCACCTAGTAACCATCCTGAAACCTATAGCAGCAACATAGCAACCACCCCAAACACCCTAGTAACCTCCTAGCAATCCTGAACACCATGGCAACCACCCCAAACATAATAGTAACCAGTCCACATAGCAACCATCCTGCAAACTATAGCAGCCACCTAGCAATAACCCCATAACCCCATAGCAACCATCCTGAACATCCCAGCAACAACCTAACAACCGACCCCAAAAACCCTAAGAATCACCTAGCAACCATCCCTAACACTATAGCAACCACCTAGAAATGCCCTAGTAACCAGCTAAAACACCCTAGCAACCACCCAAAACAACTTAGCAACCATCTAGCAATGCTCTGGCAACCAACCACAACACCCTAGCATCACTTTGGCAGAGACAAGCTTGCAGAGACAAGCACCACTCACATTTCCTTCCAAAAATGTAAAAATCTAGTTTTGCATTTGTTGAAGTTTTGACACTCATCCAAATAGCTTCATCATTTATCTAATGTCAGAGTTTACGATCCAAACTGAATTTGGGAGCAGACTGAGACAGACAGAGCGAGAGAGAGTATGATCGGCGATGAAGCGATGCTGTTGTTCATCCTCTCAAACATCTCCACTCTGTGGCTTCTCTATGACTTAGAGCTGCATGTGGTAAATTAATTGTTATGTCAGCTAATTCTCCACACACATAATAGCTTGCTGAAAATTATAATAACTGAAAGCCCAGCAGACACACACACACAGATGGCTCCCCACTGCTTTAGGAGTCCTGAGGCGTTGAAATTAAGCTGTGCTGTATCATGGTCATTATTGCCAGTGTATGGAGTGACTGTATCACACTGGTACTTTGATGTCTTTTATATCTCACACTAAATCTTTCCCACTGGCAATCCTTCTGGATATGGGATACATGCGGACTGACAAAACATTGGATCCAAACTTTTTCTTCATCCAAGAATGATAACCCTAACCCTAACCCTAACATTTTTGGAACTGTTAAATAACGTGTGATAAGAACATTTTATTGTAATCTCTACAGTATACTTTACCAATATACTGAAAATGATGCTATAAATCTGATTGGTTGTTCGAAATATTGCTATACAAACAAACAAAAACATTGTTTATGTTTTAATTTAATATATAAAAATATGTAGAGCTATGCAATTGATAAATAAATAAGCTATATGTTTATACACCAAAATTAAATGTCATAAAATGCATAAAATGTCAAAATGTCAAAAGTCAGTTTATACATCTATAGCATTATGCAATATTTTAAAAAAAAATGGTTTAAGCCTATATGTTATGCATTGTGTTTTCTAAGTGTAAACAATATACAGTATTTAAAATATATTATTTATTAATTGTATATACTGTATAATTAATATAAAATAATGTGATATAATAACATTTAGAATTTGTTTAATATTTCAAGCAAAGTGTGATTTAAAAGAACCATTCTTTGTTATGGTTGTTGTTGTTGTTGTTGTTATTATTTTTATTATTATCTACATACAGTGGCAAGAAAAATGATGTTAACCCTTTTGCATTAGCTGGTTTTCTGCATTAATTGCTCATAAAATGTAATCTCATCTTCTTGAAAGTCACAAGTATAGACAAACACAATGTACATAAGCTAACAACACACAAACAATTATAATCTTTCATGTCTTTATTGAACACATCCCATTAAACATTCACAGTGCTGTGGAAAAAGTAAGTGAACCTTAGGATTTAAAAACTGGTCGATCCTCCTTTGGCAGCAATAACCTCAAGCAAGCATCTCCGGTAGCTGTGGATTAGACCTGCACAACGCTCAGAATGAATTTTGGACCATTCTTCCTTACAGAACTGCTTCAGCTCATTCATATTCTTAGGATGTCTGGTGTGAACGGCTCTCTTGAGGTCATTCCACATCATCTCTATTGGGTTAAGGTCTGGGCTCTGACTGGGTCACTCCAAAAGGTGGATTTTCTTTTTTTGAGGCTATTCTGTAGTGGATTTATTTCGATGTTTAGGGTCATTGTTCCGCTGCATCACACAACTT